>NC_135954.1:60596832-60955448 GCF_053455715.1 Rhinoraja longicauda | reverse complement strand
CCTGCTGCAGTTGTACAAGGCCCTGGTGAGACTGCACCTGGAGTATTGTGTGCAATTTTGGTCTCCTAATTTGAGGAAGGACATTATTGCTATTGAGGGAGTGCAGCATAGGTTCACCAGATTAATTCCCAGGATGACGGGACTGATATACGATGAAAGAATGGGTCGACTGGGCTTGAATTAGCTGGAATTTAGGATGAGAGGGGATCTTATAGAAACATATAAAATTCTTTAAGGATTGGACAGGCTAGATGCACTAAAAATGTTCCCGATGTTGGGAGAGTCCAGAACCAGGGGTCAAAGTTTAAGAATAAGGGGAGAGAGTTGTGAATCTGTGGAATTCTCTGTCACAGAAGGGAGTGGAGGCCAATTCACTGGATGTTTTCAAGAGAGAGTTAGGTTTAACTCTTGAGGCTAAGGGAATTAAGGGATACAAGACAGGCGTGGACCCATTGGGTCCAAACCTCTCCTGCGGGCCCGGCAACCTCCGTCGGGTCCAAACCTCTTCTGCAGACCCGGCAACACTCCATCCAAACCTCTCCCGTGTGCCCGGCAACCCTCCCCTAACTGACGATCCATGGACCCGTTGCCGGCCGGGGAGTCTCCCCCGGGGGCGGGTGACGGGTGACAGGAAAGGGGAGAGAGAGCCACTCACCCCGGCCCTGGGCGGCCAGAGCAAGCTGTGGACCCGTTGGATGCAAACCTCTCCTGCAGCAGCAACTCGACGGCGATGGCCATCTTCTTTGACCCTCTGCAGCCTCGCTGCACCATGGGAGGAAGGTCAGGCGCGGGGCACGCTGGGATGGGTGCCGGTCCTCCCGGCGTGGGGGGAGCGCATTTATTAAAGTTTATTAAGTTAATTGCTTTCAAAATGTAAGAAAACGTGATCAATTGAGACCGCAGGCGAATGGTGAGTAGGGTGGGCCTAAATCTGTAGTGCTATCTTGTACCGTTTTGGGTACGTATAAACTAACAAAGCGACAAACAAACAAACTAGATTAGAGTTTTACTAATATAGTAGATTGAGGTGGCCCCGTTGGGTCCAAATCTTTCCTGCGCCTGTCCTCGTATCCTTTAATTTCCTACTGGGGCAACCCACCCCCTTCCAACTGACGATCCTGCGGGCCAGCAACCCTCTCCAACTGACTAAGCCTGTTGCTGGGCGGGGAGTGCCTCCCGGGGCCATGGGCGGGTGAGGGGGGACAGGGAAGTGGAGAGGGTGCCACTGCCTCCCCTCCCCCCACCCCTACTCCCCACCACTCCTCCCCTCCCCCAACCCCACTCTTCTCTCCCCCCCACCCCCACTTCCCCCCCTCCCGCTACCCCTCTTCCCCCCCACTTCCCCCTCCCCTTCCCCCTCCACTCTCCACTCCCTCCTACCCACCACCACTCCCATTCCTCCCCCTCCTCCGCCACTACTCCCGTTCCTCCCCCTCCCCCGCCACTACTCCCGTTCCTCCCCCCTCCCCCGCCACTACCCCCCCTCACCCACCCCATCCCCTCTCAACTCAACTCTCAACACCAACTGTGGAGGCGCGGATCCGTTGGGGATCCGTCGTCCATCTTGCGTATTAGATCAACGGGAGTGTCCCCCGGGGCCGTTCCAGGCCCATCAACCCTACTGATCCGTGCACCCATTGGCGGCCGGGGAATGTGCCCCGTGGGCCGCAGCCGGTGACGGGCGGGGAGTTTCCCCCGGGGCCGTGCCGGGCGCAGCAACTCTACCAATCCGTGGACCCGTTTGTGGCGAAAGCCACTTACCTGTGCTGATCGGCGGCTAGCGGCAGGGAATGATGGTGAACGGCGGCGGCCGTCTCATGCAGCTCGAAGGAGAAGTGTTTATTTCAGCGGGAACAGCGGAGTCGCCCCCCCACATGGGATCCAGACCAATCGGGCGTTGAGCTGGATCAAAGGCCTTTTTTTTAAAAAATGGGCGGTGCTCCCGCCACGTGGGACCTGGACCAATCGGGCGTCGAGTTGGATGGAAGGAAAATTTTAAAGAATTTTCTTTTTAAATGGGCTGCGCTGCCCCCACGTGGGACGTCATTCTGGTGGGTCCCGCCTCCAACGGTCATTGTGAGCCTCCCTTCCTTTATTGGTCGTCACTCGTGCGGGTCCCTATGTGACGTCACAACCTGAACATGGCAAGAAATTGGTTTTATAAGGGAATTTTTAAACCTTAAAATCTCTCTAACTTAAAAAATATCAGAACAATTTGAATGAAACTTGGATGAAAGGACCCCCAGGACAATGGTGATTAAGGTGGTCCTAAAATTGTCGCACTATTGTGTGACAGGGGCACAAAAATACGGTTAATAACATCCTTCAGAATAATATACATCAGCCGTCAGAATAACATACATCAACCCTCAGAATAACAAACAAACAGAGAGTTTGAGTAATATATATTAGACCGAGTAGACCCGTTGGGCCCATTCCTCGTAGAGGTGGGACAGGGAACGGGAGAGGCTGCCACCCACTTCGACCCCGTGGCGCCAGAGTGAGCCGTGGACCCAAATTCTGTCCAGTATTGGTCTAGCACCCTCACCCCTCCCACTCAATCCCCCTTATCCCCTCACTCACCCACTCCATCCCCCCCTACCCCACCCTCCCTTCCCCCTCCCCCCCACACCACCCCCACCACCACCCGGCCCTCAACCCAGACACGACCCCCCACATTGCCCACCCCTTCAAGAAATTAATATATATTGAAAGAGATACAATATATTTTATATTCTTATATGACCCACTCTCTCCCCTCACTCACCCACTCCTTCCCCCCTCACCCCTCCATCCCCCCTCACCCTCATTCCTCCCCACCCCATCTTCCCCCACCCACTGCCCCTACCCCTCCACTCTCCCCCTCCCCCCTACTGCCCCTTCCCCCTCTACTCCCCCCACCTCCACCATTCCCCACCTCCCCTTTCCCCTCCTCCCCTTTCCCCTCCCACTGCCCCTACCCCTCCACCACTCTCCTCGTCCCCTTTCCCCCCCCCACCCACTGCCCCTACCCCTCCACTCTCCCCCCCTCCACTCGGGCCCATCAATGCAACCGATCTGTGCACCCGTTAGCGAGCGGGGAGCGTCCCCCGGGGCCGTGACGGCGGCAGCAACCCAACCGATGCGTGGACCTGTTGGCGGCGAAAGCCACTTACCTGTGCCCCGTCAGTGCAGCGCTGATTGCCAGCGAACAGCGGCTGGGGCCTGGCGGGAGCTGGGACTACACCTCCCGGCGGACAGCGCGGTGGCGGGAGGCGTGCGCAAAATGGCAGAGCGGGAGGAGAAGGAGAGCGGCCACCATTTTTGTGGAGTGTCGACGACGTCGTTGGTTGAGGAGACGCGCGGTAGGAGGAGGGGAAGAAGCTGCCCGGTGGGGGTTGTATTCCGGTGATGGTGTGCGGTGCTGGGCCCGGGCAGGAGCGGGGACTCGACGCCGCCGTCAGTTGAAGCGGGCGCTGGAGGAGATGGAGCCAACGACCGTCTGCCTCCTGCTTGGAGTCGCCCACGGGGCCAGGTGCTGTCGAGGGGGGAGAGGAAAGGGGAGACGGAGCGACTCACCTTGCCTTCTTGCCATGGGAGGAAGGTCAGGCGCGAGACGGGTGGGGGCGAGGGGGAGCGCATTTGTTAAAGTCAGTTTATTGGCCGCGACTCCCTGCCCCCCCTCTCTCAATGGCTCGCACACGTAGTGACGTCACACGCTGAAGATCATCATGAAATCGGTTTAAAAGGTAATTTTTAAACTTTAAAATCTCTGACTTTAAAAACATAACACCAATTTGATTGAAAGTTGTTTTAAACGGTCCCCGGGACAATGCTGAGTAAGGTGGGCCTAAAATTGTCGTGCTATCGTGTGCCGTTTTGGCTGTGTAGAGGGCATAGTACACACATAAACACAAACAAACGGAGAGTTTTAGTAATATAAATAAATATAGATAAAGTACAGTTGTGTTGATTGAAATTGACGGAGATTGAAAGGAAAGAAATGGTTGAGTCATAGAGCACGGAAAAAGGCCCTTCGCCCAAATTGCCCATGCTGAACAAGATGCCCCTTTTACACTAGTCCCTGCCTGTGTTTGGCTCATATCCCTCTAAACCTTTCCTATTCATGTACCTGTCCAAATGTCTTTAAAATTTTGTTGTAGTACTTGCCTAAACAACATCCTCTGACAGCTCTTTCCATGTACCCACCACCCTCTGTGGAAAAGGTTGCCCCTTGGGTTTGTCTTAAATCTTCCCCTCTTGTCTTAAACCTAAGTCAACCCCCTCTGAGACCCTCAATAAAGAATGACCTGGTATTAATCTTGTGAAGAATTTGAGTATATGACTGCAGGACAGTACTTGAAAGTTTTTCCTTTAAAGGAAGATTGGATGTTATAAACCATGGATTAGCACTAGAAGAAATATTTATTTAAAAAACTGGTGTTATAAGAATTCTCCAGTGTGTAGGCCTGATTGGCTGTTTTGAATTGAATGAATTTTAGTTTGCATTGAGTAAGAAATTGTGTTCAGTTGAATGTCTTCCAACTGAATAATTTACCTTGGTTAAATAATTTCATTGGTTTAAATTTATTTAACAGTAAATATTTGTCACGGTGCAGTGCCCCTCCTCTGGTGGTGAGGTGATGTTTGCACAGATGATTAAACACTGCAAGCTTTCTGGGATTAAGAACAAAGCCTTTCTATGTACTTATTAGGTAATGCACGAACACTCAGAACATTCTTCTCGGGGTTGATTCAGCAGTGGGTTTCACTTCCTCCTGCTGGTGAACTGTTTCATACATTTCGGGTTTTAATTCTGGCATGTTGATGGCATGTTTTAAATGTGTTTATGTTGGCTTTCAAATGGAGCAACACCGAACAAGTACATTAACCAGCAGACTGTCAAAGGAAGGGAAGTATCCAGATATATTTGAATTGGGGCATGTTAGTTTAAAAATCTACCTCAACAGAAGCGTTAGTGATATGACTTTGAAGAGCTTGCTTTTGCCAGCCATTTGTTGTACTGTGGGTTAATGTTTTTGAATGTTCGGGCCTGAATCAAGCTAGGAGTTTAATCCTTTGGTCTAAGCTGGGAATCGGATGGACGTTTGGTAGCCGTGGCAAGGCATGAAACCAAGTAGTAGCTGTAGTGACAACGATCTGCCAAATGAGCTCAATACTTTCTATGTAGGGAAAAAAACCCTGTAGATGCTGGTTTAAATCGATGGTAGACAAAATGCTGGAGTAACTCTAGCGGGTCAGGCAGTATCTCGAGAGAAGGAATGGGTGAAGTTTCGGGTCAAGACCCTTCTCGACCCGAAACGTCACCCATTCCTTCTCTCCTGAGAAGCTGCCTGACCCGCTGAGTTACTCCAGCATTTTGTGTCTACGTTCAATACTTTTTATGCTCGTGTTGAAAGGAAGAGCATTGATATGCCTTTTTGGGCCTTAACAGCACCCTGATTATAGACATTGAGGTCAATGTTAGAAGATCCTTCGTGATGGCAAACCCTTGGAAAGCAATCAGCCACGGTGGTGTAACTGGACATATTCTTAAAACCTGTGCGCACCAACTGGCTGGACTTTTTTCTTCAAATGTCTTCAAACTACTAATGTCTGAAGTCCCCCACCTGCTTTAAAAGGAATCCATAGTACTGGTTCCCAGGAAGAACAGGGTGACATTTAGAACGGAGATGAGGAAGAACTTTTTCAGTCAGAGAGTGGTGAAGGTGTGGAATTCTCTGCCTCAGAAGGCAGTGGAGGCCAGTTCGTTGGATGCCAGTTCGATAGAGCTCTTAAGGATAGCGGGGTGAGGGGGTATGGGGAGAAGGCAGGAACGGGGTACTGATTGAGAGTGATCAGCCATGATCGCATTGAATGGCGGTGCTGGCTCGAAGGGCTGAATGGCCTACTCCTGCACCTATTGTCTATTGACATGCTTCTGTGACCAGTGACTGATGGCAGTCATGTTGGTTGTGATGAAGTGCTTTTAGTGGTTATGACACATATCAACTTCTACCTCGCTAAGGACCTAGACCCACTATAATTCACCTACTGCCATCACAAACTGGTGACCACTCTCTTTTGAAGGGCACATGTTAAATTTTAGTTGTTTTATTTCATTTGTGTCAAATGGTTTGCTGTCCCTTAAACTCTAGTGATAAAGCCATTAACGGAGAGTTTAGTGCAAAGAGGATTACCTTTTGTATAAGAGTTCTTTCCTTTGTTAATGTAAACTATATTGCGAGAACCACACCTGGTCTTGCCCATGTAGTTCTGCTGAATACCAGCCATGGCAATGTCATGTGCATTCAGCAGATTAATAAAATGACAAATTCTCCCTCTAGTACATTCACTGATTCTTGGGCAAGTGGTGTCCATCTTTTTTTAAAAAGTGCTTTCAACCTTCTCTTTTCTTCAGGCTATCTGCTATTGCACATCTGCATTTTAATAGAGTAATGGAACCATACAGCATAGAAACAAGCCCTTAGGCCCAACTTGCCCTCGCCGACCAAGATGGCCAATCTACGCAAGTCCCACCTGACCTCATTTGGCTCGTATCGTTCTAAACCTTTCTTATCCATGTACCCGTCAAAATCTTTTAAAATGGTTATAGTACCTGGCTTAACTACCTCCTGGCAGCTCATTCCATATATCCTCTACCCTATTAAATCATGCCCCTCTCACCTTAAACCTACGTCCTCTGGTTCTTGATTCTCTTACTCTGGGTAAAAGACTGCATTCACCTTATCTATTCCCCTCATTACCTTATACCCCACTATAGGATCACCCCTCCGCCTTCTGCGCTCCAAGGAATAAAGTGCTCGCCTACCCAAATAGACAATAGGTGCAGGAGTAGGCCATTCGGCCCTTCGAGCCAGCACCACCATTCAATGTGATCGTGGCTGATCATTCTCAATCAGTACCCCGTTCCTGCCTTCTCCCCATACCCCTGACTCTGCTATCCTTAAGAGCTCTATCTAGCTCTCTCTTGAATACATTCAGAGAATTGGCCTCCACTGCCTTCTGAGGCAGTGAATTCCACAGATTTACAACCCTCTGACTGAAAAAGTTTTTCCTCATCTCTGTTCTAAATGGCCTACCCCTTATTCTTAAACTGTGGCCCCTGGTTCTGGACTCCCCCAACATTGGGAACATGTTTCCTGCCTTTAACGTGTCCAACCCCTTAATAATCTTATATGTTTCGTTAAGATCCCCTCTCATCCTTCTAAATTCCAGTGTATACAAGCCTAGCCGCTCCAGTCTTTCAACATATGACAGTCCCGCCATTCCGGGAATTAACCTAGTAAACCTACGCTGCACACCCTCAATAGCAAGAATATCCTTCCTCAAATTTGGAGACCAAACCTGCACACAGTACTCCAGGTGCGGTCTCACTAGGGCCCTATACAACCGCAGAAGAACCTCTTTGCTCCTATACTCGACTCCTCTTGTTATGAAGGTCAACATTCCATTGGCTTTCTTCACTGCCTACTGTACCTGCATGCTTCCTTTCGGTGACTGATGCACTAGGACACCCAGGTCTTGTTGTACGTCCCCTTTTCTTAATTTGACACCATTCAAATATTAATCTGCCTTCTTATTCTTACCACCAAAGTGGATAACCTCACACTTATCCACATTAAACTGCATCTTCCATGCATTCGCCCACTCACACAACCTGTCCAAGTCACCCTGCAACCTCATAGCATCTTCCTCACAGTTCACACTACCACCCAGCTTTGTATCATCTGCAAATTTGCTAATGGTACTTTTAATCCCTTCATCCAATACTCTCTAAAGCACAGACCCTCAAGTCCTGGCAACATATAATTGAAAAATCTGCTGCAAAACAGTGCAGGGACACTTGTGGAATAAGGCTAAGAAAGTAATATTGCCTTTTAATAGAAATCCTGACATCAGCACTCTTTTTATTTCTTCATGGGTTGTGAATAGTACTGACAAAACCAATATTTAATGTCCATGATTGAGCCCTGCAACATAATTCAAGCACAATTGAGGTCCAACCATTGTTGTAGTTACATCGGCTAATTTCCAATGGTGGACTTTTGCCAATTTCTTAATTGCATGAACATGGTGGAAGTTGAATCAATAGCTGATTTATATTAGTTCTACATGAAAATATTTTAACATTATCATAATCACAGTCATATAGTCTGGATAGAGCCCCTTCGCCACAACTAGTTTGTCTTGATCATCAAGCGCACGTTTACACTCATCCTATTTCTTCCCACATTGCAATCAGTTCATCTCAGATTCTACCACCATCAACATGCTTAAAGCAATTTCCCATTGCCAATTATCATATCATATCATCATATCATATATTATTAACCTGCCAACCAATACTTCTTTGGGATGAGGAAGTGAACAGGATAACAGATGTCCATGTGATCACGGCACATCTAATTACTCCTCACAGGAAGCACTGGAGGGTTGAAACTTGGTTATTGGAGCCGTGAGGCAGCAGCACCAGCAATAGGGTACTATATAATTATTTTGCATACCCAAGTTTGTGAATCTCTGGTAAGCCCACCCTAATTCATTGTGAACTGAGTGCTTGCTGGACTATTTTAGGTGGCAGTTAAAAATCAATGAAATCACTGAGCATATGGATTGATAATGATGTACTATTTGTAGATTTGTGCTAATGAAAATTATTTACATAAAGATTCAGTTCTTCATGAAAAGAATCTTAGTTTCTCTGTAATTCTGGAGACAATGAATAGCTTTGAGTATTGGGTAATCTACATGGTCAAAGATTCTGCTGTGGTCATTTAAAGTGAGTACTTCTTAATTGTTTTCCAGGGACTTGCGTGAAGTGCAGCAAAGCAGTGTACGGAGCACACCAAGCATGTCAGGCCATGGGCCATCTATATCATGATACCTGTTTCACCTGCAGTGCCTGCAGTAAGTAATATTTCATGATCTGTGAATACATTCTGATTCATTTTATGGATATTGGCAAATGATTTTGTTTGGGATTTGATGTTTGGAAAATTGTGCCTCACAATGTTCTATTGACTCTTTTCAAAATTTAAAGAGCAAAGACATTTGGTCCATTGAGTCTTTGGTTAATCAGTTGATGAACAACTTCATTTGATCCTTCATCACAAATCTTTCTCCACATTCCTTATTTTTATTCTCTCAGCTGTGTATCTAATTCTCCTAAAGGTTGCTATTCAGTTTGCTTCTATCCATTTATTAAGCAATTTGTTCCAAGTTCTAACTGCTCTTTGCCAAATCAAAACATTTACTCCTGTTACGTCTCTTCCACCAGTCAACTTTCATCTAGATCCTCGGTTTATCACAGTTTGGAAACAGTTTCTCTTTATTCTCTTCAGTCTACAGCCTTTGATTTCCATAGTGTTAACATATTTATCTAGGCTTTTCATGCTGTAAGAGAACCATCTACTGGTTTAGTTTTTCCACATGACATTATCCTTGGAATTATCCCAGTAAATCTTATTCTGCACTCTTTCCAAATTCTTCTCTTGCATCTTTGAGAGTGGTACACAGAATCGGAAACAATATTCCATGTGGGATTAAACTATTTTATACATTCAGCATAATTCCCTATTTTTTGTACCATACCATATGTCTGTATGCTCGGATTCCTGAGGTGGTATTTATATATATATGATGATATATCATAATGTGTTCCCTAAATTAGTGTTTGCTTAGCATTGCATTGTCTTTGGAGTAGGTAGAGAAGAGACTGCAATTTGCTGATGATGGTTTTAATGCTGCTAGCTAAGGGACTCTGTTTGCATTGCTGTGTTTTAAAATCATGCCATCTCTGGTTAGTTTCCATACTTGAAAGTACATTGCAATAATTGCATGAACAGGTTTCCTTATGCCAAATGGCTTTCAAAAATCCACTTGCTCAAATCCCCATTTTGTTTGCTAATACCTCAATTGTAATTTGACAATGAAGAAGAGGCTAGATGGGAAAAATGAAGAGAAATTAAAGGATCAAGGGTAGGAGTGGTTTACAGAGACTGGAGGGGGCAAATTTTAAAATCATTGGAATATGTTGTTGGGGCAAATTAATGTTGTGACTGTGAAGAAGGAAAAGAGGAATTGAATATCTTGCGGCTTGAGGGATCAATGGTTTCAAAAGAAAGCTGGAACCAGGTACTGAATTTGATAAACATCCACGATCATATTGCAGACCTCCCAACCCGTCCGAATTTGGCGAAAGATTTCCGCTTTCTTATTTAATTTCCGCCATTCCGATATCGCCTCATATTTTTCCGCAAAACACATGCCTCGCCGCTCGCGTGTCTTGGCCCTTACCTCTCGCTCGTCGCCTCTCGCTCGTCGCCTCTCGGGCCTCGCCTCTCGGGCCTCGCCTCTCGCTCGTCGCCTCTCGCTCGTCACCTCTCGCTCGACTCGGCTCGCCGCCGATCAGCGCTGCACGCACTGGGCACAGGTAAGTCACGTTCGCCGCCAACGGGTCTACGGATCGGTAGCTTGATGTTGATATTGAGAGGGGATGGGGTGGGTGAATGGGGGGTTTGGGGGCAGGGGAGAGGGAGGGAATGGGGGGAGGGGGCGGAGGAAGGGAGAGGGAACGGGGGTGGGGGGGCGGAGGAAGGGATGGGGAGTGGGGAGGGGAATGGGGCTGGGGTGGGAGGGGTAGGGGGGTGTGGGGGAGAGGGGAGTGGAGGTGGGGGGGAATAGGGGTGGGGGTAGAGTGGGGATGGGCGAGGGGGGAGGAGGGGAGTGGAGGGGGGAGGGGGGGTGGTGGGGGAGGGGAGTGAAAGGGGGGAGTAGGGGGGGCTGGGGTGGAGTGGGAGTAGGGGGGGTAGTGGGGGTGGGGGGAGGGTGGAGGGGACATGGACTGTTGTGATTTTTGAAAAATTCTACAGATGTTGAATGTTCATCACATTTTTGCAGGAAAGGAAACTTGGCAAAATCAGGAAAAAGGCAATACCAGCGATATCTCAAAAAGTATCAAGATGAGTGGCTTTGCATCGGGCCTAGCCGATCCAGTGAGTACAGTGCGCACTGCAGCATTTGTGGTGTTGATTTTACGGTAAGCCACGGTGGCCGTGGTGACTGTGTTAAACATGTGAACTCACTGAAGCACTGTAAAGCAGCCGAGAGCATTCGTGGTGTCCCCAAGCTGACATCATTCTCCCAGTTCTCAAAAAACTTAAGTGTAATCAATGCCGAGGTATGTTTTGCTAACTTTGTTGTAGAACATAATCTACCATTTGCTGCTGCAGACCACATGGGACCATTACTATGTGAAATGTTTCCTAATAATGACATTGCTAAAGAGTTCCACTCAGGGCAAACAAAGACAAGATCTATTGTTCAAACATCAGCAAGAGATTGTGAGAGTAAGATAGCTGCAGCAATGAAGAGTCAGCCCTGCAGTCTTGCTACTGATGGTGGTAGTGATATGGATGATGTAAAACCGTATCCACTGGTTGTGCGGTATTTTGAAAATTCTTTGGGCTTGGTCACTGTTCTGTGTATGTCAGAATGCAAGGATTCGACTGCTTCGTATATATTCAAAACACTTGACAATGAACTGATGAAGAGAAATATCTCTTAGAAAAATTGTGCGTCATTTGGAGCAGACAATGCAAGGGACCAAATCTGGACTAGCCTCTCACTTGCAGAAATCAAATGAAGATATGTACATTTTAGGTTGTGTTTGTCATCTCTTGCATTTGGCAGCAGAGAAAGATGTGAATGTACTACCAGTGCATGTGGAAGTGTTATTGCTAGATGTCTATTTCTATCTTGATAAGAGCAGTAAGCGGAAAGCAACTCTGAAAGACTTCCAGTCTCTGCACAACACTGAAGTGAGGAAAATTCTCAAACATTGAAGCACAAGATGACTTTCACTAAAACTGTATTGACAGACTGCTGATGCAATGGCCTGCATTGACAGCATTCTTCGAAAGTGAACTGGACAGTAACAGAAAATCAACCAAAGCAACTAAAAGAAAGGCAAGAGGAGATGCTGCATGTGTGATAAAAAAGAAATGCCCAAAAATGGGACACAATACTGCCACTGTCGTATCATCTGTCAAAAAAGCACCTTCTAAATGTAGTGCTCACACTTCTCGACCAGCAGCTGGCCCACAGTCATCAGTGTTCTTCAGGATGGAGGCTCAGTCTTCTCATGCACAATCATCAGTAACATGCCATAAATCTACCTCAAAACAGAAAAATGTTTCAGCAAGTGGTCCATCAAGTGCTTAGTCAGCTCTTGCATGCAAATTGAAGCCCAACACTGTAATGAGTGGATCTTTTTCACCTCCTTCCATGCTCAAAAAACCTACTTCTCGCATTGGAACTTCAAGTACTTCCAAGTTCATCCCATGCTCAGACAACTCAGACGCTCAAACCATCAACATCATCTACAGTGTGCAAAGGAAAAGGGAGAAAAGTAAAAAACTACCCAAGAAAGGTGTGCTAATGTATGACAAGATTGGAAAGAGTCTGTACAGCATGAAACAGCCCAACTACAAAAATTTACTGTTTGTTTCTCAGTGCTGTTCTGCCTGTTTTTGATGAATCAAATCTCAAGTTGCAGGAAGGTGAACCATGCATTTATATTCTTCGCAAGACACTGCTTGCTCCTGTGAAAACGATTATGGCTTATGTTGTGAAGCCTACATCATTGAAGGAATACCCCCTGCTTCAAGTACCATACACCAGTAGTGAACATCAGAAAGCTGATGATGATGTGTTCATAGGGCATTCTACCAAAGATTTTCTGAGTGCACATTAAGAAATCGAAAGTGTCAACTTCTACAGGACGGTCAGAGATTTCTATTGCCGTGCATTGATCACATGATTGCCAAATTCCCACTCTCGGATCCAATGTTGGTACATGTAGAAGTAGCTGATGTTGGGCAAAGAGAACAAGTGAGATTTGCCTCTGTAAAGTACTTTGCTCAACGCTTTGACACTTCTGAGAAAATGAATCAACTGGAGAAGCAATTAATTGCATACCAGGTTGATGAACTCACAGATGACATTGTTAGCTGTCAGAGAGCAGACAAGCAATGGAATCTGATTGGGGAAAATAAAGGACCCATGCTTAAACAAGAAGTATCTCCATCTTGCAACATTAATGAAGGCCATCTTAGTTGTATTTCACAGCAATGCTGAGTGTGAAAGATGTTTCAGCCATGTGACCAAAACCAAGAACATTGAGTGACTTGCTTGTTCAAACGCATTTCATGCGAGCCCAAATCACTGTCTGCTACCAACAAAGCTACTCATCGGAAATACTGCAACAGTGCAAAAGTGGACTCTATCAAGATCTGAAGCAGAAGAGGAGTGGGAATGATGAGGGTGCCAGTTGTTCAACTCTAAAATTGTTGGCTTCAACCAAAACCTACATGCAGAGCAAGTATGTCTTCAGTATGTGCAGTTTTAAACGAAACTCTTTCTTCATAACTTAATCATACATTTTATGACCATTGTTCTTTTATTCAATACCAAGAGAATTGGATGTGTAAGGAAAAAACAAAATTAAAAAAACAAAACAAAACAATTTTTTCTTTGTGTTGTAAAAAGTATTTCTGTTCAATAACCTTTCTATAAATAGAAGAATATACTCATGATAGGCCTGACATTGTACATGTAGTCCAACAACTACAGACTGTTGGAAATAATAGTCGTTTTTCACACATGAATGTTACAGCGCAATGCTGAAAAGTTGCATTACGTGCCATATTATGAATTTTGATGTAAAATTCTGAATTTTGGACATCAAAATTCTGAATTTTGGACATCAAAATTCTGAATTTGTAAAATCAAATGTTGGGAGGTCTGATATTGAATAGTGGAGCAGGGTCAAACTCTTTTTATCTTTTGTGTATGGAGGTAGTAGAAGCACTATATGAATTAGACAAAAAATGCAAATTTATAGAAAGGTACAGCACAGGAACAGGCCTTTGGTCTATGAAGTCGGTGCCGAACATGATGCCGAATTAATCCCTTCTGCCTGCACATGATCAATGTCCCTTCATTTCCTGCCTATTTGTGTACCTATCTAAAAACTTCTGAAATGCCACTATCGTGTCTGCTTCCACCAACACCAACCTCTCTGTGAAACTTGCCACGCATCTTTAAACTTTTAAACTTAAACTAACCTCAAAGCCATATCCTTTAGTATTTGACATTTCTGCCCTGGGGAAAAAGCTTCCGACTGTCCATCCCATCATGCCTTGAAATGGTAGAGGGTTTTTCTTATAACAATGTTATAATATTTCTATTATAATTGTTCTATTAAATTATTTCAATTTTGTAGGAACAATTGTAAACTTATTCCCCCCATGAAGGGAAATGTAACCATTCCATGAATGGTTTGAAATAATTCCGTGAGAAATTTAGAGATCATGGATTTTAGTAGGCACAGTCCTCAAGATTTTCCACAGGACAGTATGTCAATTAAAAAAGAAAATTAATATTCTCTAAAATAGTCAAAACAGGTGCCTTTGTTTTCTGTTTTTATATCCATATTTCCAGCATCTGTTACTTTTTTCTCTCTGTATAGTATGATGGAGCTGAAACATGCAGTGTTCTGGTCAGACTGTACAATAGATGGCTGTGTTCCAAAGATGCAAAGGAACTGTATAGTTTATAAAAATGGCCATGTGGGAGGCTAGTTTGAAATGGACCACAGCAGCTGAGGGATTTGCATGTCGTAAAACACACCCATGTCATAAATTCATAACTCATTTTCATGCTGATAATGAACACTTTGTATAAAGTGGCTACAACATTTTGTGCCTAAATTAAGTGGTGGAAGATATCACCACATTTAAGGTGCAATCAGGTAATGATGCAACGGGGTACTCGAGTATCTCGGGACATCCATATTTTGCATGTTACAGCCAGTATGAGAGGGGCTGGCAGAGGCAGTGATGAGTCAGAGTAACCGTAAAGTTACACAGCACAGAAACAGGCCCTTCGTCTCAAATCGTTCATACCAGCCAAGATGTCTATCTGAGCTAGTCAAGTTTTCTTGTAGAAGGCTTATATCCTTTAAACCTTATTCATGTACCTATCTGAATGTCTTTTAAACATTTGTGATTGTATCTGCCTCTAAATTTTCTGGCAGCTCATTCCAAATTACCACCCACTGTGTGAGAATATTTTTCCTTTGGTCCTTTAAATTTTTCTCCCCTGACTTTTAACCTATGCCTTCTAGTTTTAAATTACCCTTCCCTGGAGGAAAACAGTGCGACCATCCACCTTATCTATGCCGCTCATGATTTTCTAGACCTCTATCTCTTAGGTCACCCCTGTACCACCTATGCTCCAGGGAAAAATGTCCCAGCCTATCCAACCTCTCCTTACAACTAAAGCCCTCTATTCCCTGTTACATCTTTGTGAATCTTTTCTGCACTCTTTCCAGCATAACAATTGCTTTCTTCCCCACCCAATCTACCATCTTTCTTTACAACCCTATCTACCTGCGTCTCCACTTTCAGGAAAATATGCACCTGTACCCCTAGATCCCTCTGTTCTACACTTTAAAGGGCCCTGGCACTTACTGTGCAAGCCCAGACCTGTTTTAACTTACCAAAATGCAACATCTTGCGTACTAAATAAATTTCCTTTAAATTCCTTGGTCCAGATCCCCAGTTTTCTAGAACTTCTTGTAATCTTGGATAACTTTCTTCACCATGCACTATATCACCAATTTTGGTGCCATCTGCAAACTTACCATGTTAACAACATTGTCATCCAAATCATTGATGTGGATGAACCCAGCACCAGTCCCTCCAGCACACTTCCAGTTGCAGGCCTCCAATCTGAAGAACAGCCTTCCACTGATTTATTTCACCAAGCTAATTTTGTATCCAATTGGCTAGCTCGCCCTGGATCTAACCTTCTAGACTAACCTATAAAGTCAGACCTTATCAATGACTTGCTAAAGTCCATGTAGATCATGTTCTGCCCTTGTCGATGTTCTTGGTTGATTCGAGGGGAAAAAAACGATTTCCCCTGCTCAACTATCTAATCAGTCCCTGCCTTTCCAAATGCTGATAGATCCTGCCTCCCTGAACAAGGAGGGGAAAGTTTCATTTTGCAACCAACAGGGAGGAATTAATTTCTTTGAAAGAAGTTGGGTGTTACAACCAGGATCAAGATGTTTGTAAAATAATCATAGCGTTAGATTGTGTAAGGTTAATTTTAAGTTTTCATTACTGTTGCAGGTTGAAACCTGACTTTCCACATTCCACCCACCCATTTCTATGGTGTGTATGTAGGCTGATGCAATTTTATTTTTGAAGCCTCAGCTCCCTTCTTTCACCTTTCGTTTAGTTTAGAGATACAGCCCTTTGGCCCACTGAGTCCACGCTGACCAGTGATCCATGCACATTAACACTATCCTACACATACTGGGGACAATTTTACATTTATACCAAGCCAATTAACCTACAAACCGTTACATCTTTGAAGTGTGGGAGGAAACCAAAGATCTTGGAGAAAGATCATGGGGCAAACGTACAAACTCCATACAGACAGCACTCATAGTTAGGATCGAACCCGGGTCTTGGGCACTGTCCGGCAGCAACTCTACTGCTGCGCCACCGTGCCGCCCTTCTCGATAAGATTGGAGCATACTGGAATATTCACGTGGGATGCGAAAGAACTTGCTGTTGTTGGCTACATTCACAATTATTTTTTCCTTATTAAAAATTATGCTGTTGACCCACTGAGCCAGATTTTGTTTCTCAAAGACATCCGAGGAGAATTGTGAAACAGATCTCTTTCCCGTCATAAGTTGCATTGGATGGTTTTAGAATCACAAGGATATCATTGATTAGCCTCTGTTTGACTTCTGTCATGCTAATTTTAACTGAATGAACGCACTTTTTTTTCTCTTAATCATTTTGCGTTTCTCAGCTCACTTTTTCCTCCATCTGTTTCATCAATCTTTTCATTTGTCTCTTGCTCTTTGCCTGTTTTCTTCTTTCTTGTACTCTTTCATTATTATTTACTCGTTTTTTCCTTATTCTTTTCACCTGTTTGCTGTCACTTTTACCTGACTCACCCCACCCACATGAAACAACCAAAGGATAAATGCAATTAAGTGGAACAAAATAATGTGAAGGTACAGGCTAGCTGGGATTTACTGAGGCTGCCAAGTTTAAAAAAGCAAAATAAGTCAAAAAGTACTTCTTGTAATTTGATTGGAAAAGTTATTGTGAGATTGCAAATTATGTGTCATTTTGTTTATTTATGAGCATTAAAAATCCTGTATATTGAGACTCTAAATGAATTTGTCAAATTGACTTTTTGCAATTGGATCAGTGAGCTGTAGAGCTGTGTTAATGGTAAAACCTGATATAAATGTAGACATAGGAATTTAGAATGAAAAATTTGATCCCAATGATATCAACAGAAAACTGTTTATCCAACCAGGAGTTTCAGTTAAACTCTAATAATTTGCTATTGGGTTATCAAAATTCCTGAAGATTCAGCATCAGCATAGATGATGTTTACCATGTTACCTTCACTGGAAAATCTATTGCCCTGCCATGTAACACCTTGAAGAAGTGAACTGTGTGGGGGTATTAATGTAATAGCATTTAAATGTCTAGATCTGTCAGTCTGACTCATAACTTGTAATGGAGTTTTTCCCAAAACTTTTCAGTTGAGTACAATAATATTTCACAAACCTGTAAATTGTGTGACAAAGGCTGACATTCATAGGTTTAGAGATGTACACAAGGCCATTATTTTCAAACTATCACTGCAACCTGGCAATCTGAAGCACATCAAATGCTCGTCAAATTCTGAGGGATTTTTTCTGAGGGACTTCTGTTGAAAAATCTTCTCCAGATCTTCTCTAATCCTTATACCAATTAAATCTCTGCCTCCTAGTTATTGGGCTAGATATCCATGGGTAATGTCTATAGTACCTGCCTGTTTGGACCGTTAAATTTCAGGGTGCCTTAGAATCCAGTTATTTTTGGAGCAAAGAAATGAGCAGCTGGAGGAACTCTGCAGGTTCGGCAACACCTGTGAAGGTAAAGTGATGGTTGATGTTGCAGGTTGAGACCCTGCATCAAGTCGACCATCATTTTGTCTCCACACTTAAGGGTGGCATGGTGGCGCAATGGTAGAGTTGCTGCCTAACAGCGCCGGAGACCCGGGTTCAATCCTGACCACGGGTGCTGTCTGTACTGAGTTTGCACGTTCTCCCTGTGACCTGCATGGGTTTACCCCGGGAGCTCCGGTTTCCTCCCACACTCCAAAGACATATAGGCTTGTAGGCTAATTGGCTTGTAAATTGTCCCTAGTGTGTGTAGGATAGTGTTAGTGTGCAGGGATTGCTGGTTGGTGCGGACTCGATGGGCCAAACAGCCTGTTTCCACGCTGTATCTCGAAACTAAACTAAAGTAAATTAGCTGTCTGACCCACCAAGTTCCTCTAGCTGCTCATTTTTAATTTAAAATTTCAGCATCTGCAGTCTCTAGTATCTAATTGTTTTAATTTGTTTTCTTCCCTTGTGTATGTTTCTTGTTAATGTTGTATTTAGCATTGAGCTATATCCAAATGAGTGAATCACACTGACTGTGGGTGTTGCAATTATCAAACAGTAAGCTGCAACAAATGGCTATTGTCAATTTGTACACAAGCCGCACAGCGGTGAGAGTGCTTTTCACCAATGCACGGTGGTGAATAGAGTAATACAAGAGCTGCCCTTCAATCGTTACTAGAAAAAATGCAGAGTCTGTTACTGGCCAATTTATTATGAGAAATCAGTGGTTTGCTGACTGATCTTGGCGTGATAATTTTCATGTCTCAACCACAAATTGACTGCAGTGATTGTGATTTTGCATATGTTACACATACAGGCATCGCTGTGTTTTGGCACCATTTCCAAAGTCCAATCGGCCCATGCACTCAATGATTTGGAGCAGTTCCCGCTAAGCCTCTCCTCGTCAGTCTGAAGAAGGGTCTTGACCCGAAACATCACCCATACCTTCTCTCCAGAGATGCTGCCTGTCTTGCTATGTTACTCCAGCATTTTGTGTGTATCTTTGGTTTAAACCAGCACCTGTAGTTCCTTCCTACAAGCCTCTACTCGTCCGGCCGTCTTTGTGGCCCGGGGGCGCCTCCTGCAGCTGACCTTGAAGGCGCTTGAGGCATTACCTTGGTTCACCCCGACCGGCCCTTGCTCCTCACATCTGATGTCTCCAGCTCTCACCCGGTCACGCTGCCCGCCGAGCCTTCGGGCGGGTTTGTGGTTGGACAAACCATCGGGTGGGTTCCTGGTCCCGCCGTCCGAGCTTTCGGGCGAGCCATCGGGAGGGCTCTGCCCAACATTCCCTTTCAAACAGTGGTCCTGCTGATGTGTGTTTTCTGAACTCTGCTTTATTTCAAATACCCATTGAAAGTGCATTCATCAATTTTATGTCTAATCCTTTAATTTTGTACATTTCTACAGGTAGAAGATTGCGAGGTAAAGCTTTCTACTTTGTCAATGGAAGAGTATATTGTGAGGAGGATTTTCTGGTGAGTTGCATTTCGATATGGAAGCTTGGTTTTGATAGGAAAACCTGGAGTTCTACCATTTTCCCAAAATGTAATTACTATCGCCATGTCTTCAACCATCAAAGTTCTAAGTGCTCAATTATCTTTCCTCATCTTTTCTTCTGAAATCTCAAAGAGGCACCTTATGGTGCTTTCATCAAGGCTCATTGTATCTGAGGTCAACAATTATCCAGTTGGTGAATTTGGCTGGAATGTCTGAAGATTGCCAGTACCACTGGAAATTCAGTCTCTGTCTCATTGGAGTTATGCTCAGTGTTCATCCCCCACTCCTTGAAATATAACTTTTTTTTTAAAGCCTTTAGTTTTAACCATTATGTTTTTAAGATGTGGACCTCCCTGACCTTGCCCACGCATAATTGCCTGAGTTTTGTGGGTCAATTTTGAGAACAGTTAAGAGATGGTCGTGCTGCTGTCAATTTGTAGTCATCTTAATTGTGTGAAGGCAGCAGAATTAATTTCATAAAGGATGGGAATATAATGACAATAAACGAGTTCGGTACCTCGACTGAGCATGCGCAGGTCATAGGTCGCAAGGGCTAAACATTCTCGTAGGCTGATCTGTGTGTATACAGACCTGCGTTTCATCCGTATTTTCTAGTTTTGCTTCGTAGAGGTAAGAAAATATTGCTTTAAAAAATATTAACTAGGTGTATTTTTGGTTGATTTGTACTCTGGTAGACACAAAATGTTGGAATAACTTACCGGGACAGGCATTATCTCGGGAGCGAAGGAATGGCTGACGTTTCACCCTACAGGAATGGTCTCGACCTGAAACGTCAGCCATTCTCTCTAGAGATGCTGCCTGTCCTGCTGAGTTACTCCAGCATTTTGTGTCTATCTTTGGTGTAAACCAGCGTCTACAGCTCCTTCTTACACGTTAAAAAAATCCCCACGCTTGGTGCTTCATTGCGGGCTACAGAGCTCCCTCCCACCCCAGGCAATGTCATTTGTGCCACCGCCCAGAGTAGACACGGGCGCTGCACAAACTCACCCTCATTCCACACAAACCTCGCTCCTCATCACCCTTTACGCTGCTCCCGGGGATGGCGGTGCCAGCAGAGGCTGTGTTCGCCAGCGCTAGCTCCCTGTAGCCGGTTGTCTGGGTCTTGCTCCCTTGATCACACCCCCACTGCGCGTTTCCGATTGCAACACCTGTAACCTGACGGAGTGGCACCCGACAGGCTCAATCCTCACAGCCAGCGCTGCCGTGAGAGTGGTCCCTGGGACAGGCCGGCATATACTTGTCTGGTGCCGCTCCGTCAGGTTACAGGTGTTGCATTTGGAAACGTGCAGCGGTGGTGTGATCGAGGGAGCAAGACCCAGACAATCGGCTACAGGGAACCAGCGCTGGCGAACACAGCCACTGTTGGCACCACCATCCCCGGGAGCTGCGTTGGGGTGAAGAGGAGCAAGGTTTGTGTGGAATGAGGGTGAGGTCCTGTGGATTGGAGGGTAGCTAATGTTATCCCACTTTTTAAGAAAGTAGGGAGAGAGAAAACAGGAAATTATAGACCAGTTAGCCTGACATCAGTGGTGGGGAAGATGCTGGAATCAAATATAAAAGAAATTGCGGAACATTTGGTTAGCAGTAACAGGATCGTTCCGAGACAGCATGGATTTACGAAGGGGAAATCATGCTTGACTAATCTTCTGGAATTTTTTGAGGATGTAACAAGGAAAATGGACAAGGGAGAGCTAGTGGATGTAGTGTACCTGGACTTTCAGAAAGCCTTTGATAAGGTCCCACATGGGAGATTAGTGGGCAAGATTAGAGCACATGGTATTGGGGGTAGGGTGCTGACATGGATAGAAAATTGGTTGGCAGACAGGAAACAAAGAGTAGGGATTAACGTGTCCCTTTCAGATTGGCAGGTAGTGACTAGTGGGGTACCGCAAGGCTCGATGCTGGGACCGCAGCTATTTACAATACACATTAATGACTTAGATAAAGGGATTAAAAGTAACATTATCAAATTTGCAGATGACACAAAGCTGGGTGGCAGTGTGAACTGTGAGGAGGATACTATGAGGTTGCAGGGTGACTTGGACAGGTTGTGTGAGTGGGCGGATGCATGGCAGATGCAGTTTAATGTGGATAAATGTGAGGTTATCCATTTTGGTGGTAAGAACAGGAAGGCAGATTATTATCTGAATGGTGTCAAGTTAGGAAATGGGGAAGTACAAAGAGATCTGGGTGTCCTTGTTCATCAGTCATTTAAAGTTAGCATGCAGGTACAGCAGGCAGTGAAGAAAGCTAATGACATCATGGCATTTATGACAAGAGGAGTTGAGTATAGGAGCAAAGAGGTCCTTCTGCAGTTGTACAGGGCCCTAGTGAGACCGCACCTGGAGTATTGTGTGCAGTTTTGGTCTTCAAATTTGAGGAAGGACATTCTTGCTATTGAGGGAGCGCAGCCTAGGTTCACTAGGTTAAATCCCGGAATGGCGGGACTGTTGTACGTTGAAAGACTGGAGCGACTAGGCTTGTATACACTGGAATTTAGAAGGATGAAAGGGGATCTTATTGAAACATATAAGATTATTAAGGGATTGGACACGTTAGAGGCAGGAAACATGTTCCCAATTTTGGGGGAGTCCAGAACCAGGAGCCACAGTTTAAGAATAAGGGGTAGGCCATTTAGAACGGAGATGAGGAAAAACGTTTTCAGTCAGAGAGTTGTAAATCTGTGGGATTCTCTGCCTCAAAAGGCAGTGGAGGCCAATTCTCTGGATGTTTTCAAGAGAGAGCTAGATAGAGCTCTTAATGATAGCGGAGTCAGGGGATATGGGGAGAAGGCAGGAACGGGATACTGATTGTGAATGATCAGCCATGATCACATTGAATGGCGGTGCTGGCTCGAAGGGCCGAATGGCCTCCTCCTGCACCTATTGTCTATTGAGTTTGTGCAGCGCCCGTGTCTACTCTGGGCGGTGGCACAAATGACATTGCCTGGGGTGAGAGGGAGCTCTAACCCGCAATGATGCACCAAGCGTGAGGATTTTTTAATGTGTAAGAAGGAGCTGTAGATGCTGGTTTACACCGAAGATAGACACAAAGTGCTGGCATAACTCAGCGGGACAGGCAGCATCTCTGGAGAGAAAGAATGACTGATATTTCAGGTCGAGACCCTTCCTGTAGATGCTGCCTGTCTTGGTAGGTTACTCCAGCATTTTGTGTCTACCGGAGTACAAATTAACCATAAATACACCTAATTAATATTTTTTAAAGCAATATTTTCTTACCTCTACGAAACAAAACTGGAAAATACGGATGAAACGCAGGTCTGTATACACGCAGCAGATCAGCGTGCCTGAATGTTTAGCCCTTGCGACCTATTACCTGAGCATGCTCAGTTGGGATACCGAACTCACTTATTTGTTCAATGGTCCCAATTACTGACATAAGAATTTTATTCTGGAATTATTAATTAACTGAATTTAATTTCCTCTTCTGCCAAACAGGCCATTTAAATTTGTCTCCCCAGATATTTTGTTTGGGACTCTGGATTTACTAATCCACTGGTATAAACTCTGAATTTAATGGTAACGAGACGGGCGTGGACCCGTTGGGTCCAAATCTCTCCTGCGGGTGCGGCAACCCCAGCTGGGTGCAAACTTATCCTGCGGGGCCGGCAACCCTCTCTCAACTGACGATCCGTGGACCCGTTGCCGGTCGGGGAATTTTCCCCTGGGGCCGTGGACGGGCAAAGGGGAGACAATAGACAATAGGTGCAGGAGTAGGCCATTCAGCCCTTCGAGCCAGCACCACCATTCAATGCGATCATGGCTGATCACTCTCAATCAGTACCCTGTTCCTGCCTTCTCCCCATACCCCCTCACTCCGCTATCCTTAAGAGCTCTATCCAGCTCTCTCTTGAAAGCATCCAACGAACTGGCATCCACTGCCTTCTGAGGTAGAGAATTCCACACCTTCACCACTCTCTGACTGAAAAAGTTCTTCCTCATCTCCGTTCTAAATGGCCTACCCCTTATTCTTAAACTGTGGCCCCTTGTTCTGGAATCCCCCAACATTGGGAACATGTTTACTGCCTCTAATGTGTCCAATCCCCTAATTATCTTATATGTTTCAATAAGATCCCCCCTCATCCTTCTAAATTCCAGTGTATACAAGCCTAATTGCTCCAGCCTTTCAACATACGACAGTCCCGCCATTCCGGGAATTAAACTAGTGAACCTACGCTGCACGCCCTCAATAGCAAGAATATCCTTCCTCAAATTTGGAGACCAAAACTGTTCTCAGTACTCCAGGTGCGGTCTCACCAGGGCCCGGTACAACTGTAGAAGGACCTCTTTGCACCTATACTCAACTCCTCTTGTTATGAAGGCCAACATTCCATTGGCTTTCTTCACTGCCTGCTGTACCTGCATGCTTCCTTTCAGTGACTGATGCACTAGGACACCCAGATCTCGTTGAACATCCCCTCTTCCTAACTTGACACCATTCAGATAATAATCTGCCTTTCTATTCTTACTTCCAAAGTGAATAACCTCACACTTATCTACATTAAACTGCATCTGCCATGTATCCGCCCACTCACACAACCTGTCCAAGTCACCCTGCAGCCTTATTGCATCTTCCTCACAATTCACACTACCCCCCAGCTTAGTATCATCTGCAAATTTGCTAATGGTACTTTTAATCCCTTCATCTAAGTCATTAATGTATATCGTAAATAGCTGGGGTCCCAGCACCGAACCTTGCGGTACCCCACTGGTCACTGCCTGCCATTCCGAAAGGGACCCATTTATCCCCACTCTTTGCTTTCTGTCTGTCAACCAATTTTCTATCCATGTCAGTACCCTACCCCCAATACCATGTGCTCTAATTTTGCCCACTAATCTCCTATGTGGGACCTTGTCGAAGGCTTTCTGAAAGTCGACGTACAGCACATCCACTGACTCTCCCCTGTCAATTTTCCTAGTTACATCCTCAAAAAATTCCAGTAGATTTGTCAAGCATGATTTCCCCTTCGTAAATCCATGCTGACTCGGAATGATCCTGTTACTGCTATCCAAATGCTCAGCAATTTCGTCTTTTATAATTGACTCCAGCATCTTCCCCACCACTGATGTCAGACTAACTGATCTATAATTACCCGTTTTCTCTCTCCCTCCTTTCTTAAAAAGTGGGATAACATTTGCTATCCTCCAATCCACAGGAACTGATCCTGAATCTATAGAACATTGATCTATCAGGCCCTGGGGATTTATCAGCCTTCAGTCCCATCAGTCTACCCAAAACCATTTCCTGCCTAATGTGGATTTCCTTCAGTTCCTCCATCACCCTAGGTTCTCCGGCCCCTAGAACATTTGGGAGATTGTGTGTATCTTCCTCAGTGAAGACAGATCCAAAGTAACGGTTTAACTCGTCTGCCGAAAGGGGAGAGGGAGCCACTCACCTCTGCTCCAGGCGGCCATTGCGTCGGCCAGAGCGAGCCGTTGGTTGGAAACGTCTCCTGCAGCGACAGCTCGGTGGTGACGGCCAACTTGTTTGACCCTCTGCTGCCGCGCTGCACCACGGGAGGAAGGTCAGGCATGGGGCACGCCGGGACGGGCACCGGTCCTCCTGGCGTGGGGGGGGGGGGGGGAGCGCATTTATTAAAGTTTATTAAGTTAATTGTTTTTAAAATGTAACAAAACTTGATCAATCGAGACTGCAGGGGAATGGTGAGTAGGTTGGGCCTAAAATTGTTGTGCTATCGTGTACCGTTTTTCGGCTGTATTTTGGGTATGTACAAACTAATAAAGCGATAAACAAACATTATATATATATAGATAATGTCACATTTATATGGCAAGGCTTTTTCAGGCATTGATGTACAGATGGAGCAGCTTTGTTGGGCTGCATTTGAAGTATTGTGGACAGTTCTGGTTGTTCCATTGCAGGAAGGATGTGGAACCTTTGGAGTGAATGCAGAAAATGTTTTGCAGAATGCTGCCTGGATTAGAGGGTATTACCTAAGAGAAGCTGGATAAACTTGAACTATTTTCCCTTGAATGTCAGAGGCTGAGGGGACCAGATAAAGTGCACAAAATTGAAAGGCATAGATAGGACAGACAGTCAACCTGTCAGAACCTTTTTCCCAGGGTGGAAATGTCAAAGACTGGAGTGGATGGCATTAAGGTGAGAGGGACAAAGTTCAAACGAGATGTGTGGTGTCGTTTTTTTTAAACAGAGTGGTAGGTGCCTGGAACGTGCTGCCTGGGGTGATGGTGTAGGCGGATAAAATAATGGCATTTAAGAAATTTTGGATAGGCACATCGAAACGCAGTTAATGGAAGGATATGGATCCAATGCCGGCAGAGGAAATTAGTTTAACCTGGCATCATGTTTGGCGCAGACATTGTGAACTGAAGGGCCTGTTCCTGTGTTGTATTTTCTGTTCTATGTTCTATATGGGATGTTACATGTCGGTTGGTGACTCCATTTTATTTCTCCACAGTACTCTGGCTTTCAGCAGTCTGCCGACAAATGTTTTGCTTGTGGTCACCTTATAATGGACATGGTAAGTTGAAGTAGAAATACACCACCCTATGTTAGAAATGACACTCCTATTTACTCTGAAAAGTTACTGTATAAACCTGACACCGTGGTCACCTACCCTTTGTCCCCCATCCTCTCGGATGTACGATTCTTAACTGTGGAATGCTTTTCAAATTTCTCAGACATTGAACATCTACTTTGTGCCTCTTCATCGTTTACTCGTCTTGAAACCCAAAACATCAGACATGGGATGCACTTGTAGAGGCTACTTGCCAGGAGTTTTGTAATCTGTTTATAAACAGAAACTATGTAAACTATTACTAAATAGGATTTTTAACTTAAGAATTTAAACAATTTTTCATTAATTTCTGGATAATTATTTTCGGCTTTTAAAATAGATAGGCAGAAATAATTCTAACAAGAATTTAAAATAAATAACTAAACTCTGCAGGTCAGGCAGTATCAATGGAGAGAGCAACATTTAACATTTTAGTTTGATTAACTCATCATAACTAGGGAAATTGTAGAATTGTTGCCATACAGCAGTGAAATGACCTTCGACCTACCAAATCGGCGCTGGCCATCAAACATCTATTTGCACTATTCCTACTCTAATCTTATTTTAATCATCCCACGTTCCCTTCAACTTCAGCCAAGACCACCACCCACCTGCACAACCTTGCCTATATACTACCCAATTGACCTGCTGAACTTTGGGAACTGGCATGTATATACAGTATATGGGAGAAAACTGGTCTATCCGGGCAAAATCTGTGTAGTTACAGGAAGAATGTGCAAGCTCTGGGCATATAGCGGAGAAGCCAGGGTCACGTCTACGTTATTATCACCGTGGGACAGCAGCTCCACTCGGTAGCAGCTGAAAGAGGGTAATGAGCGCGTGTTTATTGCAACTGTTCTCTTAATAGGGGAAATGGATAAGGGAGTGATGAATGAGAACAAAAGACAAGGGGTGAAAGTTCTGGAACTTTGAGATCCAAAATATCGTGATCATGGGAAGTCTGAAAATACACAATGGACAACATCTGTGATGGGTGGAAAATGGCTATTTTCTATTGAAATGAATTTCTATTGACTTCTATTGAATTAGCTTATTCTGATGCAGATTTCACTGGCTGATTGTTTAAGGTTATTATATTGGAAAATGCCATAAATGGTATTACCTGAAGTTGAGCTGTACACTATATTCTGACTTGTAACATGTTGCAGGAATTCTTTAATTCTTTCCTCCTTGGAGTGACTGCAGCCTGCCGTTACCAATCATTCATGTTTCTGTGTTAGATCCTCCAAGCCCTGGGCAAGTCTTATCATCCTGGATGTTTTCGATGTGTCATCTGCAATGAGTGCCTGGACGGGGTGCCATTCACTGTAGATACGGAGAACAAGATTTACTGCATCAAAGATTACCATAAGTAAGATCATCAATCACTTAGTGATTGCGTATGAGGCTGTATTTTTTCTTTCACTCATCTGTTGTTCCAGGTTACCAATGCCAGATTTATGGACAACATTGCACGTGAACAAAATTTAAAAGTCCACCATACTTTTATACGTTTGTTTCTGTGAATGGTGGAGCTGGTTTCCATTCACTCTCTACTTTTAGTAATGAGCTTTTGAAGGTTTTCATTACAATCCTGTGGAGATATTGTTACAATTTTAAATGATTTCTTTGTATTTTTCTGCATCTTTGTATTCTGTATAATTTGTATCTACAATCAAATTGCCATATGACGTACGTTAAAACAGAATTTGTACCTATCCTGGGGATGGCCTGTAAATAAATGATCCAGAATCAATGGGAAAGTGAGTAAAACATGAGGGCATCCAGCTGATATTGAAACAGAGAAATGTAGATGGCCAATGAGTTTGTCCTTTTTGTCCATGACATTTTTTTTTTCATATTATTTTCATATTTCAGATACAGCTCGGAAACAGGCCTTTTCGGACCACCAAGTCCGCACCGCCCAGCGATCCCTGCACATTAACACTATCCTACACACACTAGGAACAATTTTTTTACATTTACCCAGTCAATTAACCTACATACCTGTACGTCTTTGGAGTGTGGGAGGAAACCAAAGATCTCGGAGAAAACCCACGCAGGTCACGGGGAGAACGTACAAACTCCTTACAGTACAGAACCCGTAGTCAGGATCGAACCCGAGTCTCCGGCGCTGTATTCGCTGTAAGGCAGCAACTCTACAGCTGCGCCAATTAAGTAAATTGAGAAACAATGAGTGTCACTCAATTTTGTTTCCTGCTGCTAGTGGCTGTTCGATTACAACTGATGTTCAAACACCATTAGACAGTCCAGTAAGTGATAGGTTGGCAACTTTGCAGCCACCATATGGGTCTAATTAGAATAACTACCACAGATGGAAAGTATTTATGGATATTTTTCAATGTCATAACTTCAAAATTGAGCTGCTTTTTCCTTGGTGTGAGTCAGTGGGTGACATTAATCACGGTGGTAATGTGTCTAGGTTTAAGCACAAATCTGTGCTTTGACAGAGCCTCCATTCAAGTGTGTGGAAAACCAGTAATGCAATTCTTGCATTAGGCACATTGACAGTCATAGGTCTATCATTCAGCATAAATAATGTTTTTTTTCTGCCCTGTAAAAGTGAGTACGTTTCAAAAGCATTTCAATTGTAATGAATGTTTTGGGATGCACTGTCGTTATAAAAAGTGTGAAGTTAAATCAGAAAATGCTGAAATTCTCAACAGGTGGGGCAGTAACTAAAGGAATTTTTTTTTCTTCCGATAAATGAATTAGGCTGGTGCAGCTGGCAGAGCTGCTGCCTTAGCGCCAGAGACCTGGGTTCAATCCTGACCTGTATGTATTGCACGTTTTCCCTGTGACCCTGCTGGTTTCCTCCAGGTGCTCTAGTTTGCTCCAACATCCCCAAAATGTGTGGGATCTTAGGTTAGAACATAGAACAGTACAACACAGGAGCAGGACCTACGGCCCACAATGTCTGTGCTGAACTTGATGCGAAAATAATAGACAATAGGTGCAGGAGTAGGCCATTCGGCCCTTTGAACCAGCACCACCATTCAATGTGATCATGGCTGATCATTCTCAATCAGTACCCCGTCCCTGTCTTCTCCCCATACCCCCTGACTCCGCTTTCCTTAAGAGCTCTATCTCGATCAACTCTTATCTGCATGCACATAATCCATGTCCCTCCATTCCCGGCACATCAACATGCCTATCATATCTGCCTCAGACACCATCCCTGGCAGCATGTTTCAGGCACTCGCCACCCTCTGTATTAAAAAAAAACTCGCCCCGCACATCCCCATTAAGCTTTGTCCCATTCACCTTAAAGCTATTCCTTCGAGTATTTGATTTCATCATTGCAGGAAAATGGTTCTGACTTTTTACTTATCTATGCTTCTCATAATTTTAAGTACTTCTATTAGGTCTCCCTGCAACCTCTGGTGTTCCAGAGAAAACAATCCAAGTCTGTCAAACCTCTGCCTGCAGCTAATGCCAACTAATCCAGGGAACATACTAATAAATCTTCTTCTTTGTCATTTCCAAAGTTTCTACATGCTTCCTGTAATGGGGCAACCAGAACTACACGTAATACTCCAAATGCAGCCCACCCAAAGCCATAAGAAGCTACATCATGACTTCCTGACTCTTGCACTCAATGCCTCGACCAATGTAGGGAAGCATACCATATGACGCTTTACCACTGTCCAGTTGTGTTTCCACTTTCAGGAAGTTATGGACTAATAGTCTTCGTGTCGTACAGCACAGAAACAGGCCCTTCGGCTCAACTTGTCCATCCGAACAAAATGCCCCTTCTGCGCTAGTTCCACCTGCTGCATTTGGTCCATATCCCCTCTAACCTTTCCTATCCATGTCCCTCTTCAAATGTCTTATAGTACCTGCCTCAACTATCATCATAGACAGCTCATTCCATGTACTCGGCCTAGTGAATAAAGATACCAGTGGCAATCTCCTGGAGGTTGAGATTCGGAGAGTAGGAAACAGACCAAATGCGTGAAAAACTGGAACAGATGAAGGAGGAAACAGAAACTCTGAAGTTAGTTCACCAATGGAGCCTCCCGAAGCTGAAAAAGAACAAAACCAAAAGCTTGCTTCACAACTTCAAGACATCAAAAACACCAGTGAGCCTCTGAAGGCTTTGAATGAGAGAGATCTTCTAAAGAGAGAACCGTCCTGAGTTATTGTTGAAGTCTGCGTAGCAGGCGCTGGAGCTGAAACGTTTGGAGCACAGCCTGCAGACACAACAATGGTTCTCTGTGATCTGGAGAAGCACACTTCTGATCAGGATGTGGTGGGGGAACTGAAGAATCAAATACAAGAAATGAGATGCACTTGCACTCAGAAATCTGAGAATGTTTCTGCTTTGACTCAAGAGCGAGAGGACATCAAATTGAAGAACAATGCTGCTTGGCTGTTAAAGACGAAAATAAAGCCATGATTGAAAGCAAGGAAAAAGAAGTTGTGGAGATGTGAGGCTGTGGGGAAAAAAGAAACATTCTTGTAATGCCGTGTAAAGATCTCTCTATCACCTCCCAGCAGCTTGAGCAGCAAACAGAATACTCGAAAGAACTAACCATAAAATTACACCTGAAGCAAGAGGAAGCAGAGCAATGCAAAAACCATTGAAAAACTTCACAATCAGCTGCAGGAGAAGCTGCAGACCGCGCGGCTAGAAACTACAATCGGCAGTCTGGCCCCTGCTCGTCCCTCGAGAACCGTAGAGGATGGAGGGAGCTAGCGACGGTGGATGCAAGAGCAAGGACTGGTAAGAGAGAGAACTGGGGCCTTGCCTTCCACACCCTCAAGGTCATGTGCGGGGGGCACCCCTGGGGCACAAAGTCTGAAGTTGGCCGTGCGAGGAGAGGGACTTCAGAGGAACATGGCTGGAGGTCCTGCAGCATCCTGAGGCTCCCCTAGATCGGGGGCCGTTCCAGACTTTGGAAATGGCGCCAAAATCTGGCGGCTCTTGCATGTGGTCTCAGTGGACAATTACTGTCCACTTTGTACTAATCGGGGATTGTGCTTGATGCGAAAATAATAGACAATAGGTGCAGGAGTAGGCCATTCGGCCCTTTGAGCCAGCACCACCATTCAATGTGATCATGGCTGATCATTCTCAATCAGTACTCAATCGGGAACTATGCATCTGTACTCCTAAATCCCTTTGCTCAACAACACTCCCCAGGCTGGGCCCGATGAAGGTCCAACCCTGGTATCACTCCCAAAGTGCAACACCTTACATTTATATGCATTAAGCTCCAATAGCCAGACATCTTAATGTGTGCGGCGTGGATGAGAAAGTGGATGATGGCGTGAGGCTAGTGTGAACAGGTGATCAATGCTTGATATAGATGTGGTGGGCCAAATTGTCTGTTTCCATGCAGTGTCTCTAAACTAAACTTTTTAATCTGCGCTATAAAAATCTGCACCATTTGAAACACACCTGACGTAATGTGGGATGTGAGATGCATCCAGTGTAGTGATAAACATCGGAATTCTGTGTACATGCGTGCCAAGTGATGCATTCTCTCTTTCAGAGTTTTGGCTCCGAAGTGTGCGGCATGTGGCCAAGCTATTCTTCCAGCAGAGGTCAGTATTATTGCACTGACAAGCGCAATGCTAAACTTGACCATGGATTAGGTGGAGCACAATTATGTACATTCTGCTGATTTGTTGTGCCCATTCCATCCTAGAAATGAGTGGCTCCTTCTCAACAGAAGACAACCTCCTGGCCTTGCTGCACAGTCTTTAGTTGATTGTCATGTGTACAGAAGTACAGTGAAAAGCTTTTGTTGTGCACTAACTAGTCAGCGGAATGATATACACGATTACAATCGAGCCATTCACAGTGTACAGATACATGATAAGGGAATAATGTTGATATTAACATTGATAATAACGAATAATATATTTTGTCACCTGGCAGGCCAGTGAAAGGTCAATCTTTCCCAACGCTGACGGTGACAATTTTAGCTTTTACAAAAAGAATATGTGTACATTCTGGTTAAATCACTGAATAAGCCACCCATTTGAATAAATTCAAATCCCCCCACAGTTTAATTGCTCGTTAAATTATTTAGATCTGAATAAGTTATTAATGATAATTGATCATGAACAACCAAATCGTCTTGAAATGCATTTGGTTCATTAATGACATCTCGGAAAGGGTAACTGTACTTCCCTAGTGCCAGGACCGTGTGTGCCTCCAGACACAAAAGAATATGGTTGATTCTTAAAATGTTGCAGCAAGCCACAAGGGCATTTATGAATGGACTGTAAGTGCTGACCGTAAATGCACAACCGATGAATGAATAAAACCACAGCCAAGATTAAGAATTTGTAATAGAAATGGGGGAGGGTGTAGAGGGAGAGAAAATGCAATTGCTGAAAAACTGAAAACAAAAAATGCTGGAAACACTCAGCAGATCAGGAAACATCTATGGAAAATTAGTAAGAACTATTTTACTTGAAGCATGTAGCATCAGTAAATATTTCCCACAACTGTCTGTTTTGTTCTAAAATCTTTTGCCCATGGGAGGCCGTTTGTTTGATCCATGCTCATTGCCAAGTTTGTCGGTCTTGGAAACAGAACTATAGAAACAAAATTCTATCCAGTGTCCCCTGATGGTGACCAGATCTATGAAAGGGCTCATGACCTTCCGTGTAAATTGATCTTGAATGGTTCATAGGTTCTTGGAGCAGAATTAGGCCATTCGGCCCATCAAGTCTAGTCCGCCATTCAATCATGGTTGATCCGTCTTTCCCTCTCAACTCCATTCTCCGGCCTTCTCTCCATAACCCCTGATACCCTTAATAATTAAGAAAGAATCAGTCAATCTCGTCAAGGTATCTGAGTCTGTGGGTAGCATTCTGGGTCAGAAGGCTGTAGGCTCAGGTCCTACTCAGTGATCTGAACAGAAATATCTCTACTGCCTGACGTAGGGTATTGGCCAGTGATTTGCAAAATAAAGCATATGTCTATTCTTCCAGATGGACTAGTCTATAGCAAGAGAAAGCAGAGTTGCCCTTAATGTGGTAGTCGACACATTTCCCTTGCACAAATCAAGGTCGAAAAAGCTCCTATTAGTACCTTGCGTGTAAATTGACTGCACTTTACCCCCATCGAAATTGTGACTGTTTCCAAAAATAAGCTCTGTGAGAATGCTACAAAACATCCCAACTTGCTATAGAAACGCCTTTGTAGGCCTAAACACCAAGCAATACAATGATCTCGAAGGGAAAATGGGGAGGATATAATGTTTCGTATGTAACACTTTTATTTTATCTATAGGGCTCTGATGAAACGATTCGTGTTGTTTCCATGGATAAGGATTATCATGTGGAATGCTATCAATGCGAGGTATGTCTATTTTAATGACAAAAAATTAAGAATCCACTTACCATAAAACCAGCGTGAAAAAATTCCAGCATCTATCAGAAGAGTTACATATGCATTTATTCAACGGCAGTGTACCACTTGCTGACAATCTTTCCTCGACTTCCTTTGGGATTAAAAAAAAATTAATTCACTCACTGAGGCGGGGCCAGACCTGATAGTCCATCCCCAACCGCCTTTGAACTGAGTGACTACTTAACACTGTTATGGATCAGGTGTCTCATAGGCTAGACAAGCTACTGATGATATATTCTGTTCCCTGAAACACAATCGTAGGCCACCATGAATGATATTATAAGAAAATAACTGCAGATGCTGGTACAAATCGAAGGTATTTAAGAAGTTCTCCTCGCTTCGACGAGAGTTTAGCAAAAAAACATCTGCAGTTATTTTCTTATACTACCTGTTGCTCCACTGCGATTCCTCCTCAAGGTATGTCCACTTTGAAGAAGTTCTCCTTCTCTCTTCGACGAGGGTTTAGCAAAAACTTTGTCCCGCCCCCCTGACATCAGTCTGAAGAAGGGTCTCGACCCAAAACGTCACCCATTCCTTCTCTCCTGAGATGCTGCCTGACCTGCTGAGTTACTCCAGCATTTTGTGAATAAATACCATGAATGATATTGGTTTCTTCATTGCAGATTTACTGAATTTAAAATCCTCAGCTGTTGTTCTGGCCGTTAGTTAGGCCTCGGGATTAAGAGCCCAGTGACAACCACTATGTTCAAGTATTCTTGATATTTTGCCATTTAAATTTGAATTTAAACAAGACCTATTGAGTAAATCAAATAAAAATTTATTGCAAGTTGACTGTTTCAATATCTGTTAACAGTGGAATTCCAATATTTTCAAACAATCCAACAAAGTATGAATTGCCTTTATAATCTCTAATGTAACAAAATGCTCATGTTTGCATACCTCAAGAGGCTTGCCACAATTTTGATATCCATCTTCAGATCTCAGATTTCTGCAGTCCAATTCCAGTTACCTTTTCTCCAATTAGCACCCACCATGTGGCCATTAACTAGATAGCTAAGTCACATAATGCTGAGGTCGAATGAAATGAATAATTTATTTAGAAAAGCAATGAACCAAGAGCCCATTGGAGTAGTAAGTAGCAGAGGTAGGTGAATGCAGATCGAATCCAGATTTAACAACTCATTACATTACATTTTGTCTGAGTCTAACCGAGAGGGACGGAAGTCAGTTTTAGAGCAATGGAAAAACTGCAAATCAGCACTAAAATGGATCCAAGTCCAGGTGAATTGCAGATCTGGGGTCAGGAAGAGTACTGGTTTACCAGGGAAGAATAAGAATTGGAGAGAAGACAGACACAAAAAGCTGGAGTAACTCAGCAGGACAGGCAGCATCTGGAAAGAAGGAATGGGTGACATTTCGGGAAAAACCCCTTCAGAGAATATATACTCTATAAAGTGACAAAGCTTCACCAGGCCAAATGGCCCTCTGCTGCATCCAGTGTACTTTCAGATAGCACAGTCCCGAAGATATTCACAAACTGGATTTTTTTAGTCATCTGAATCTTTGGTTAAACAGTATCGTATCCCAGACAATCGGCTAATTTGTAGTTTCTCTCATTTCGCTCCATTTAAGCCCATCAAGATTTTGCACAGCTTTATCAAATCCCACTTCAAATGTCTGCTTTGAAGAGAGTAACCTTAGATTCTGCAGTTTATCCTGGTTTGGTAGTGTTGCATCCATATACAAATCCTAATATCATAGTTCACAGCATTCCTGTTGGTTTGTAGGACAAAGTCTGGACATAGATTATCTTTTAAGTAATGGACCCTTGAGAATTGAACAACAGACTTGTTGCATTCTTTAGTTAAAGAAGCTTGTTCATTTTATTCTAGAATCCTCTGATATAGTATTAAAGTTTGATAGTTATGTTCCCGACAGACACAATATGGCAAAGTTGCATTTGGCCCCTCGTGCCTGCTCCACCATTCAGCAAAATTGTGGTTGATCTTTTATCTATGTGCTAGTTTCCAGTTCTGACCTGTACTATCATTTTCTCTTTTAATATCTAAGAATCTACCTATCAAGGTCTATTTTAAAAAAAATTGTTGTTGGGCAGAGAATTTCAAAGATTCATTCCTACAATTTCTCCATCCCCTTTTGGGATAGAGATAATCTGATTCTGGCCACCCAAGCCAGGGAAACATCAACTCTGCAATGCTGTTAAGCACATTAAGAATTTAGTACATTTCAATCAGATCACTCCTATTTCAAATCTTTCACCCAAATCTAAAAATGGTACACAGAGTTATAAGAATATTGTCAGAAAAGGTTGGAATCTCTTCAAAGTAACAGATGCCAACTGCATTTTTTAATCCTGTTTATCCATGTTCTACTCGTGTCATCTAGCTAACCACTTGGCACTTAAAAATACAAATGCCAATTTAAACACAGCTGACAAGAAATTAGTGTCAAAACCTGGAGTATCTGGGGAATGATTAAGTTTTGACTCTTTCATTATGTACACTTGAATGTTAGAGATTAATCCGAATCTTATGCAATAATGAATATACTTGCCATTTAATAAATAACAGGGTATTGCAAATACTGTTTTATTAATTTCCATCCTTTAGAATTGCAAAAGCAAATACTCTGAGGAAATACATATTTTGATGGATTCTCAAAATGCTGGAGTAACTCAGCGGGTCAGGCAGCATCTCAGGAGAGAAGGAATGGGAGACGTTTCCGGTCGAGACCCTTCTTCAGACTGATGTCAGGGGAGGGGGCGGGACAAAGATAGGATGTAGTGGGAGACAGGAAGACAGTGGGAGAACTGGGAAGGGGAGGGGAAAGGGAGGGACAGAGGAACTATCTGAAGTTAGAGAAATCAATGTTAATACCGCTGGGGTGTAAGCTGCCTTTGGCGAAATATGAGATGCTGTTCCTCCAACTTGCGCTGGGTCTCACTATGACAATGGAGGAGGCCCATAACAGAAAGGTCAGACTGGGAGTGGGAGGGGGAGATGAAATGTTGAGCCACCAGGAGATCAGGTTGGTTAAGGCGGACTGAGCGAAGGTGTTGAGCGAAACGATCGCCGAGCCTGCGTTTGGTCTCGCCGATGTAGAGAAGTTGACATCTGGAACAGCGGATACAATAGATGAGGTTGGAGGCCGGATCCGTGCCCTCAACAAATGCTTCCTCGCCTACCTGGACTCCACTAAGGATCGGAAACTTGCTCGCCTCCAGACCGCTTCCTCCACCGACACTCCTCGACAGCGACTCAATTGCCCGCAGGCATGGGGCTCCACCGCTGGTCTGCGCCACCTGCTCGAACACCACGAGGCCGAGACCCGCGACGCCATTGCTGGCTCGAGGAGCAGCACCAAGACTCACCGCCTCCCTCGAAGTTGCTGCCGTTACCGACCTCCACCACCTCCCGGGTGCCATAACCGCTGCTACCGCCTTCCCGGTGCCACTGCCACCGACGTCCACCGCCTCCCCGGGACCACTACTGCCGCTGATGCTGCCGCTGACGTCCACCGCTTCCCCGGACAACTACCGCCACTACCGCCGATGTCCACTGCCTCCCTGGTGCCACCACCGCCGCTGCCGCTGACTTCCACGGCCCCGCCGTGGCCCCTGCCGCCGACTTCCACGGCCTCCCTGAGGCTACAACCGCCGCTGCCGCCGACTTCCACGGCCTCCCCGAGGCTACAACCGCCGCCGACCTTCACTGCCTCCTCGATGGCGCCGACACTCGCTTCCTGCCCGGCCATCCGCTGACCTGGCCGACCAACGCTTCGTCCGCTCCAGTTCCCCGCGGGCCTCCACCAGCAACTCTGTTGACCGTCGCCACTCCACCGCCCACCAGCGGGCCGCAGTCGTCGCCTTACCTAAGTCCCAGACTCAGCGCCGGGCCCACAGTCCCCACGAGGCAGAGTCCCACAGCGCGTGATCTGACTCCGCTGGTTCCTACTGCCCACCCCCTCCTACAGGGTACCTCAGCAGGGGTTCCACTGGGTCTTCCCCTTCCTCCTCTAGCCAGGTGGCCCTAGCTACTCCCCACACAATGTTCCTCATGCCCCCCTCTGCTCTGTAAACCTACCACCCCCCCCCCCCCCCCGACCAGATAACGCCTCCACCTCCATCTACTCCCCTGCCTTCATCCGACCCTAACCCCCACACTTGCCGGGTGTTCACCATCCCCCCCTGACATCCCCCCCTTTCGGATACCGAACGGTTTGTCCCCAACAGAGGCCTCACCTTTGTTCCTCTCCCCCCCCCCACATCAACGAGCTCCGGGTCCGTCACGATGTGGAGCTCTTCTTCCATCGCCTCTGCCTCCGAGCCTTTTTCCATGGGAAGGAATGCTCACCACCTAGTGATGACCCCTTCTCCCGTCTCCAGCGGAACCCCTACTCTTGGACTCCCCCGGCTGGCCATCTATCCTCACTAGATCTTTTCATTTCCAACTGCCGGCGTGACATCAACCGCTTCAAATTTTCCACTCCCCTGACTCACTCTAACCTCTCCCTTCCTGAACGTACAGCCCTCCACTCACTCTGCAACAACCCCGACTTAGTGGTAGTCTGGCGTGCTGACCTCTACCGGACTGAGGCCAGACGACAACTCTCAGACACCTCATCCTACTAATCCTTGGACCATGACCCCACTGACGAGCACCAAACCTTAGTCACTAACACCATCACTGATCTCACCAACTCCGACGCTCTGCCCTCTAATGCCTTCAACCTTATCGTCCCCCAGCCCCGCACGGCCCGATTTTACCTTCTCCCTAAAATCCACAAACAGAACTGTCCTGGCAGTTGTTTCTGCCTGTTCATGTCCCACCAAATTAATTTCCACCTACCTCGACTCCATCCTATCCCCCGGTCAAATCCCTCCCCACCTATGTCCAAGACACCTCACATGCTCCATCTCCTCAATAACATCCGGTTTCCAGACCCCTACTCCCTCATCTTTACCATGGATGTCCTATCACTCTACACCTCCATCCCCACAAAGATGGTCTTGAAGCCCTCTGTTTCTTCCTCGACCGTAGAACCAGCCAATCTCGATCTACCAATACTCTCCTCCGCCTAGCAGAGCTGGTTCTTACTCTGAACAACTTCTCCTTTGACCCCTCCCACTTCCTCCAAATCTGAGGTGTAGTTATGGCACTCACATGGGCCCTAGCTACGCCTGCCTCTTTGTTGGGTACGTCGAACTATCCCTGTACCAGGCGTACACTGGCCCCATCCCCAAACTCTACCTCCGCTACATTGACGACTGCAATGGTGCTACCTCTTGTACCCATGCAGAACTCACTGACCTCATCAATTTCACCACTAATTTCCATCCTGCTCTTAAATATACTTGGACCATCTCCGACATCTCCCTACCGTTTCTGGATCTCACCATCTCCATGACAGGAGACGGACTAGTGATCGACATCTACAAAGCTACTGACTCCCACAGCTATCATGCCTACACCTCTTCCCATCCTGTCTCCTGTAAAAACTCTATCCCCTCCTCGCAATACCTTCGTCTACGCTGCATCAGCGCCCAGGATGAGGTGTTTCATACTAGGGCATCAGAGATGTCCTCATTCTTTAGGAAACGGGGGTTCCCCTCTTCCATTATAGATGAGGCTCTCAGGAGGGCCTCTTCTATATCCCACAGCTCCTCTCTTGCTCTCCTGCTCCCCATTCGTAACAAGGATAGAGTCCCCCTTGTCCACAACAAATTATCCTCCAACATTTCCGTCACCTCCAGCGGGATCCCACTACTGACCACATCTTCCCATCTCCTCCCCTTTCTGCTTTCCGCAGAGACCGTTCCCTCCGTAACTCCCTGGTCCAATCGTCCCTTCCCACCCAAACCACCCCCTCCCCAGGTACTTTCCCCTGCAACTGCAGGAGATGCAACACCTGTCCCTTTACCTCCCCCTCGACTCCATCCAAGGAACCAAACAGTCTTTGTATCTGCTGTTCCAGATGTCAACTTCTCTACATCGTCGAGACCAAACGCAGGCTCGGCGTCGTTTCGCTCAACACCTTCGCTCAGTCCGCCTTAACCAACCTGATCTCCCGGTGGCTCAGCAACTCCCCCTCCCACTCCCAGTCTGACTTTTCTGTCATGGGCCTCCTCCATTGTCATAGTGAGGCACACTGCAAATTGGAGGAACAGCATCTCATATTTCGCTTGGACAGCTTACACCCCAGCGGTATGAACATTGATTTCTCTAACTTCAGATAGTTCCTCTGTCCCTCTCTTTGCCCTCCCCCTTCCCAGTTCTCCCACTGTCTTCCTGTCTCCCACTACATTCTATCTTTGTCCCGCCCCCTCCCCTGACATCAGTCTGAAGAAGGGTTTCGACCCGAAACGCCACCCATTCCTTCTCTCCTGAGATGCTGCCTGACCCGCTGAGTTACTCCAGCATTTTGTGATACCTTCGATTTGAACCAGTATCTGCAGTTATTTTCCTACATATTTTGATGGAGATCTGTGTATTTTGATAATGAGATTCAACAGTGTTGACAACTGATAATATACATCAAAACAAATATTTTCATCTGTGTGTTGAGTTGAATAATCTTGACCACCCTGAATGTCTCCATGGCTCGAATGAGGAAGTGCCAGCTTGAAATCGTCTTGTATGTGGACTTTAATAGTGTTACCGTGGAGCTTATTTGACTTGGATTCAGAAAGGAATTTAGGTGAAGCCCAGGAAGAGTACTGACAGCCATGGATAAATGTCCTTTTTGCAACCTCAAAATTTTACCTGGAGAGAGCTAGGCAATTTGTGTACACCGTCGCTGCCACTACTAAACAGCAATCTTGCAAGTCGCATCCATCTGCTCAATCCGTGAAATCCTGTGATTTTGCTTTTCTTTCTCTCATTTCAGTGCTTTTCTAATTTCTTTCATAATAGGATTTGTCTGCACATATATAAATTATTAGACAGTGCATGTTAAATTCAGACTATTTCCTGTGGCTATTTTGTTGATGTTGCCTCTATCGATGTTTGCTTTAAATCTGTGCAGCCTTGCAGGACATAGTTGTGAGTTACTTTAATTTCTCTGCTTTGAGAACCCTTTTGTATGTTAATGTAAATAATAATGTCCAAATCAGTTGGATTTGCAGAGCACCTTCTTTCTACTAAAGCTTGATAGGTAGCTTGTGAACAGCCACTTGGATTATAAACTTAATTTTGACAGATGTGGCTACCTGCCAAAACATAGGGGTCAGAAAGTGCATTATAAAGGCTGGAACCAGCAACATACTGCAGATCAGTACAGGGGTGCATTTCCATCAAAGATTAGGATTATAATTCAAGTGAACACTAAAGTGTTCTAGAAGGCCAGCATTTTGGCTAATTGTGTCCATGTTGACCAAGAAAAGACCTATTCAGACGAATCTTGCTTCCTCGCTTCAGTCAGTATCTCTGCACATTATAGTGCATCGTGCTGATGCAGGAACTGTTTGCGTGTATTGAGGATTGTGCCTCCATCAACTTTCAGGCAATGAGTGACAGAGCCCTGTCATTTTTGGGTTAAAATATTTATCTTCCGCACATCTTGAACCATTAAATCTATGTTCCCAATTATTGGGAATAGCAATGGAAATTTGCCTTTCAGTTCACCATATCGATCATTTCCCACAATTAAATCTCTGTTGGTTTCTTCTCTTCAAAAGAAGAAACCCATCCAAGCTAATTCTTTTCATAAGTAAAATTTAACAATCTCGGCAACGTCTTCAAAAAATTTCTGCTTCCTCTGTAATCCTTTCACACCTTTCATGAGAACTCTATGTAGTTTCATTTTGACTTTCCTTTTCTTTTGTCGTAATTCTTCTGCTTTGCCAATTATGAGTATTCGAACCTACATCTGAGTATTTTAATTTTCGTTTGCTCTACACAATGATGCTTAAAATTCCAGGTTATTCTATTGCAATTGTCTAACGTTGGTCAATGTTTGTCTTTCCAGGAGTGTGGCGTGGAACTGAATGATGAGGAGGATCACCGTTGCTATCCATTGGATGGACACTTGCTTTGTCATACTTGCCACCTAAAACACATCGACAGTGAAACACCTAGTTCCATCTACCAGCCTAAATACATCGCACACCAGTGACTGGCTTGTTGCAAGAACATTTAGATTGGTGCTGTGGCTCAGCAATGCTCAGAGAATGAAATCAGTCCACTGAAAGTTGGTTTCCAGGCAATTTTGTGCATGATTGCCTGTAGTTATCGGAGAGAAATGAGGCAAAACAGGACATCTTTGCTTCTTGATACATAATGCTTTCTTTCAAAATATTTTTAACATCTTGTAAGTGATCAGAAATGCATTATGGGACACCTTTAACATCAATGTGATATTGCTGACAACCATCATTATACCAGATTTTATTTCAATTAGATTTGCAATGAGTATGTAAAGGATTCTCAATTTTATGGATTCCACAGAATGAGTCAGAAATATGTTGCATCATTTATTTCCTAAGAGAATTACCTAAAAATGATTTGATGCGAGATTAACATGGCAGGCTTAAAATGATGACAATCGAACATTTCCAAAATATATCATTGTCATTGCTGTTTTCTGTACTGACTTTGGATCTGTGCATTTCAGTTGTAAAAAGTTAATCTCTTGACTGTGGTTGATATCACAACAAATGTCTTGAGTTGGAAAAGTATAGTTTCCCAGGATTAATTGCAGTTGGTATTCCAGAGTCTGAGTGCCAGCAGGCTTTTAAAATCTGGCTATCGTGTGTCATGTAATCTCTGGATTGGTATCCTGGACTTTGTATAATATTGGAAGCTCATATTTTTTGAAAATATCAGTTACAATAAATACATTATTGGTTTGAGGGCTCCTTGAGTATTGGTATGAAATTAGCTTATTTTGTACTTTTCCACAGTTCTAAAATTTTAGCATCCTGCATGTATTTTAATGTTCAACAATTTGAACAACTTAAACATTTTTCTATAGCCAAAATTCTAAGATGAAGTAATGAACAAATTGAGAAGAATGTGTATTGAATTTCCATAAAATTGCCAGAAATGTACTTTCATTTTATTTTATGTACACATTACAATCGGTTGTCTTAAAAATAAACAGACCATCCTTTAAAAATATATGCTTTGTTATATGGGGGCAGGGGCCAGTGCTGCATGAAAGGGTGGGATTTAATTATTAGTTGGTTTTTCATTTTAATTGTCATAGTGGTAAAAAAAATCCTCTGAACAAAATATGGGGAAATTCTATTCTAGCAACACTTTCTTTGCATGGTGGTGGTCGTTATTCCTGTTTAATCAAGCAAAGTATTTGGCTCATTAGAAGCAGACTAATGAAATATTCATGCACTGTGCACAGTAATAATAAAGCATCTCTGGCCATGGCAGTTTTGTCTGCAATGAAAGCATTCACAGGTTGGGGGGGGGGGGGTTACCTTTAGTATTTCCTCAAAGGGAATTCAAAGCAAACCCAAACATGGAGAATCCAATTCTTTCAATCTGTTTCATCGGGAAAACTGACTGATACACAGAAAATACAGCAGATCAACCAAAATGATTTGAAATATTAGATTAACGACGTGCCAGGGTGTTGCAAGAAATGATTGATGTGGGGAAGGGGACTGGGGAGAAGTGGGGGAAGGGGAGGATTGAGGCCAGGGGATTGAGAAAGTGACATCTCAATATTCCAAAGCAAGATTCTGGAATAATAATATAAAAAGCTGTAATTTATCCAGGGAGTATTTAAGAGTCTCGACCTGAAACGTCACCCATTCCTTCTCTCAAGATATGCTGCCTGTCCCACTGAGTTACTCCAGCTTTTTGTGTCTATCTGTGGAGATCTAAAGTTGACATTCCAGGTTAATAACTTTTCATTGTTCTTAGTCTATGGCTGGTTTCCCAAATCCAATTCTAGTATTTTATTAAAAGGAGAATTAATGTCCAAATTTGCTACAAACACTTCATGCAACTCCCACTCAGCCTTATTTAACATTACATAGAATTTTACAGCACAGAATGGGATATCTGGCTCAGCAAGTTCACAGTGGATATTCACTTTCTTTCATGTGATTCAGCTTCCCTTTCAATGCATTCACCTATGTGTCAATCTTTCCACGCATGACTCGCATACTTAATATCACATTCTCTCTTGTACTATTTCCACATCGATATGTTGCTGCTACATATCTCTAAGCTCCTCGACCTTGTAACACTTTTAAAGATGTACTCTCTTCCAATTTTGGCTGCTTATTCATCTCTGAATTTAAAATCTTGCCAGTCAGCTATATCACAAACGGTCCATGACTCAAATTCTGCGATTCTCAACCTTAATACTTCTGCCTTATTACATCTCTTCTGCAGGGAGGCGGGAAATCTTGTTCGGCATAGGCAAGTTGGGCTGAAGTTGATTGTTTTGCAAAGATCAGACTTCTCAGTTTATGAAAGAGGAATGGCAATTGATGAAGCAGCTGAATATGATTGTATCCAGAAGAAGACTCTTCAGAAGGGTCTCAACCCAAAACATCACCCATTCCTTCTCTCCAGAGATGCTGCCTGTCCCACTGAGTTACTCCAGCTTTTTGTGTCTATCTTCGGTTTAAACCAGCATCTGCAGTTCCTTCTTACACAGACCATACTTCACTGCTTGGTTTGAAAACAGCTCTACCTAAGAATGCAAGAAATTGCAGAGTTGTAGATGTAGCCCATTCCATCACACAGACCAGACTCCCTACCAGACCAGACACCATCTACACTTCACGTTGCCTTTGTAAAGCTGCCAACATTATCAAAGATGTCCTACCCTTGTCATCCTTCCTTCTTGCTCCTGTCAGGCAAAAGGTACAGAAGCTTGAAAGCATGCACCACCAGACTCAGGAACAGGCTCCTCTCATATAAGGCTTCTGAATGGTCCTTCCATAAGGTAGGGTAGTGTCCGATTCATCTCTATCCCGTTGCTGACTCTGAACTTTGTTTATAGAACTGATGCGCCACAAGATTATATTCTGCACTCTCTTCCTCTTTGCTCTACCTATTATAACTCAGTTTGACTTGATTGTATTAATATATAGTATCTGATCTAATTAGAAAGCATGCACAACAAAACCTTTCACTGTACCTCAGTACACGTGACAATAATGCATCAAGATTTTATAGTTTTGATCCAGTAAGCAACACAAATACTCAAAGTCAAATATCCTTCATCAGAACTGGAAATGTGTGAAAATAAATGTGTTAAATTGTAGGTGACGAGTGGAGAGAACAGAGAGGATATCTGTGATAGACACAAAATGCTGGAGTAACTCAGCAGGACAGGCAGCATCTCAGGAGAGAAGGAATGTGTGGGACAAGATTTGTATACACAGTAAGTGGTCCGTGCCAATCAGATTGTGTGATAAAGAAGGTGTATGTTATATTTGCCAGTATTGGTGGGGCCATTGAATATAAGTGGCAAGAAGTCATGATGAGCTTCGTGGGACTTTGGTTAGGCCACATTTGAAGTAATGTGTGCAGTTTTGGTCGCCCCATTACAAGAATGATGTGGAAGGTTTGGAGAGGGTGCAGAAAAGGTTTGCCGGGATGTTGCAAGGTTGGACTATTTTCTCTGATGCACGGAAACCGAGGGGAGATCTGATAAAAGTTTATAAAATTATGAGATGCAAAGATAGGTTGACAGTCAAAACCCTTTTCCCCAAAGTGGAAACGTGATAGATTGGAGGGATAGCTTTAACGTGAGAGGTAAAATTTAAAGGAGATGTGTGGGACAAGATTTGTATACACAGTAAGTGGTCCGTGCCTGGAACAGTGGTGGAGACAGACACGAGTGGCATTTGAGATGCTTTTAGTTCGGCACATCGATATGCAGGGAATGGGGGATAGATATCCACCAAACCACTCCACTTCCCACCGCATTTTCATATGTAACCGTAGGAGATACATCTAATATTTTAGCTCTTTCCTTTTCACGTGCGAGATGTGACAAGTTCACTTACACGTTTTCAGTCGAGTAAGAAAATACAATACAATACAATACACAATAGGTGCAGGAGGAGGCCATTCAGCCCTTCGAGCCAGCACCGCCATTCAATGTGATCATGGCTGATCATTCTCAATCAGTACCCGGTTCCTGCCTTCTCCCCATACCCCCTGACTCCGCTATCCTTAAGAGCTCTATCTAGCTCTCTCTTGAATGTAAATAAATCTTGAAAATAACTGCAGATGCTGGTACAAATCGAAGGTATTTATTCACAAAATGCTGGAGTAACTCAGCAGGTCAGGCAGCATCTCAGGAGAGAAGGAATGTGTGGGACAAGATTTGTATACACAGTAAGTGGTCCGTGCCTGGAACAGTGGTGGAGACAGACACGAGTGGCATTTGAGATGCTTTTAGTTCGGCACATCGATATGCAGGGAATGGGGGTGACGAGTTGAATCAGGAGATAAAATTGGCGTGTCAAAAATGTAATGCTACGGTGGTTATGGGAGATTTCAACATGCAGGTAGACTGGGAAAATCAGGTTGGAAATGGACCCCAGGAAAGAGAGTTTGTAGAGTGCCTTCGAGATGGATTCTTAGAACAGCTTGTACTGGAGCCTACCAGGGAGAAGGCAATTCTGGATTTAGTGTTGTGTAATGATCCTGACCTGATAAGGGGACAAGAGGTAAAAGAGCCATTAGGAGGCAGTGATCACAACATGATAAGTTTTACTCTGCAAATGGAAAGGCAGAAGGGAAAATCGGAAGTGTCAGTATTACAGTATAGCAAAGGGGATTACAGAGGCATGAGGCGGGAGCTGGCCAAAATTGACTGGAAGGAGGCCCTAGCAGGGAAGACGGTAGAACAGCAATGGCAGGTATTCCTGGGAATAATGCAGAGGTTGCAGGATCAATTTATTCCAAAGAGGTGGAAAGACTCTAAGGGGAGTAAGAGACACCTGTGGCTGACAAGGGAAGTCAGGGACAGCATAAAAATTAAGGAGAGGAAGTATAACATAGCAAAGAAGAGTGGGAAGACAGAGGGTTGGGACTCTTTTAAAGAGCAACAAAAGTTAACTAAAAAGGCAATACGGGGAGAAAAGATGAGGTACGAGGGTAAACTAGCCAATAATATAAAGGAGGATAGCAAAAGTTTTTTTAGGTACGTGAAGAGGAAAAAAATAGTCAAGGCAAATGTGGGTCCCTTGAAGACAGAAGCAGGGGAATTTATTATGGGGAACAAAGAAATGGCAGACGAGTTAAACCGTTACTTTGGATCTGTCTTCACTGAGGAAGATACACACAATCTCCCAAATGTTCTAGGGTCCGGAGAACCTAGGGTGATGGAGGAACTGAAGGAAATCCACATTAGGCAGGAAATGGTTTTGGGTAGACTGATGGGACTGAAGGCTGATAAATCCCCAGGGCCTGATGGTCTGCATCCCAGAGTACTTAAGGAGGTGGCTCTAGAAATAGTGGAAGCATTGGAGATCATTTTTCAATGTTCTATAGATTCAGGATCAGTTCCTGTGGATTGGAGGATAGCAAATGTTATCCCACTTTTTAAGAAAGGAGGGAGAGAGAAAACGGGTAATTATAGACCAGTTAGTCTGACATCAGTGGTGGGGAAGATGCTGGAGTCAATTATAAAAGACGAAATTGCTGAGCATTTGGATAGCAGTAACGGGATCGTTCCGAGTCAGCATGGATTTACGAAGGGGAAATCATGCTTGACAAATGTAACTAGGAAAATTGACAGGGGAGAGTCAGTGGATGTGGTGTACGTCGACTTTCAGAAAGCCTTCGACAAGGTCCCACATAGGAGATTAGTGGGCAAAAATAGGGCACATGGTATTGGGGGTAGGGTACTGACATGGATAGAAAATTGGTTGACAGACAGAAAGCAAAGAGTGGGGATAAATGGGTCCCTTTCGGAATGGCAGGCAGTGACCAGTGGGGTACCGCAAGGTTCGGTGCTGGGACCCCAGCTATTTACGATATACATTAATGACTTAGACGAAGGGATTAAAAGTACCATTAGCAAATTTGCAGATGATACTAAGCTGGGGGGTAGTGTGAATTGTGAGGAAGATGCAATAAGGCTGCAGGGTGACTTGGACAGGTTGTGTGAGTGGGCGGATACATGGCAGATGCAGTTTAATGTAGATAAGTGTGAGGTTATTCACTTTGGAAGTATGAATAGAAAGGCAGATTATTATCTGAATGGTGTCAAGTTAGGAGGAGGGGGAGTTCAACGAGATCTGGGTGTCCTAGTGCATCAGTCAATGAAAGGAAGCATGCAGGTACAGCAGGCAGTGAAGAAAGCCAATGGAATGTTGGCCTTCGTAACAAGAGGAGTTGAGTATAGGAGCAAAGAGGTCCTTCTACAGTTGTACCGGGCCCTGGTGAGACCGCACCTGGAGTACTGTGTGCAGTTTTGGTCTCCAAATTTGAGGAAGGATATTCTTGCTATGGAGGGCGTGCAGCGTAGGTTCACTAGGTTAATTCCCGGAATGGCGGGACTGTCGTATGTTGAAAGGCTGGAGCGATTGGGCTTGTATACACTGGAATTTAGAAGGATGAGGGGGGATCTTATTGAAACATATAAGATAATTAGGGGATTGGACACATTAGAGGCAGGAAACATGTTCCCAATGTTGGGGGAGTCCAGAACAAGGGGCCACAGTTTAAGAATAAGGGGTAGGCCATTTAGAACGGAGATGAGGAAGAACTTTTTCAGTCAGAGAGTGGTGAAGGTGTGGAATTCTCTGCCTCAGAAGGCAGTGGAGGCCAGTTCATTGGATGCTTTCAAGAGAGAGCTGGATAGAGCTCTTAAGGATAGCGGAGTGAGGGGTTATGGGGAGAAGGCAGGAACGGGGTACTGATTGAGAGTGATCAGCCATGATCGCATTGAATGGCGGTGCTGGCTCGAAGGGCTGAATGGCCAACTCCTGCACCTATTGTCTATTGAATGGTTGATGTTTCGGGTCGAGACCCTTGAAACGTCACCTATTCCCTCTCTCCTGAGATGCTGCCCGACCTGCTGAGTTACTCCAGCATTTTGTAAATAAATACCTTCTGTAATGTATTCATGCATATTCATGTGCCATGTTAATGAGTGGGCGTTCCTTGAGCTAGGAATGCTGGGTAAATTAAGGCTGGTGTGATTCAGGCAACTAACGTGTGAGTGTACTTTATCTTTATGCCGTGTTGAACATAACAAAATTGGCGACGAGGACGGGATTGTGGAGGAGACTGAGTTTGTTTTGCATAGCTTTTGTACTGCTAAGTTTTAGGTGCTTTGCTACACCAGAACAGGCAGGAAATCTGAGCTTGTGCAAGGAAAAAAAAACCTCTCCTCATTCCTTTGTTTAAAAAAAAAAGAGAGGGACAAAATGGCGGCATCCACGGGCTATATCGGAGGCCTGGGCATCTTTGACAAAAGTAGAGAGCCGTTCAGCTCATATATGGAGAGAGCAAACATGTTCTTCATGGCAAACAACATCACGGAGACCAGTGGTGAAGGAGAGGTAGTGGCTGAAACAAACAGGGCCGTTCGTGAACGCATGAAAGCCATTCTGCTCATGGTGATCGGACCTGAAGTGTACGGCACACTTGTGAATATCCTTGCACCCATAAAGGCAAAAGATGTGCCATTCTGTGACATTAGAAAGAAGTTGGAGGAGCACTTCAACCCAAAGCCTCTGAAAATTGCAGAAAGCTACAAATTCGGCATGAGAAACCAGAAGCAAAACGAGACAATCAGTGAGTACATTGTTGCCTTGAAAAAGTTAACGTTGCACTGTAACTTTGGAGCCTTTCTTGAACGCACACTACGCGACAGATTTGTTTGTGGTCTAGTGGACGAACGAATTCAGTCCAGACTCATGAGCACTCCTGATCTTACGTTTGAGATAGCATGCAAGATTGCTACTACAATGGAGATGGCATCAAAGAATGCTCGCGAGTTTCGTTCACCACATACTGCAGAGGCCGTGTACACACACAAAGCAGCGCCTATGGCCAAACCAAAAGGGGCCAAACTGAAACCGAAATATGGCGGGGAGCCGAGTGCAGCCAGTTGTTATTGTTGCAACGGTAATCACCCATCCCAATCCTGTCAGTTCAAAACAGCTAAGTGCTATAACTGCCAGAAGAAAGGTCATATCGCCTCAGCATGTCGGGCCAAGCTTACAGTAGGAAACACACGACAACACCAGAAAGGAGTTCACAACTTAGAGATGAACCCGGATGACAATGAACTTGGGTTGTACATCATTCATGCAACTGATGTCAATAAGCCTACAACCAGCCAAGACAAGGACTTTCGAATTAAACTATTGGTTAATGAACAGTTAATTGATATGTGCATTGACACGGCAGCTGACTGTTCGGTCATGAGCAAAGACTTGTACGAAACAAAGTTCTCACAGATACCATTGTCCGAGAGTAAGGTCAAGTTGAGAACCTACTCCGGCGAAGCCTTGGAGACGTGCGGACAAATGAATTGTAAAGTTCAGTGTAATGGACAGTCAATAACACTGCCCATCATAGTGGCCAGCTACAGAAATAAACCGACCCTCCTTGGAAAGGATTGGCTGCGTAAAATAAAATTAGACTGGAAGAACATTTTCAGCATTGATGTGTCCAAATCACGTCTTGAAAATGTCGTTAGCAAACACGCTGATATATTTGCTGACAGTTACACGGGAATAACAGGATACTCTGCACACATTCGACTGCAGCAAGATGCGACACCTGTATATTATCGACCAAGACCGGTACCATATGCGCTAAAGCAACAAGTGGAGGAAGAACTCAACAGGTTGGAGCGGAATGGAGTACTCGTGAAGACAGACCAGAGCAACTGGGCAACGCCAGTTGTGGCTGTGCTTAAGGCTGACAAAACTGTTCGACTATGCGGTGACTACAAAGTCACAATCAACCAAGTTGTTGATGACGAACAGTATCCTTTGCCAACCTCGCAGGATCTGTATGCAGAACTTAGCGGAGCAAGAGTCTTCACTAAGCTGGATTTGTCTCATGCTTATGCCCAACTCAATGTTGACAAAGAAAGTCAGCAGTGCTTGACCATCAACACCCATAAGGGCTTGTATTCATACACAAAGCTGCCCTATGGTGTGAAATCTTCCCCGAAAATCTTTCAGTCCGTCATGGACAAAATGTTGCAAGGCATTCTGAACTGTGTGTGCAACCAGGATGATCTACTGATATTCACAGTGGGCATGGAAGAACATCTGGAGATACTCGAGCAAGTTCTCACACGATTGAACTGCCACAACGTAAAACTACGAAAGAGCAAATGTGCATTTGCACAATCAGAGGTGATCTACCTTGGACTCAAAGTAGATTCCAACGGACTGCTCCCAGTGAAGGCGAAAATTGAAGCAATTGTGAATGCTCCAACGCCCAACAATGTGACAGAGCTACGATCATTCCTTGGGATGGTGCAATTCTATGCACGATTCCTTCCAGATTTAGCAACCGTGCTAAAGCCACTACATCATCTGTTACAAAAGGATGAGAATTGGATGTGGGGAAAGGAACAACAACATGCATACGACATCTGCAAGAAAAACCTGACAAGTGACAAACTCCTTGTTCACTACGACACGACGCGCGAGATGAAACTTGCTTGTGATGCTTCAAGTTATGGTGTAGGTGCAGTGATTTGCCACGTAATGGATGACGGACAGGAAAAGCCTATTGCTCATGCCTCCCGCACCCTATCACCAAGTGAACGCAACTATGCACAGATAGAGAAGGAAGCACTCAGCATTGTGTTCGGAATCAAGAAATTCCACCAGTTTCTTCTTGGCAGACCATTCACCCTTGTGACTGATCACAAACCACTACTCACGATACTGGGTCCCAAGTCAGCTATACCTTCCATGGCGGCATCAAGGATGCAGCGCTGGGCAATTCTGTTGTCCCAGTATGACTACAAGGTGGAGTACAGAAGCTCCAAATGCAACGCAGTCGCAGATGCGTTGTCCCGATTGCCCCATGAGAACTCTGATGTGGGAAGCGAGAACTCAATCTACACACTGCAAGTCGTAGATGAAGACTTTCCAGTGACTGCAACAGAAATTGCAGCTGAAACAGTGAAGGACACTGTGCTGAAGAGTGTTTATGAACAGACATTGAATGGTTGGACTGAAGTCGAGAGTGGATCAAACTCGGAACTGAAGCCTTTCTATAATCGACGACACGAATTATCATGCGAGCAGGGATGCATAAAGTGGGGTTATAGAGTGGTTGTACCAGAGTCTTTAAGAAACAAGATTATGTACGAACTTCATGCCGAACATCCTGGCATAGTTAGCATGAAGTCAATTGCTAGAAGTTTTGTGTATTGGCCTGGTATAGACAGTGACATTGAGTCACTGGTGAGCAAATGTAGCGTGTGTCAAGATTGCCGCAGTAAACCACCAAAAACACCACTGCAACCCTGGTCATGGCCAAGTAGACCGTTTCAGAGTTCACGTAGACTTTTGTGAAAAGGGTAATGATAATTTTCTGGTGCTAGTAGATAGTCATTCCAAATGGATTGAGGCTAAGCATATGGGGTCAAGCACTACTGCTGAGCGTACCATAGACGAGTTGAGATCAATTTTTGCATGTCATGGTTTACCAGAAGAACTTGTTTCTGATAACGGACCTCAGTTTCGTTCAGAACAGTTCAAACAGTTCATGCAGCGTAACGGGGTAAAACACACACTTGTTCCTCCATACCATCCAGCCTCCAATGGGGCGGCGGAAAGGTCTGTTAGAGTAGTCAAAGAGGCTCTCAAGAAACAGGTTTTGCAGGGTAGTTCAAAGCTCAGCATGAAACATCGTTTGGCTAGTTTCTTGCTGAAGAACAGAACTTCACCACACACAACTACGGGTTATTCACCTGCAGAACTGTTGATGAAGAGAAAGCTAAGAATACGCCTAAGTCTAGTTCAACCCAATTTGGCCTCGAGAGTTGAGCAAAAACAGTTAAGTCAAAAACACCACTTTGACTTCCACAAAAAGGAGAGGAACTTCAAGCCAGATGAGCAAGTCCGTGTGCTCAGTCCTCCCAACAAGTCCAGTCGAGACAAATGGGATGTTGGGAAAATAGTGGAAGTGTGTGGAACAAAAAGATACTTAGTGGATGTTGGAGACAAGATCAAAAGTGTTCACGTGGATCAAATGATTCCAGCCAAAGACGAACCGAAAACTGAGCATGAATTCCTAATCCCTGAGTATTCATCTGAAAGTGAGTTAGAAAAGACTATTGTGGTTGATACACAAAATTCAGTGAGTACAGATAAAGAGACAGACTTCTCTAGTCAAGGTCAGCGTACTAACATAGAGCCAAACAAGCTAACAGTTGAGTCTACACGTACATCTGTTATGCCTGTTGCACCTGTTACTGTTAAACGATCAGGCAGGAACCGCAAACCAGTAACTAGGTTAAATTTGTAAATATGGTTAAAAGTATTGATGTAAATCAAGTATCACAATACCAAAATTGTAACTGAGTACTTGGATTTAATACTTAAAAAAAGGGAGAGCAGTGTAATGTATTCATGCATATTCATGTGCCATGTTAATGAGTGGGCGTCCCTTGAGCTAGGAATGCTGGGTAAATAAAGGCTGGTGTGATTCAGGCAACTAACGTGTGAGTGTACTTTATCTTTATGCCGTGTTGAACATAACAACACCTTCGTTTTCAGTCGAGGTTAACGTCATTAGCACAAGCCGGGCGAGATACAGATACCATGACAGGTTCCCTCTCCACCCATCCCTTCTCGGCAATTTAAAACATTTGTCTCCCCGGTTTGTGAGTTCTGATGGTCTTTGACCAGGATATCAACCCAGTCCGCTTCCTGGGGGAAATGCTAATGGACCCGCTGAGACAGTCAGTGCTCCCGGCGTTTCCCCCTTTTGATTAGGATTTCCTGCATCTGCGGATTTTAATCCAAAAATGCAATATCATGTGATCCATTGCAACTTAACGTCAAATTCAAGCAGCAGCAGGAGAAGTGCAGCGGTGGTTAAATCGATGCGTGAAACATTTTAGCCGCTGTCTGTGGCGTGGCGTGGGTCTGGGTCCCGGGACTCTGCTGATCAAAGATAATGCTGCTGATCCCTCCCCTCCCCTCCCCTCACCTCCCCCGGCCCCGCCCACCACCACGTCACGGCGCCGAGGGGTCAGGGGTCGAGGCCGGAGGTGGTGACGGCGACGGTGACGGCGAGATGGCGGCGGGCGCGTACGAGAACCTGAAGCTGTGAGTGAGGGGCTGGGGGAGGACGGGACGGGACGGGACGGGACGGGACGGGACGGGACGGGCGGGGAGGGTGTGATCCACCCGCGCGGCGCGCTCGGGGTAAGGGGCGAGGAAGGAAGGAAGGAGGGGCTGGACGAGGGGAGGGGGAGGAGAAAGGAAGGGAAAAAAGGAGAGAGAGGGAGAGGGGGAGGGAGAGGGAGAGGAAGGCAGAGAGAGGGGGGAGAGAGGGGGGAGAGAGGGGGGGAGAGGGAGAGTGGGGGGGGGGGGGAGAGAGAGGGAAAGAGAGAGGGAGGGAGGAGAGAAGAGACATGGGCTGTAGTGGAGGAAGGAGGGTGTGGTGACAACAAATGTTGAGGTAGAAGAGGGATGGACAGCTGATGGATAGGTGTAACCTTGAAGATGCAAAGAGGGAGGATTGGGGATATTGTTGAGTCAGGTAGGATATGGTGGACACCATGGGGAGACGAAGGGATGGACACGAGTGGGGTAGAGAGAGTGTTGGGCATCTGAGGCGGTGGACATGGCAGGTGGTTGAGTGAAGGATGGGCGGGGTGGACGACAGATTGGACAGGAAGAAATATAGGGGGATTGCACGTAAGGTCAAAGGGCGGGACACACCGAGTCGCTCAAGCCACCTGGAGTACATGGCAGCTTCCGACATACACTGGTAACACATGCAACGTACGTTCTTACCATGAAAAAAACGCCAAAGTGGTCAATTTTTGTGCTGTAAAAAATGGGGAAGCTGAAGGATCTGACGGAGGAAGAGGTACCGGGAGAAGGGCTGCCAAGCCCGCGAACGCAAGAAGCAGCTGGGAAGACGTCTGGCGAGCTGGTGGGAGAAGGGGAAACACGGCCGGGAAGGGAAGCAGGAGAGCAAGGCCGAGAAGCAGGGGGTCGACCGGCTGGTGGGGGGGGGGAAGAAAAGGAGGAGGAGGAAAGGATGGGGTTGAGCGAACTGGGAGAGGAGCAGCGGGAAAAACCCGAGCCGAGGGGCCTGGAGGGTCTGCAGGAGCAGAAGCAGCGAGCACTGGAGGTTGGCAACCCGCTGGGGCCTGAGGGCGAAAGGCTGAGGGAGCCGTGCTCGACGGAGGAGGAGGCGGTGGCAGAGGAGGAGGAGCGAAGTGTCGAGCCGGAAGAGGAGCCGGGGAGACTGATCGGCAGCGGAGGCTGAGCAGCAGCGAGAGCTGAGCTGGGCGCTGAGAGCCGAGGCAACAGGTGGAGGACCAGGCCATGGCTTTGCTCGGTGGCCCCAGCCTCGAGGTGTTGAGCGCTGACCAAGTGGAAACGGAACTCGGCTGACGGATATGGCTAGCAGGGAGGAGGGCGAGGGGCCAATGAGCCGCAGGAAGTGAGGCGCGGAGCAGGGGCGCCAAGCCTGGAGGAGCGCAGGAACGGGGAGAGGTGTCAGGGCGCTCGCAGCGCCGGGAGGGAGCCGGAGACGCGCTGATGGGAGAAGACTGGGGAAGCCGAGCTGCAGCAAAGTGCAGCCGCAACATTCAACTACAACACCCTCTCAAATTAGGACTGGTGAATTGTTCCACAACAGAATTGTTCCCCAACAGAAGTCGTTCCAAACATAAAATAGAAGAAAAAGACTAAGCAAAGAGGGCCCGCTGCACTGAAAGCCATAGTAAGTGATTGCCTGCAGTACACGGCTTGTCCCCCAGAAGGCGTTGCGTGACAACAGTACGGGTCAGGGGTCATGACTTCGCCTGCCGTGCAACCCTCTTATACAGCTGTGAGCCATGAAAGAGGGTCTTAAGGGGTGGACACTGGGTGGAAGGAATTGGAGACACCATGCATGGGAAAGTGAGTTAACACCTGGCAGAGGGGTGAAATGACGAGGGAGTAACTTGTGGACACCAGGGAATGGGAGCTAAAATTGAAATGAGTGGAGATGTGCAATAAAAGTGCAGGAGGAAGAGGAGATAGCTGATATGGAAGTGGAGGAGTGGAATATTCTAGGGTGGATAATGGATACTAAAACTGGATTGAGAGGTATCACGTTGTGGAAGGAGTAGGTTGAGGGAAAGCAATGTCGAGGCACTTTGCTGGTTACGTAAGCAGTCAAATGGAGAAAATGACCTTTGGTTAAAGTGAAACTAATTCATCCGCTGTTCGTTTCATAGATTGAAATGTATTGTGGTTGGAGAAAGTAGAATCTGGCACACTTCACTTCCTAACCCTGTTACCTGGAATTCAGAAGTTAATAGTAAAGGCAACCTCATGGTTGAGAAATCAAGTTTCCTTAGGATTATGGGATGGGGGGTTAGGGCTGATTATATTTCACAATGGTTCTGAAAGCTACTGTTAATCACTAGTTTAAATCACAGCGATATGGAGTTAGATTGCAGATGAGCCATGTCGCATTGAATGGTGGAGCATGCTTAAAGGGCAATTGAAATCACAGTGCAATTTACCTTAATACTGATAAGGAACAGGGCATGTTCATTTAGCCCCTTGAGTGCATCATTTCAATAGGAATTTAGTAAATTCCCTACCCTAAATGAAGATATCTAACTTGCATCTTTAGCTTTAAATATCTTTGCTTAAGAAATTATACATTTCAGGTTGCAAATGGATAACTCAGTTTATGTAACCAATCTTAACACATTGAAGGGTTTCCTAACTTTACTCCTTTTGATTTCGAGACAAATGGCCTACCCTGAGATTCACACCATGTCTGTGTGCCATTCACTCCAAAAAATCGAAATGTGTCTGCATCCATCTTGAATTTCTCCATAAAACTCCATAATTTCCAATCAGCGGAAAGGCAATATATGATTACAATCGTGCCATTCACAGTATACAGATACATGATAAAGGAATAACTTTAGTGCAAGATAAAGCCAGTAAAGTTCAACCAATGATCGTCAGAGGGTCATCAATGAGGTAGATCGTAGTTCAGGACTGCTCTCCATGTGGTAGGATGGTGAGCTTCAGAAACCCAAGTTCTAAAAAGGAATAGGACATCCATTGCAAGACTGGTAACTTGTCAATTGAATTATGTGAGGTCACAGGTTGTAAGGCGTGGGCACTGACAAATTTCACACAGTACAGCTCCTCCTCAGCTTGCAAATGCCTGATTCATGCATACCCTGTACATTCAAATGAGTGTTTGGGAGACTGGTGGTTTGGATTTGTTGCAGGGCTGTACACGGAAACTTGATTTGTGACTGTATTTCTGACTTGCAAACTGCTGGGGTTGCAAAGAGTTAACGGGAATGGAACTCTGGCAATTACCTGCATGTTTGAACTGTGTATAGGGAGTAAATTGAGATTACGCACAAACAAAGGGCATAAAGTGCTGGAGTAACTCAGCAGATCAGGCAGCATCTCTGGAGAAAGTGGATAGGTGACATTTTGGGTCGGGACCCTTCTTCATGGTTGAGATTTGAGTTTAGTTTATTGTCACGTGTCCTGAGGTACAGTGAAAAGCTTTGTTATGTGCTAACTAGTCAGTGGAAAGACGATATATGATTACAATCGAGCCATCCACAGTGTACAAATGCATGGTAAAGGGAACAATGTGAATAACGTTGAGTGCAAGGTAAAGTCCGATCAAAGATAGTCTGAGTTTCATTCTGTCATGCTGTTTTTGCCTTCAATCTTTGAAAGTTGTTGTGGTAACCTTGGATTTGCATCTACATTAGTGTACTTTGTTACGATGAATCAAGACCTTTGTAGGCATCTTTTTTTTTGTTGCAATTCTTCAGGAATTTAATTGCTGAGTCTTGTTCAGACCCATCTGTGGGGCACTGCGAATAGTTGTTAGAGCTGCACATCAGGAAAAGTGCATCAAACTTCAAGACCAAAGGGATATGATTTAAAAATGAATTCAAGAAATAAGCTGTAGCACCTTTTTGTCTCGGTCCTATAAATTGGAACCTTCTTTCCCCAATAAATTGGCACGGCTGGGTGAATTAAAAGTTTCAAGATTGAGGTTGATAGTTATTAGGGAAGATATAAAAGTTTGGAGCAAAGACAAATAAATAGACCTGAGACACAGATCAACCATGGACTGACTGGTGGTATGTGGTGGAGGGGCTGAAATTCCAACTAAATGTCTACACTTGGCAAACATCAATATAGCACATTTCTTATGCTGATAGGGTGTTGGTTAATATTATTGCTGATTAATGTAATGAATAATAGTACAGATGTTGTACCAGTGCCTCGTGATAATGGTGCTGGTATCGCCCCAATGTTTACTTAATAATTTTATCAGGAGAGATTTTGTAAGGCCATTTTTCTTTGCTAACATTCAAGGAATTAAGAAATACTGACCAATAAACTTCAGAATGAAGGATGAAAGTTTAAGAGGTAGACTTAAAAACAAGTAATATTCCAAAAAAGTAAATCTGCACTTTGACAAACTGTTTACATTGCACAAGGTTAATTTATGTCTGCTGCTGTTACATTACGCCCGAGCTAGACATCTAGACAACATACAAGTTCTGGATTGTGTGTATTGAAAATCCACATGACAGTGGTGTTGCTGTCTGTAGAACAGACATTAATCTTCTTAATGACAGGGTATCGGATTGTATAGAGGGCCATTACTGTTAACAAGTGGTGTCTGTCGTGGCTACTTCAGTGTGAAGTTGTCAGTATCTGGCATTATTGCAATTTCTTTTCATTTCATGATTGAAAACAAACTTTATTATTGGGAGGGACATAGCTTGGAAAATAAATTCATCTTGTGATCTATTTGTATTCCACTTTGTTAGTATAATGTGGGTCGCAAGCATAAATTCTGACATGGATCAGTGGATAAATTTATGGCCTACTGATGGTGGTCGGCCTGATTCTTATGCTTTGAGTGTCATTGGCTCAACTTGTTAGATATACTTCATGTCCTTGAATCTTTAACAATCATGCTTCTTTTATGGCTTTAGCTTTACTGATATCCATATCCTCAAGTTCAGATAGTGTCATAGAATGTGCTCATGCTGGGAGTCATATATTTAAGAACATTTAACCATTCAAACCTACTCTGCCATTCATCAAGATCATGGTTGGTATTCTATCGCCACTTCATTCTCCTGCACAATCCCATATCCCTTTATTCGCTTGAAATCCAGAGATTTATTGATCTGTTTTTAATGAACGCTTTATCACAGCTACTGTGCTATCGCCGTCCTCTCCGAGAATAAATTTATTTTCATCTCGGTCCGAAAAGATTTTCCTTATTCTGGGACTCTGACCCCTGGTTCTTGACTCCTCAGCCATGGAAACATCTCACCACCGCAATCAGCATTTTATCTTTTTGAATGAGAATTCCCTTTGTTCTTCTAAATTCTAGAAATCCAGAGAATATGGATCGGGACTTTTTCAATGTCTCCTTATAAAGCAAACCTACCACGCCTGGAATTAGTTTAGTGAATTCCACTGCATTCCGTCGATGATGTATCTTTTTGTTTTTGTTTAGATTAGAAGATCAGAAATGTGCACAATACTCCAGGTGCATTCTAACCAGAGCACATTATAATTGCAATCAGACATCTTTATTTCTGCTCTCAAATCTAATAGTAACTAGACCAAGTGGACCTGTTGGGCCCAAACCTGCATTGGTGCAGCACCCTCCCTCTCTCCCTCTCTCCCCCTCAACCCCCCTTATCCCTTCTCCCCCTCCCTCTCTCCCCCCCTCCCTCCCGAGGAGATAGATTTAAACTTTAAAATGTGAATAAGTTTTAAAATATAACACCAAGATTCCCTATCTGCATTAGTCTAACCTGCCCACGTTTGGCTTGTATCCCTCTAAGCCTTTCCTATACATGTACCTGTCCAAATGTCTTTTAATTGGCAGCATTTGGCCCATGTCCATCTAAACCTTTCCTATCCATGTATCTGTCCAAGTATATTTTACATGCTGTTGTATTACTTGCCTCAACTACCTCCTCTGGCAGCTAATTCCGTATAACCACCAATCTCTGACTGAACAAGTTACCCCTCAGGTTCATAAAAAATCTTGTTCCTTTCACCTTAAACCGACGTCCTCTGATTCTTGATTCTCCTAACCTGGGTAAACGACTCTGCATTTACCCAATCTATTCCCCTCATGATTTTATACACTTCTATAAGATCACCCCTCAGCTTTCCTAACCTGCCCAACCTCTCCTTGCAGCTCAGGCCCACCAACCCTGTCGACATCCTGGTAAATCTTCTCTGCACTCTTTCCAGCTTAATGACATCTTTCCTCTTGCAGAATAACCAAAACTGAACATAACACTCTGAATGTGGACTCACCAACATCATGTACTCTTTGTTTTGAGTATATCCTATTACCATGATAGTACTAGATAGAGTCGTTAAGTTTATTGTCATTTGCACAAGTAGGGTGAGGTATAGGTACAACGAAAATCTTGCTTACAGTTACATCAGAGACGCTTGGACTCAGTTAGCATAGAAAAAGCATAGATTATGTATAATATACCTGTTCTGCAGGGCAATAAGAAGAAAAAAGTATTTGAAAAAAAAGCCAGAAGGGGTACTGATTTTGGATGATCAGCCATGATCATATGAATGGCGGTGCTGGCCCAAAAGGCCGAATGGCCTATTCCTGCACCTATTTTCTATGTTTCTATGTCTTTGATTATGTTGGCTGCTTCTGCAAGGAAGCGTGAAGTGTGGATGGAGTCAGTGGTGAACATTCTGGTATGTGTGATAGACAAGGCTACAACCTCAACTCTCCATGCCATCTTGCGGTCTTGGGTAGAACAGTTGCCAGACCAAGCTGTGATGCAACCTAAGAGTATAGAAACATAGAAACATAGAAAATAGGTGCAGGAGTAGGCCATTCGGCCCTTTGAGCCTGCACCGCCATTCAATATGATCATGGCTGATCATCCAGCTCAGTAACCTGTACCTGCCTTCTCTCCATACCCCCTGATCCCTTTAGCCACAAGGGCCACATCTAATTCCCTCTTAAATATAGCCAATGAACTGGCCTCAACTACCTTCTGTGGCAGAGAATTCCACAGACTCACCACTCTGTGTGAAGAAATGTTTTCTCATCTCGGTCCTAAAAGACTTCCCCCTTATCCTTAAGCTGTGACCCCTGGTTCTGGAAGAATGTGCTACTTGCACTAATCCTCGATACATAAACATAAAAGTCCCTGGACTGATTTTATAAATCACAGCCCAGTCATTTCTCTTCGTCTACTGTGTTGTATTCCTACTATAGTACTAGACTGTGGATTACTGCTCACTATACCGTCATTCCCCTGACTTTGTCGTTGCAATTCCAATCAGTACCTTGTCCGTCCTGATCATGGGGAGCAACAACCCTTCCTCCATGCTGCCCTGCATTTGACTGGCAAAGTTGACCCAAGTTTTGATTCACCCAATTTATTTTCTTTCAGGTCACTTTATAGGCACTCGTGCTCTCTATCTGGCATGAATAACCATTGACATAGAGTCCTATAGTAATCATTGATGGGTGTCCACACACCATCCATAACCTGGCTTTCTATGCCGTGTCTGTTGAGGTTTCTGAGAGTCATTGGAGACATTATGAATTTCCTCAGTCTCCTTAAGAAGTAGAGGTGTTGGTGTGCCTTCTTGGCTGCCACTTCAATATGGTTGGTTCATGACAGATAGTTGGCAATATTAATGCCAAAGAACTTGAAGCTCTCAACCATTTCCACTTCAGCACCATTGATGCTGATTGGGACATGTACACCACACTTTCTGAAGTCGATAACAAACTCCTTTGTCTTGCTGACTTTGAAGGAGAGGTTGTTGTCCTGATGCCATGTTAAGTTCTCTATCTCCTTCCTATACTCCGTCTCATCATTGTTTGTGATCTGGCCCACCACAGTGTCATCTGCAAACTTCCAATCAACTTTTATTAATTGCTTTATTGAAATGTGCAGTTCAATTGGAATACTATTAGTTTCACAAATGCTATGTGCTGTTCTGACAAGTTTGCCATTTAGATAACGCATAAGTTTCAACCACTGATCAACCAGCTAATTTTTCAGGATTGAGTTATTGGTAAAAGCAACCATTCTGTATTAATGGGGACACAAGAGACTGCAGATGCTGGAAACTTGAGCAAAAAAAAAGGTGCTGGAGGAACTTAGAGGGTCAGGCAGCATCTGTGGAGGGAAATGGACAGACGGTGTTTCAAGTTGAGACCCTTCTTCAGACTGATGAAGCATGACAATGAAACAAAATTTGACTTCCAATCTATCAGGAAATACTGAGATGGATCACTCAATTCTTCGGTAAAAATTGCAGATTTTAAGGAGTACTGTAAAGAAGGTAGAGAAACATAGAAATATGTCAAGAAGGCATCCTCAGAGCTTAGGGCATTGGAAGGTGAAGGCATGGCAACTGAGATGCAGTAATTAAAAATAAGGAGTGATCTAAATACCAACATTCAAGTCGTGCAGATATTCGGAAAATGGTAAGATTGGGTGAAATTACAGAAATAGTGAGGGGTGTGGCCATGGATGAATTTGAAACAAAGATAAACATTTCAAAATGGAGGATTCAACGTAGGATCAGCAAGCTCAAGGTCAATGAGGGAAAAGTCCTTGTTGCAGGTTAAGTCATGTGCAGCAGAGTTTCAAATTTCAAATTTACAGGGAATGGAGGGTGAGAGAATGGTGAGGAACGTCCGGAAGAAATAAAACATACAATTTGGGGTATCAAATAGACCAGGATTACAAATAGGCAGGATTGCAAATAGACCAGTTTAGACTTGGCTAATAAATGTTATGCTCATTTTGTTCTATTATTGCATGCAATGCCAACAAAATTATTATACAAAAGGAATCCTCAAAAGGTGGTATATTTTTGGCTTATATAGTGTGGGTGAGATATCCATTCACTGAGTTTGCTGCTTAGATCACTTTTTTCCTCCAAGGCAGCAGGCCAACCAGACTTGGTAGTCCTAGATGTTGCTCCTTCCAAGTGTTCACTGCATAGTGCGTATGTGGAATGCGCTGCCAGAGGAAATGGGAGAGACAATTCTGACATTTAAACACTTGGACAGGTACATGGATGGGAAGGAAGAAGCTCTATGACTCCGAATCTGCCTAACTTGCCACTCAAGGATGATTAAACAAATACTGACCCATTGCTCTCCAGCTGGTGTTTGTGCAAAACGGAAGTGAAACACTGGTGAAAATGAGGATTGCACAATTGCGAAAATCTGCTATTGAGTTTGAATTAAAATCATTGTTATAGACCATTTATCTCAAGTACTGTGTGCAGTTCTAGTCACAAAATTATGGGAAAGATCTGACTGCACTGCCAAAGTGCACAGAACATTTATTTTGACATGATATTAACAGGATTGGAAAATTAAAGCAATGGGGAAAAACTGGATAAGCAACAGTCTTCATTGCAACAGAGGAGATGTAATTGAGGTGCATGGCATTAAGGTGATTTGTTAGGTCATGTCAGGTCTTGGAGAACTGATGTTGGCAGAAAATTTAAAACCAGGGGCATGGATTTATAGTACTTAGATAAAGGACACGAGGGAAGGTGAGGAAAATACTTTAACTCAGAGAAAGGTAGAGATCGGGAGCTCACTGACCAAAAGGAATTTAGAAGTAGAAATGCATCACACTTCAATTTGTACATGAACATCCATAATATTCAGAGCCACAGACCTAATGCCGGAAGGTGGGATTAGGTTGGGCACTTTTTTTGACCAAGAGTGCCTTGATGTGCTGAATAGCCCCATGCCATAATTTTTCTATGGTCATTTATTTTCTCTACATGGTTATCCATATTTCACTACTGAAAAAGTTCCTTTCTGGCAATGGTAAGATTAAGCTCTGATATTTTATCATGTAGCTCAATAACTTCTCAAACTTATTTTTTAGACACACAACACCAGAAAAGTTCTACTTTGAGGCTTGTGATAATGGATGCAATGATGTTCTCACGATCGACCGGGTCTCTAATGAGATCACCCTTGGAGGTAAGATTTGTGTTTGAAGCAATTCAGTGTAGTCATATATTTTTTGCAAGCAGAATTTTTTTTATGAAGCTGAAAATTGCCAATTGGCCTGAAGTACGTATATATAATTATTGCAGGGCTTAACAGGGTGGTTGCAAGGAGGATGTTTCTCCTCATTGAGGAGCTTCGGATTATGGGTCTCAGTCTCAGAATGAAGGGTAACCACTTAAGATTGATATGAGAAAGATTTTTTTTGGAAGGTCAGTCACTTAGCTCATTATAAATGGAGATTGATAAAAGGAATTAAAGATTTAAGAGAATGGTGCAGGAGAATGGAGAACAAGTTCAGAAAAGGAAGCATATATAAGGTCTCGGCAGAAGATGGACACAAAATGCTGGAGTAACTCAGCAGGCCAGGCAGCATCTCTGGATATAGGGAATGGGTGACGTTTCGGGTTGAGACCTTTCTTTCGACCCGAAACGTCACCCATTCTCAACCCAAAACGTCACTCACTCCTTCTCTCCAGAGATGCTGCCTGTCCCGCTGAATTACTCCAGCATTTTTTGTCTATCTTCGGTGTAAACCAGCATCTGTAGTTCCTTCCTTTGCGTATAAGCTATAGGCATTTGTTTTCAAGTGAGTCTTTAAAGATCAATAGGGACTTTCACTTTTTTTTAAGGGATCTCTGAGGTTCAGGGACAGGAATCGCATAATGAGATACCCAGGGGCCATGTTGGACACAAGCAACTTTCTGAGTTCGTTCAAAACTATCTTTAGAAGCAGGTGCACTATTTAGTGGGTGTGGGCTGAGCATAAATACACAGGTGTGGCAAAGGTGGATACAGAATGTTACCTAGTGCTATGTTGTTTCATAATAGTGAGTTGCATTTCTGTTGAGTACAGGGCTGTGGCTGTATAATCTCAGGACAAACTGTTGTGAAACTGCAGCAGATGAAAGGAAATGGAGCTGCAAAGAAACAGTGAATTGACAGTAACATTTGTGCCATTTTAAACATATCTAAAAATATCAGTCTGATTTGGATTTTATGTCTGGCTTTTCTGTAAAATAAGTTGTTCTTCACTGAATTAGATTGAATAATGTGAAATTATCTTATGTTCTCTGGTTTTATGTCATACAAATAGAAGAGACTTCTTACTCAAAGTGCAAAGCAAATTCTGCTTAGCTGCTACAGTGCTATTGAATATACTCGCTAATACTTGCATTGAGTTTGATTCAAGGAAGAAAATGTTAGTGTTTTAAAATTACTTTGAATGAGTGAGGCTTTGATCAGGATATCCCAGCTCTCACCAATGTGGTATAACAGCTATTTATGTTGACCTTGTGCAGATACAGAAGAATTCTTAATCTGTTCTACCAAAGTGACACAAACACTAGCACTCTTTATCTTTCCCCTCCCCCCTCAACCTTCATATTGATTCTGTGAAACATTCCATTGTTTGCAAAGTTAAGGTCTCTCGTGCACCTAACGTTCATCATATTTTCCACATTGTACATTGGAGGACCAATTTTTCTGTTACTGACATTTTATATTGGAACTTTGCTATTTCTTGAATCACTTCCCACTCAGGATTTCACGTGGGTAAATATTGTTTCAGTAAATCAGCTTGCTGAATCTTTTTCATAAAGGATTCCTTGGGATAAATTAAACTGCATAATTTAAACGGCTACTCAGTGTTTCAGATGTTTGAATCTGCTTGTAACCATAGGGAATTTTCACTAATTGACAGCATGTAATTATTTATTAACTTATTTTGTCTTTCTACGTGTATGTGCGTTTCTATTTCTCAACATATGATCCTTTCTTAAATTATCTATTGTTGTCCATTATGTGGACATAAAATTAGAGCATGTACTTTTTTTAAATTGAGTAGTTATAGTACCTTGTATTTATTTATTGGTTTAAACATTTCATTTATTTATCACTTATTTTTAAAGATTCACAATGTGACTCACTTTTTTGATTGTAAGTCTTATTTTTCCTTCTCCAACCCCACCCAATTGTTTGCAGCACAGAGGCAGGTCATCTAGTCCATTTGGTGTCTTCGTAGTGGTCTTGGTTCCAGACATCCACTCTTCCCACATCTTGTTCCCCTTTTTTCCAACCTCCAATTCTTCAGTTTTGACATGGTCTCTCCTTCCGTCCCCAAGTCCAGTAGTGCAGCTTTGCCGCCCACTTTGTTTTTTAAGACATGTTTATCTTGCTTGAAATTGCAAATCTTTTAATATTATAAATTGTGATTAGCCCCTCCATTTATTGACCATCTAAATCTTGCTATTGTTGTGTTGTGTTATCCAGTGCTGTGCTTAATTCGGAGTTTTGTATTACATTTATGATGTCCAAAACAGTTATCCAAATCCAAACTAATAATGTATTTCCTAATTTATTTTCCTCAGTTAAGAAAGATGTCCCCCCATCTGCAGTTACCAGATCGGTCTATGGAATCGTGGGAACAATTCGTCTGGTGGCAGGTGGGTGATTTTAGAATTGGGGGAAATATTTTGAAGTTTCAATTGACTTGAACAGTAATCCTGGCATTGCTTTAATTTATTGATGCTGCATACCTTCAATTATCACTATTATGAAGCCACTTACTATCTTCAGATTCCTGAGCAACTAGGCCAATGCATGCTGCCTCCTGACTCTGCATAGATAAAAGCATAAAAGCGTCACACATTCAAAAATTGAATATTCTTCAAAGGATTATCAATTACACTGCTTAGAATGTAGCACGAATAAAGGTCATACAGCGATTGTATGACCTTTATTCGTGCTACATTCTCAGCAGTGTAATTGATAATCCTTTGAAGAATATTCAATTTTTGAATGTGTGACGCTTTTACCATTTGAAGTGCACAAAGAACATTTTGTGCATTATTGAAGATGGTGGTTGTATGGTAAATTAGCCTTCCATGACTTGTTGATTTCAAATGTTGGTTTTTTTGGTAGCAGATTCAATTCACAAGAGGATCACTTGACTTGTTTCATCTCTGTCACAAGAAGAGTTTTTTTGTGTCAGCACAAAAACCACATGAAGCAATATCCTAAACATAGAGCATAAGTGAAAGTTTTTGCTAATTTAAAAAATAATTTTGCAAGATTTTTAGCTTAGCAGTAGGATTTCAAATTACATGTGAGATATTTTCGCTTTTTAGAGTGCTTGAAATGGGAGAAAGCAAGAGCCTGTACTTAAAGTGCTTTTTCAGGACATCTCTTGGGAGCTAATGAAATGACATTAAAGGTGTTATCACTTGCAATGTGGCAAACAGTTTATGCCCGACTGGTTCCCTCAAATGGCCATTCAATAACAATTAGATCTCCTGTCTGTGGCAATGAAGATGCAAGAGACTACAGATGCTGAATATCTGGAGCAACAAACAATCTGCTGGAGAAGCTCAGCAGATCAAGCAGCACCTGTGGGAGGAAATGAATTGTCGATGTTTCTGGTTGAGACCCTGCATCAGAACTGAGAGGGAAGAGAGCCAGTTAAAGAGAAAAGTGGGAGAGATGAAATGAGGGGCAGTAGGTGATTGGTGGATCGAGGTGACTTGATGGGCAGATGGAACCAGGTTGAGGGAGGGGAGTGAAGGTGGAGACACTTAGCTCTTCCTCCTTTTCTCTCGCTCTCCTTCTGAGCTACCCAGGTCCTCTCGCACACATACATGTGCACACACTCCCTTTTTATCTCTAAGCTACCAATTGGGTCCCTTTCAGAATGGGTCCCTTTCAGAATGGATAAATGGATCCCTTTCAGAATGGCAGGCAGTGACTAGTGGGGTACCGCATAGCTCGGTGCTGGGACTGCAGCTATTTACAATATACATTAATGACTTGGATGAAGGGATTAAAAGTAACATTAGCAAATTTGCAGATGACACAAAGCTGGGTGGCAGTGTGAACTGTGAGGAGGATGCTATGAGGTTGCAGGTTGACTTGGACAGGTTGTGTGAGTGGGCAGATGCATGGCAGATGCAGTTTCATGTGGATAAATGTGAGGTTATCCACTTTGGTGGTAAGAATAGGAAGCAGATTATTATCTGAATGGTGTCAAGTTAGGAAAAGGGGAAGTACAACGAGATCTGGGTTTCCTAGTTCATCAGTCACTGAAAGAAGGCAGGCAGTGAAGAAAGCCAATAGAATGTTGGCCTTCATAACAAGAGGAGTTGAGTATAGGAGCAAAGAGGTTCTTCTGCAGTTGGACAGGACCCACGTGAGACCACACCTGGAGTATTGTGTGCAGTTTTGGTCTCCAGATTTGAGGAAGGACATTCTTGCTATTGAGGGAGTGCAGTGTAGGTTCACGAGGTTAATTCCCGGAATGTCGGGACTGTCGTACGTTGAAAGACTGGAGCGACTGGGCTTGTATACTCTGGAATTTAGAAGGATGAGAGGGGGTCTTATTGAAACATATATAAGATTATTAAGGGATTGGACACGCTAGAGGCAGGAAACATGTTCCCGATGTTGGGGGAGTCCCGATCCAGGGGCCACAATTGAAGAATAAGGGGCAGGCCATTTAGAGCGGAGATGAGGAAAAACTTTTTCACTCAGAGAGTTGTGAAGCTGTGGAATTCTCTGCCTCAGAAGGCAGTGGAGGCCAATTCTCTGGGTGCTTTCAAGGAGATTTAGATAGAGCTCTTAATGATAGCGGAGTCAAGGGATATGGAGAGAAGGCAGGAACGGGGTACTGATTGTGGATGATCAGCCATGATCACGGTGAATGGCGGTGCTGGCTCGAAGGGCTGAATGGCCTACTCCACCTATTGTCTATTACCCAGTTTCTTTCCCAATCCCCACCTACTCCATCTTACCCATGGACACCTCACACTGGGTTCCCTCATCCTACTTTTCCATCTGTCCACCCTACCTCCCTTATTTTGTTTCATTCTTCACTTTCCTTTCCTGTCAGATTCCATCATCTGCAGCGCTTTGTTATCTCCACCTATTGCCTCCTAGGATCTGTTGCTGTTTCCACCCTTTCCTCCCTCCCCCACATGACTCCATCTGCCAATCACTCCTTCACCTTCATCTACCTACTGCTTGCCAGCTTTTGCCCCACTCTACCACCTCATCTCTTTATACATGTTAATGTCCCTCTACTCTTTCAGTTCAGATGAAGGGTTCTAACCTTGTCTATTTCCTTCCACAGATGCTGCCTGACCCACTGAGTTTCTCCAGCAGATTGTTTGGTGCTCCAGATTCAGCATCTGCAGTCACTTGACTGTCAAGTTTTTGTATAATCTACATGGATGACAACTCTTGTGTGGGTTTTAACCACTGGAGTTATTTGATCTTTAGCCTAAAGTCTTTAGAGGAATCCCAAAGATGATCCGGGTCTGTTGTGTTCAATACTTTACCATCTTTTTCACTCTTCCCACAGGCATGTACCTTATTGTCATTACCAAAAAACAGAAGGTAGGAGAGTTGTTCAGTCATTCTGTCTGGAAAGCAACAGACTTCAACATCATTTCCTACAAGAAGACAGTGCTTCACCTAACTGAGATGCAGGTAATGAATATAATAATCAAAAAGCAAATACTATAGATGCTGTAGATCAGAAATAGAAATGCTCAACAGGTCCATCAGCATCTGTGGAGAGTGAAACAATTGCAGTTTCAGGCCAGTAATCTATCAGAAATATTATTTGATGGACGGTATTGAAAACTACAGTAGATTCTTTATATCAAATCTCAGGTACAAATGAGTTTCATGTGTCATTCTCTTTATTAATTTCAAATAAGCATGGTGCATTATTTGAAATGTTCTGATTTATTGAATATTGCATCTTCCTGTTTGTTTCATTTCAACATGATTTTGTAATGCCAGTGTTCATTTAGTTTTGTGAGAATGCATTATTTTATATTTATTTGTAAATGGCATGTAGGTTTTGTCCGCAAGTCGATTATTAATTGCTCTTGAGGAATTGGTAATGAGCAGTTCCCTTGAGTCAATGTAGTGAAGGATAGGTCGTGCCTTGGAGGTAACTTTTAGGTGATGATAGCTGTTTCCATGCATTTCCTATCCATGTCCTTTTGGCTGGTAGAGATCACAATTTTGGGACTGCTATCGATTAAGCCTTGGAAAATTTGTGGTAGTGCATTTTTATGTGTCAAACAGGCTCACTCACTTTAAAGATACAAAATGAGTAACTCAGTGGGTTAAGCAGCATCTCTGGCAGGCAGCATTGTTTTTCCAGAGATGCTGCCTATCCCGTTGAGTTACTCTGGAATTTTGCGTCTATCTTGGGTGTAAACCAGCATCTGCAGTTCTTTCCTACTCACTGACTTTATTTTCTCCACTCTTAGAGCTACTTATCTGTCCTCTGTCAATATTATCACCCTGTTTCATATCCTAACTACATCCTCTCAAGGACCTCCTCCTTCAACAATAGCATTTCACTGTGCTCATTCCAAACACTGCTTGTTTGTTTTCTGTCTGGCATTCTCTTCCAATTCTTGCTATTGCCAATGTTCCGGTGCTTTTTGGTAGCTGATCCAAGACCATAGCCTTTTAAATTATCACTCATTCCTCACAGCTATTTCATCTCCCAACAAATGTTTTTGAGCATTACAAGTGGTGTCAAAATAAATTGCCAGTTTCCCAGCACAACAGTTACACAAAAGGTCCATAAAGTTTAGTTTATTGTCAGATGTACCGAGGTACAGTGAAAAGCTTTTTTGTTGTGTGTTATCCAGTCAGTGGAAAGACTATACGTGGTTACAATCAAGCCGTGTACACGTATAGGTACTGGGTAAAGGGAACAACGTTTAGTGCAAGGTAAAGTCAGATTAAAGATAGTCCGACGGTCTGCAATGAGGTAGATGGTAGCTCAGGACCACTCTCTAGTTGGTGATCGGATCGTTCACTTGCCAGCTGGGAAGAAACTGTCCCTGAATCTGGAGGTATGCATTTTCACAATTCTGTACCGCTTGGCTGATGGGAGAGGGGAGAAGTGCCCATGGTGAGACTTGTCCTTGCCGCGGCAGTATGAAGTACTGATGGAATCAATGGAAGGGAGGTTGGTTTGCATGGTCTGGCCTGCATTTACCATTCTCTGCAATTTCTTGCGGTCTTGGATGAAGCTGTTTCCAAACCATGCTGCGATGCATCCCAATAAAATGGTTTCTAAACTGCCTCAATAGAAGTTGGGGGCATATGAACCTGGGGAAGGAGAGGTGTTGGTGTGCTTTCTTGGCCATTGCTTCGATTTGGCTAGTGATATTTACTAAGTGGCTAAGTTGCTGGTGATAATTACTTTCTAGGAACTTGAAGCTTTCACCAATCTCTACTTCAGCGCCGTCAATATATATGGGGACTTCGCTTCCTGAAGTCAATCATGATCTCCATTGTGTTGCTGACATCGAGAGAAAAGTTGTTGTCTTGACAAGAGGTTACGAGGTTCTCAATACTGTTGCTTTGGTGGGCTAAAGAATATTTTGACCAGCCTGAAACGTGAGACTTTGTCAAAAGCCTTGCATAGTCATAGACAATAGGTGCAGGAGGAGGCCATTCGGCTCTTCAAGCCAGCACCGCCATTCAATGTGATCATGGCTGATCATTCTCAATCAGTACCCCGTTCCTGCCTTCTCCCCATACCCCTGACTCCGCTATCCTTAAGAGCTCTATCTAGCTCTCTCTTGAATGCATTCAGAGAATTGGCCTCCACTGCCTTCTGAGGCAGAGAATTCCACAGATTCACAACTCTCTGACTGAAAAAGTTCTTCCTCATCTCAGTTCTAAATGGCCTACCCCTTATTCTTAAACTGTGGCCCCTTGAGTCATAGAGCTATACAGTACGGAAGCTATACAGCCTTGAGTCATAGAGCTATACAGTACGGAAACTGGCCCCCACTGTTCAACTTGTCCATGCTAACCAAGTCATTTAACTGAGCTAGTCCAGTTTGCCTGCGCCTGGCCCATATCTCTTGCAATCAACTGAAGTACCTTCTCTGTTATCTCTTTAAAGAATTCACTCAAGTTGGTTGGTGATGACTTTCCTGTAAATCCAATCCGTTTTCACCTGATTATTCTGTGCCTTTCTAAACCAAGGTTTGTACTATTTCAAGTGGATTCTAATAATTTATCCACTATTGAAATTAAGCTAACAGGCCTGTAGTTAGTTGAACATATTCCAGCCAGCAAAATTAACCACAGAGTAACGCCGGACACTCTCCATCTTTATATAGCAAGTCGAATTTCAGGATCTAAAGATTGGTCAGAGCACTGCTTTAGCTCCACTTTAGCAACATATTAATATATTCCACAGAACATGGTTAAATATTCATAGCAGTCTGAAGCTATGATCTTCTATGATGCTGCATGTGTGTAATTTGAAGCAGCGCGCTGTTGATTCAAAGGCATAGGTACTACCACTGAGCCACATATACTTAATGTAAATTTTATTACATTAAGTTTCTATCCAGTGAACTGCATCATTATACTAATAACACCATTAATGAAATTTGTAACCAATGCTGTTAATCCTTTTCTGATTATGTGTTCATATGACTGCACAGCTTCGCAACTCAAAACACTAGTGAACGGATTAATTGTCATCTTGGATGTTGTCTGTGTAAAGTTAGCCCATTTCTCCTGTGACCATAAAGGATTTTCCTTGTGCTCCAGGTTCCTTCCACATTCCAAAATTGTGTGGGTTGATTGATTAAATTGCCCCTATTATGTGAGTAGAATCTGCAAGGGAATTGACGGGAATATTAGGAGAACAAGTTAGAGGGAATGGGATTCTGTGAGGCACCATTGACTCAATGGGCTGCAATGTCCATCTTCTACATTGAAAAAAAAAAAAGATATATATATATATTGTACTTTAAAAAAAAACCAATTAATAGAAAAGACTTATTCACTGGTTTTGCACTTAGTATCTGCACTGTAATAATGTTTGAAGAGGTTTATTAGAAAATGTTTATTTATTCTTATTCAACAGATGCTGGATAACAAGACTTTCTTGGCGATGCTTAATAATGTACTTAATACTGATGCATTTTACTTCTCTGCAACCTGTGACCTGACTCATACTTTGCAGCGCTTGGCTAACACCAGTCCAGAGTTTCAAGAGATGACTCTACTGGAAAGGGTAAGGTTGACTCAAGAAAGATGATAAAGAACAGGAAGCCATATTGTTATTCTCCTTCAGGTTCACCAACAATGATCAGAAGTCTCCTTTATACTCTGTTGCTACATGTTCTCCAGCAGTCAGTTTGGCTGTTGCTTACAAAAATTAATTCTGGATGTTTTTGAAAACTCATGAAATATTAAGCAAAATAATTAGTTTTCGAAACAAAATTGGATTTTATATTTTATAACTTTTCTTATATCACCAAATTTCATAATTTTGTATTGTTTTATTGATCATCTTGCAAGTTAATTTTCACAACATTTTCTTCCACATATAAGGCCTGGGTGTTGACTATTCCATTTTGAGCACTAGTTACAAGGTCCTAAGTAAAGTAGTTTTGGGATTGAGTCCACAGAAATCAAAGGGTACAACAATCGGCAAGCATAGTTCTGAACTAAACTTCAGCCCAAAGTTACCCATAATAATGCCAAGTACACAATCTGAAAATCAGTTCTGATCACTATATGCATCTGAAGATTTGTTTAGAAACATAGAAACATAGAAAATAGGTGCAGGAGTAGGCCAATTCGGCCCTTCGAGCCTGCACCGCCATTCAATATGATCATGGCTGATCATCCAGCTCAGTAGCCTGTACCTGCCTTCTCTCCATACCCCCTGATCCTTTTAGCAAAAAGGGCCACATCTAACTCCCTCTTAAATATAGCCAATGAACTGGCCTCAACTACCTTCTGTGGCAGAGAATTCCACAGACTCACCACTCTGTGTGAAGAAATGTTTTCTCATTTCGGTCCTAAAAGACTTCCCCCTTATCCTTAAGCTGTGACCCCTGGTTCTGGACTCCCCCAACATCGGGAACAATCTTCCCGCATCTAGCCTCTCCAACCCCTTAAGAATTTTATATGTTTCTATAAGATCCCCCCTCAGTCTTCTAAATTCCAGCGAGTACAAGCCCAGTCTATCCAGTCTTTCCTCATATGAAAGTCCCGCCATCCCAGGGATCAATCTGGTGAACCTTCTCTGTACTCCCTCTAAGGCAAGAACGTCTTTCCTCAGGTTCGGAGACCAAAACTGCACACAATACTCCAGGTGCGGTCTCACCAAGGCCCTGTACAACTGCAGCAGAACCTCCCTGCTCCTAAACTCAAATCCTCTTGCAATGAATGCCAACATACCATTCGCTTTCTTCACTGCCTGCTGCACCTGCATGCTTGCTTTCAATGACTGGTGCACCATGACACCCAGGTCACGTTGCATCTCCCCTTCTCCCAATTGGTCACCATTCAGGTAATACTCTGCTTTCCTGTTCTTGCCGCCAAAGTGGATAACCTCACATTTATCCACATTATATTGCATCTGCCATGCATTTGCCCACTCGCCTAATCTATCCAAGTCACTCTGCAGCCTCCTAGCATCCTCCTCGCAGCTAACACTGCCACCCAGCTTCGTGTCATCCGCAAACTTAGAGATGTTGCATTCAATTCCCTCGTCCAAATCATTAATATACACTGTAAATAACTGGGGTCCCAGCACTGAGCCTTGCGGTACCCCACTAGTCACTGCCTGCCATTCTGAAAAGGACCCGTTTATTCCTACTCTTTGCTTCCTGCCCGCCAACCAATTTTCTATCCACCTCAACACTGAACCCTCAATACCGTGTGCTTTAAGTTTGTACACCAATCTCCTATGTGGGACCTTGTCGAAGGCCTTCTGAAAGTCCAGATATAACACATCGAATGGTTCTCCCTTATCCACTCTACTAGTTACATCCTCGAAAAATTCTATAAGATTCGTCAGACATGATTTGCCTTTGGTAAATCCATGCTGACTTTGTCCGATGATTTCACCACTTTCAAAATGTGATGCTATCACATCTTTAATAACTGACTCTAGCATTTTTCCCACTACCGATGTTAGGCTAACTGGTCTATAATTCCCCGTTTTCTCTCTCCCTCCCTTTTTAAAAAGTGGGGTTACATTAGCTACCCTCCAGTCCTCAGGAACTACTCCAGAATCTAAAGAGTTTTGAAAAATTATCACTAATGCATCCACTATTTCTGAGGCTACTTCCTTAAGCACTCTGGGATGCAGCCTATCTGGCCCTGGGGATTTATCTGTCTTTAATCCATTTAATTTACCTAACACCACTTCCCGACTAACCTGGATTTCCCTCAGTTCCTCCATCTCATTAGACCCCCGGTCCCCCGCTATTTCCGGCAGACGGTTTATGTCTTCCTTAGTGAAGACAGAACCAAAGTATTTGTTCAATTGGTCTGCCATCTCCTTGTTCCCTATGATCAATTCACCTGTTTCCGACTGCAAGGGATCTACATTTGTCTTAACTAATCTTTTTCTCTTGACATATCTATAAAAGCTTTTGCAGTCAGTTTTTATGTTCCTTGCCAGTTTTCCCTCATAATCTATTTTCCCTTTCCTAATTAAGCCCTTTGTCCTCCTCTACTGGACTCTGAATTTCTCCCAGTCCTCTGGTATGCTACCTTTTCTGGCTAATCTGTATGCTTCATCTTTTGTTTTAATACTATCCTTGATTTCCCTTGTTAGCCACGGATGCACTACCTTTCCTGGTTTGTTCTTTTGCCAAACTGGGATGAACACTTGTTGTAGTTCATCCATGCGACCTTTAAATGCCTTCCATTGCATGTCCACCGTCAACCCTTTCAGCATCAATCGCCAGTCTATCTTGGACAATTCACGCCTCATACCCTCAAAGTTACCTTTCTTTAAGTTCAGAACACTTGTTTCTGTATCGACTTTGTCACTCTCCATCCTAATGAAGAACTCTACCATATTATGATCACACTTGCCCAAGGGGCCTCGCACAACAAGACTGCTAACTAACCCTTCCTCATTACTCAATACCCAGTCTAGAATGGCCTGTTCTCTCGTTGGTTCCTCGACATGTTGGTTTAGAAAACCATCTCGCAAACATTCCAAGAAATCCTCTTCCTCAGCACCCCTGCCAGTTTGGTTCACCCAATCTATATGTAGATTGAAGTCACCCATTATAACTGCTGCACCTTTAGTGCACGCATTTCTAATTTCCTGCTTGATGCCATCCCCAACCTCACTACTGCTGTTAGGTGGCCTGTACACAACTCCCACTAGCGTTTTCTGCCCCTTCGTGTTTCGTAGCTCTACCCATATCGATTCCACTTCCTCCAAGCTAATGTCCTTCCTTTCCACTGCTTTAATCTCCTCTCTAACCAGTAACGCTACCCCACCTCCTTTTCCTTTCTGTCTATCCCGCCTGAATATAGAATATCCCTGGATGTTGAGCTCCCAGCCTTGGTCACCCTGGAGCCATGTCTCCGTAATCCCAACTATATCATAATCATTAATAACTATCTCCACATTTAATTCATCCACCTTATTACGTATACTCCTTGCATTGAGACACAAAGCCTTCAGGCTTGTTTTTACAACTCTCTTACCCCTTATACAATTATGTTGAAAAGTGGCCCTTTTTGATTTTTGCCCTGGATTTGTCTGCCTGCCACTTTTACTTTTCACCTTGCTACCTGTTGCTTCTACCCTCATTTTACACCCCTCTGCCTCTCTGCTCATGCTCCCATCCCCCTGCCACATTAGTTTAAATCCTCCCCGACAGCACTAGCAAACACTCCCCCTAGGACATTGGTTCCATTCCAGCTCAGGTGCAGACCGTCCTGTTTGTACTGGTCCCACCTCTCCCAGAACTGGTTCCAATGTTCTAAAAATTTGAATCCCTCCCCCTTGCACCATTTTTCAAGCCACGTATTCATCTGAAATATCCTCCTATTCCTACTCTGACTAGCACGTGGCACTGGTAGTAATCCAGAGATTATTACCTTTGAGGTCCTACTTTTAAGTTTTTCTCCTAGCTCTCTAAATTCACCTTGTAGGACCTCATCCCGTTTTTTACCTAAATCATTGGTGCCAATGTGCACCACGACAACTGGCTGCTCACCCTCCCCCTCCAGAATGTCCTGCAGCCGCTCAGAGATATCCCTGACCCTTGCACCAGGGAGGCAACATACCATCCTGGAGTCTCGTTTGCGGCCGCAGAAACGCCTATCTATTCCCCTTGCAATTGAATCCCCTATCACTATAGCCCTTCCACTCTTTTTCCTCCCCTCTTTTGACGCAGAGCCACCCACGGTGCCATGAACTTGGCTGCTGCTGCCTTCCCCTGATGAGCCATCTCCCCCAACAGTATCCAAAATGGCATATCTGTTTAGGAGGGAGATGACCGCAGGGGACTCCTGCACTACCTGCCTACTGCTACGCTGGCTAGTGGCCACCCGTTTCCTTTCTGTCTGCTTATCTTTTACCTGTGGTGTGGCCAACTCACTATACGTGCTATCCACGACCTTCTCAGCATCGTGGGTGCTCCAGAATGAGTCCAACCGCAGCTCCAACCGTTCAATGCGGTCTGCCAGGAGCTGCAGCTGGACACACTTCCTGCACATGTAGTCATCAGGGATACCGACAATATCCCTGATCTCCCACATTTTGCAGGATGAGCATTCCACAGGGCCGATCTCACCTGACATGTCTTACCCCCAAATTAAATCAAATCCCTCTTAATCCTTTAAACTGTACCTTTACTAAAAAGCACTGAACCCTTAACTCACTGAACCCTTAACTCACTGAACCCTGAACCCTGAACTCACTGAACCCTGAACTCACTGAACCCTTAACTCATTGAACCCTGAACTCACTGAACCCTGAACTCTCAGAACCCTGAACTCACTGAACCCTGAACTCACTGAACCCTGAACTCACTGAACCCTGAACTCACTGAACCCTGAACTCACTGAACCCTTAACTCACTGAACCCTTAACTCACTGAACCCTTAACTCACTGAACCCTTAACTCACTGAACCCTTAACTCACTGAACCCTTAACTCACTGAACCCTTAACTCACTGAACCCTTAACTCACTGAACCCTTAACTCACTGAACCCTTAACTCACTGAACCCTTAACTCACTGAACCCTTAACTCACTGAACCCTTAACTCACTGAACCCTTAACTCACTGAACCCTTAACTCACTGAACCCTTAACTCACTGAACCCTTAACTCACTGAACCCTTAACTCACTGAACCCTTAACTCACTGAACCTTTAACTAAAAATACGAACACAAAGCAGAAATACAACCCCGGGGTTACGCCCAATCAGCTGCTTCCTCTAGTCCGCTTCCACCAATCAGCGGCTTCTTCCAGACCACTTCTTTTAAAGTGTGTGGGAACGTTTTTATCCCGCTCCAACTGCCTCCAACCGCTCCTGGGCCTCTGTGTGAACAAGCCCCGCGCTGGGTTTTTAAACCTACCGCCCGGACGCTGCTCCAACCGCCTCCAACCGCTCCTGTGCCTCTGTGTGAACAAGCCCCGCGCTGGGTTTTTAAACCTACTGCCCGGACGCTGCTCCAACCGCCTCCAACCGCTTCTGGGCCTCTGGGTGAACAAAGCCCCGCGCTGGGTTTTTAAACCTACCGCCCGGACGCTGCTCCAACCGCCTCCAACCGCTTCTGGGCCTCTGAACGAGTGTAGTTCACAATTCAGTACCCATGAGAACCCAGAAAGTAACTGCAGTAATCCAGCTTTAAGACAGGTTTCTGCATTAACGAGGCAGCTGAACAAATCAAGAATAGTCTAGACTGCTTGAGAATACAGGAGCACGTTATTCTGCATAGGATTCATCAGGCAAAATAAATCTGTTATATTGTGTTAATTGCATGTTTTAGACTGCACAACCAAGCTGCATTTCTTTAATTACATGGTGTCAGTGGCATGGATATGTTTATCACAACACCTTTATTCTCATAGGCAGATCAGCGCTTTGTATGGAATGGTTACCTCCTGCGGGAATTTGCTGCACAACCAGAGGTGAGTTCTGTGGCAAGGTGAGGAAGGAGGAGAATGGGTCATTCATTGCTGATGACCAAGGCCAAATTAGTTCACTTTCACATTCTGATTCATTGTAATAAAATTTACTTGATAACATGCTGTTTGACTTTGCAATCTTGACCTAAATAATAAACAGAACTGCGATAAAATGTATTGATTGTTATCTAATACTGTTTTGCAAATGAAACTGAGGTCAAGAATGATTTGCTCTTCTCCAGTTCTGTGGGTTCTCAGGTAGCTACAGGAGGTGCCTGATAGGGTAGGTAGGTGGATTCCTTTCGGTTTCACTGAGCTTTTGGGTGATGTCAAAATGAATCTATTCTTAGTGCCATCAAAGCTGGTGATTCTCTGCTTTGAGTGGTCCTACAGGGTCATGTGTTCATAAGTCATTGGAGCAGAATGCCTCAGAGAAGGGCAGGGATCACTGCCAGCTGATAATGAGATTTGGGCTGCATTTGAGGTCTTGGGCTTCAAGCACCCTTTTCTTTTAATGACAAAATATGGTGCTAATTCACTGAAATCAGTGGTGAATTTTATTAAGACCTCATTGAGAGACGTATGTCTATATGATCCCGTTTTCCAGACTTTTGTGAAAGGCTGGTGTTGTACAGCAGGTGCACGTTGTGGAAAATCTTTGTTTTACTAATACGTTATGTAAGTCTTTAGTGAAGAGTTGACGATGATTTGGAGCTCAGCCTCTGAATGTCCCCGTGTGCAAGTATTTGCACCTGTGTTTGCAAGTATTTGCATCTGCAACCCGATGACTCAGTTGTCTGGCGTATTATTGATAAAGTTAAAGAATCCACATATAGTAGTGCTGGTATCAGTGTGTTGTCAGGCTACCTGTACTCTTTCTGCCCACCAACTGTTTTTTGTGTCACTAAGAAGAAGGTGTGTGGGAAGTTGAAAGGTCTGAAGGTGGATAAGTCACCTGGAGCAGATGGCCCACACCCCAGGGTTCTGGAAGAGGTGCCTTTAGAGATTGTGGAGGCATTAGCAGCGATCTTTCAAGAATCACTAGAGTCAAGAATGGTTCCAGTTACAAACTGGAAAGTTTCAAATGATCAAGAAGGGAGTGAGGCAAAAGAGGGGAAACAATAGGCCGATTAGTCTAACTTCAGTGGTTGGTAAGATTTTGGAGTCTATTATAAAGGATGACGTTTCCAAGTCCTTAGAAGCACATAATAATGAGGCAGCTCGGCGTCAAGCATGATGGGTCATGTAGTCGGACTGGAGAACGTGAGTGATCCAGATGGGTTTTCACAACAATCTGGTTGCTACCTTGAGTATGAACATTTTTTTTCAGTTTTAATTATTTGAACTTAAATTTTTCAAACGATGGTACCATATTAATAATGCTGATAGATTATATCGAGTTACAAGGTATTAATAGTTGATTGATTCATTTGTTCTTTCCCAAACAGCTTCACAGATTTGCTGTGCCGGTGATTCATGGCTGTATCCTTTAACAAACTAGAAATGGAGTGACAGCAATAGCCACTGCTAGTAGCTAAGGTTTATCTAAGTGGTGATGAAACATTATTAAGCAAACCACAAAGTGCTGGAGTAATTCAGTGGGTCAGGCAGCATCCGTGGAGGAAATGGATGCGCAAGATTTCGGGTTGGAGCTCTTCTTCACACTGATAGTGTTAGGGGCTGAAGGAGTCTCCCGACCCGAAACATTGCTACCATTCCCTTCACAGATGCTGCCTGACCTGCTGAGTTACTGCAACACTTTGGATTTTGCTCAAGATTCCAGCATCTCCTGGTATCTCCGATGTAACACAAGGGTGGTTACTTGTGTTATTTATGGCCATTCAGGTAATGGATTATATAGGATGTACAGGAATACCTTTGACAGGAATTCAAAATATTTGTTCTAATATAGTCTTAATTTTGAGATGTTATTAAGATGTTGATCTTCAGCCACTGCCTGCTAACTTTACAGTAATAAAGAGCAGGAAGCTTGAATGATCAGTGAAAATAAATTACATTTAGTAAAAGTTTAAAGGTAATTGCAAAAATGAGAAATTCCCAGATAAACAATAAGAAAACATTGCTGGGTTTTCCATGACTAGTCGCAGTACCTATTGACCTAAAATTATCAGGGGTGTTTGTTTATTCTAGCTATCATGTATATTTGTGCAATGTCTTTAACAGCCAGTAAAGCTTTATAATGGACAAAGCATATGTCTGTGCTATGGGTTTGTCAATCTTTTTTTTAAACTAGAGAGAGAGAAGGAAAAGAAGGTTTACTTGTCCCATGGAAATGAATAGCTTCAAACCATTCATGGTAATAACGTGAATAGTTTGAAGAAGGGTCTCGACCTGAAATGGCACCCATTCATATTTCATATTTCAGATACAGCGCGGAAACAGGCCTTTTCGGCCCACCAAGTCCGCACCGCCCAGCGATCCCCGCACATTAACACTATCCTACACACACTAGGGACAATTTTTAAAAAACATTTACCCAGTCAATTAACCTACATACCTGTACGTCTTTGGAGTGTGGGAGGAAACCGAAGAACTCGGAGAAAACCCACGCAGGTCATGGGGAGAACGTACAAACTCCTTACAGTACAGCACCCGTAGTCAGGATCGAACCCGAGTCTCCGGCGCTGCATTCGCTGTAAGGCAGCAACTCTACCGTTGCACCACCGCGCCGCCCATTCCTTCTCTCCAGAGATGCTGCCTGTCCCGCTGAGTTACTCCAGCTTTTTGTGTCAATCTTCGGTTTAAACCAGCATCAGCAGTTCCTTCCTACACGTGTTAATAATGTGATAGATCCTCATTTTACAAACACCTGACAATCTAATAATATGGTGATACCTATAAAGTATTAACATTGATGGGTCCTGGCATCTATAAGCAGTATTCTACCTTTATTTGTTTTTTCTGTATAATTACTAGTCTTTGTTACAGGTTTTTTTTAGTATTACTCGGCTTTTAGAATTCTAAATCTACAAATCCGATTGCTTGCTCTCTTGACTTTTTCCTCATTTTGTTGACCTAGACTGTTGCTTCCTGTTTGTGATCACTTTTACTGCTCAGCTATATCAATGAGGGGTTAATGTTCACAGCACCTAATGTGGGATCACAATTGCAACCTTCACACAATTCTAATGGGAATCAATGAGGTGTGGCACAGCGGTAGAGTTGTTGCCTTACAGCACCAGAGACGACAGGTGCTGTCTGTACGGGTCTGTACGTTCTCCCCATGACCGCATGGGTTTACTCCGGGTGCTTCGGTTTCCTCCCACTCTCCAAAGACGTGCAGGTTTGTAGGTTAATTGGCTTCAGTAAAAATTGCAAAATTATCCTGAGTGTGTAGGATAGTGTACAGGGGTCGCTGGTCGGCGTGGAATCGGCGGGCCGAAGGTCCTGTTCCCAAGCTGTATCTGTAAACTAAATTAAACAGTGTAAAATCCAGATCATGAAGATTTTATCGAAGACAAAATACTTTAGAATGCCTTCTGACACACTATGCATTGTGGGTAACATCCTTTTTCTGTCACTTTGCGCAGTTCCCACCTTTTGGTCCTGAAAATTTGAAATTGGTGCAATTGGATGTTTTGTTTGATTTTTAATTTTGAATGTTTCATAATTATAGTTTTTAACCCGTTATCACTGAGTTTTTGAAAACAATTATGTCCATTTCATCAGGGTTTGAAGGAAGATATAAAAGATGAATTTAAAGGTAGACACAAAATGCTGGAGTAGTGGGTCAGGCAGCATAAGAAAATAACTGCAGATGCTGGTACAAATCGATTTATTCACAAAATGCTGGAGTAACTCAGCAGGTCAGGCAGCATCTCAGGAGAGAAGGAATGGGTGACGTTTCGGGTCGAGACACTTCTTCAGACTGATGCTGCAAGGGGGCGGGACAAAGATAGGATGTTGTCGGATTCAGGAAGACTCGTGGGAGAACTGGGAAGGGGGAGGGGATAGAGAGGGGAAGCAGGGACTACCTGAAGTTAGAGAAGTCAACATTCATACCGCTGGGGTGTAAACTGCCCAAGCGAAATATGTGGTGCTGTTCCTTCAATTTGCACCGGGCCTCACTTTGACAATGGAGGAAGCCCAGGACAGAAAGGTCAAGTTGGGAATGGGAGAGGGAGTTGGAAGTGCTGAGCCACTGGGAGATCAGGTTGGTTGAGACGGACTGAGCGGAGGTGTTGAGCGAAACGATCGCCGAGCCTGCGCTTGGTCTCGCCGTTGTAGAGAAGTTGACATCTGGAATTGCGGATACAATAGATGAGGTTGGAGGAGGTGCAGGTGAACCTCAGCCTCACCTGGAAAGACAGCTTGGGTCCTTGGATGGAGTCGAGGGGGGAGGTAAAGGGACAGGTGTTGCATCTCCTGCGGTTGCAGGGGAAAGTACCTGGGGAGGGGGTGGTTTGGGTGGGAAGGAACGAGTGGACCAGGGAGTTACGGAGGGAACGGTCACTGGAAAGCAGAAAGGGGTGGAGATGGGAAGATGTGGCCAGTAGTGGGATCCCGTTGGAGGTGGCGGAAATGTTGGAGGGTAATTTGTTGTATGCGACGGCTGATGGGGTGGAAAGTGAGGACAAGGGGGACTCTATCCTTGTTACGAATAGGGGGAGGGGGAAGCAAGAGCGGAGCTGCGGGATATTGAGGAGACCCTTGTAGAGCCTCATCTATAATGGAAGAGGGGACCCCCGTTTCCTAAAGAATGAGGACATCTTCGATGCCCTAGTATGGAACACCTCATCCTGGGCATAGATGCGGCGTAGACAGAGGAATTGGGATTAGGGGATAGTTTTTACAGGAAACAGGATGGGAAGAAGTGTAGTCAAGATAGCTATGGGAGTCGGTGGGTTTGTAGTAGATGTCGGTCACTATTCTGTCTCCTGTGATGGAGATGGTGAGATCCAGAAATGGTAGGGAGATGTCGGAGATTGTCCAAGTATATTTAAGAGCAGGATGGAAATTAGTGGTGAAACTGATGAAGTCAGTGAGTTCTGCATGGGTACAAGAGGTAGCACCATTGCAGTCGTCAATGTAGTGGAGTTAGAGTTTGAGGATCGGGCCAGTGTACGCCTGGAACAGGGAATGTTCGACTTGCCCTACAAAGAGGCAGGCATAGCTGGGGCCCATGCGAGTGCCCATAGCTACGCCTTGGATTTGGAGGAAGAGAGAGGAGTGAAAGAAGTTGTTGAAGGTAAGGACCAGCTCTGCTAGGCGGTGAAGAGTATTGGTAGATGGAAAATGGCTGGTTCTGCGGTCGAGGAAGAAACGGAGGGCTTTAAGACCCACCTGGTGGGGGATGGAGGTGTAGAGTGACTGGACATCCATAGTAAAGATGAGAGAGTGGGGGCCTGGAAATCGGAAGTTTATGAGGAGACAGAGAGCATGTGAGGTGTCTTGGACATAGGTAGGGAGGGATCGGACCAGGGGGGATAGAATGGAGTCGAGGTAGGTGGAAATTAATTTGGTGGGACATGAACAGGCAGAAACAATGGGTCTGCCAGGACAGTTCTGTTTTTGGATTTTGGGGCGAAGGTAAAAACGGGCCGTGCGGGGCTGGAGAACGACAAGGTTGGAGGCTTTAGGGGGGCAGAGATCCGGAAGAGATGAGATCAGTAATGGTGTTGGAGATTAAGACCTGGTGCTCGTCTGTGGGGTCATGGTCCAAGGATAAGTAGGAGGAGGTGTCTGAGAGTTGTCGTCTTGCCTCAGTCCGGTAGAGGTCAGCGCGCCAGACTACCATGGCACCTCCCTTGTCGGCGGGTAGTATGATTTTCTTTGACCATATAACATTTATTAACATACAACATGGAACTATCAATAACCGTATCTGCAACAGTGCAATTGTTGGATATATTAGTAGTGGTAGGTAAAATGGAAATTAGATTTTCAATAAAGTGATGAATATGTTGTTCATAACAATGCTAAATCATAACAGTACAACTTCTAAAGCTCCTTCTCATCAGTTTAATTCATATGCTGTATATTATTCTGGAAATTTAATGTATTAACCAGCATTTAAAAAGAAAATAGATTTATTTTTAATGAATTATGAGTACTGGAGCATCCCAATGACTGTACAAAAGGCAAAACTGATACTCTCCAAATAAAACTTGTGTCAAAGAAATCAAGAAGTCTGTCTGTCTTTAAATTTCAGGCACTTAAGCTTTTTCCTTTTGACAGTCAATAATAAAAACTATCAGTTCAGTTTTGGTGAATATGGGTTTAAGAAATATATAGATGGAGCATTAAATGGTAGTGGAACCTTTGTCCTTGCATTTTGTACTTCATTCCGTCTCCGAGCCTGATATTTGTTTCCAGTTGGACTCCTGAAAGAGATCTGGCTCATTTCCTCAGATGTTACTTATTTCGTGCCTTGTCACCACCGCAAACCATCCCATTTTTAGACAACATAGTCTTGGCCCAATCTCTGTAGATTTTGTTTGGTGATAGGTCATTTGCAGGATCCCACTTGCTTCACAGTTGAAAACCACAAAAGACCGTTCTTGACGTTTTTCTTTAAACTATCTTGCATTAGCTATGGAGTTGATATCTTTAAAATTATTATTTGTGCAATGTTTTATCATGCTGATGTAAATCCTAATAATTGAAATGTTACTGTGTTTTAATTTAAACATCCTTAACCATTCATATTTTATCTCAGTCATTACTGTGAAACATTGTAGTATAAATGGAAAATACTTTGACTGGACAGTTCTCTCCAGAAGGAGTTGTTTCAGGGCTGGAGTTCGATATTATGTTCGAGGTAAGTGGATAGATTGTGTTCTTAACCAGTTAGCTAGTGACTTTCTGCTTTAGATCTATTAAGGTTAACTCTGCAGCTTGATTCGTTTTTCAGTTTTGGTCACTGAGAGGGGAAAATAGTCATGTTGCCTAGATACAGAAAAAAACAATGTTGATCTCTTGATTTTAAACCATTGCATTTTAACGAATGACCAGAGAAATTAGGTGTCTTGCCTCACTAAAGACCTGGATCATCTACAATTTGTCTATTGCCACAACAGTGCAACAGCAGATGACATCTCATTGGCTTTCCACTTTTCTCTGGTCCATCTGAATAGCAGGAACATATACATCAGGCTGCTGTTCATCGACATTCAACACAATCATTCCCTCCAGGCTTATCACCAATCTCCATGACCTGGACTTTGGTAACTAGATCCTTGATTTTCTCATCGGCAGACCTAGATCAGTGTGCATCTTGAACAACAACTGATTGACAATCTACACAGGTGCATCTCAGGCCTCATGCTTAGCCCCCTGCATTACTCTCTTCACATCCATGATTGTGTGGCCAGGCACAGCTCCAATACCATCCACTAATTCACCAACAACGTCACTGTTGGCCGAATCACGGGGGATGAGTCAGTGCACAGGAGAGAGAGAACTCCTGGTTGAGTAGTGCCGCAACAACAACCTCGCTCAATTTCAACAAAATCAAGAAACTAATCATTGACTTCAGAAAGGGGAAGTTAGAAGATGATGCACCAGTTTTCATTGGGTCAGCGGTGAAGGGAGAGAGCAGCCTCAAATTCCTGGGTGTTAACATCCTGGATGATCCGTCCTGGGCCCAGCACATAGATATAGTCATGATGAAGGCACACCAGTGCCCCTGCTATCTAAATGTTTAAAGAGATATACTAACAAACTTTCACAGATGCACTGTAGAAAGTATCTTGACTGGCTGCATCATGACTAGTATGACTTCCAATGCACAGGAGCATAAGAGGCTGTAGAGAATGGTGGACTCAGTACAATCCATCACGGGTGCAGTACTCCTCACCATCAAAAACATATATGTGAGGTGCTGCATCAAATAGGCAACATCAATCATCAAGGATCTGGGCCATGCTCTTTCTCTCTGCAACCAATGGGCACAAGGTACAGAAATCTGAAGCCCCATCCCACCAAGTACAGGAACATCTACTTCCCTACAACCATCAGGTTCTTGAACCGACTGGATAATCCTAATTCTACCTCTGCAACGGAACACTACAGACCACTTCCTGCATTCCCGTGGAATTATTTCTCAGGTTGTGTTTTTGCACTAATGTCTTGTATTATGCAGTTTTTATCATTTCACTGCCTTGTATGATTTATGGGTAATATATGTTTTCTGTGTTGCCTCTGATGCTGCTGGAAGCAAGATTTTCATTGTACCTGTACCTCACGGTATTTTTGCACATGACAATAAATGTAACTTGTCTGTAGCCCAGATGAAATAGACTGAGGAAGAATCTTTCAGTAATTTAGAAGATACTGGATAATAAAAGCTTGAAGCATTATGTAAAAGTAGAACTATGCAGTTGAAACAGACTGCTATGGTAAAGCTGGTAAAGGCCAATTTAAATCTGATGCCGAAAAAAGAATTAGTGACCACTTCTTAAAATATTCCTATGGGTAGGATTACAAAATTCAATAATTCATTGGGGCTGGATGAAGTAATAAGAATCCAATAGGTATTTCAAAAGTAGTGGTCGTTAATTTTAATTGTAGCACATTGTTATATTTGGTTTGTGCATTGTTTCCCTGAATCGTTGAATCAAGGTGCACCAAATGACCTCCCCTTTGACGATTTTAACTAATAGACTGCGATACTTAAATGATACAAAGTGTTGAAATAGTCTGGTACTATACCACATTTGGGTAGGATATAGGTTTCAATCAGTTAGTTATCAAATAACTGCCAGCAGTTATTTTGGGGACTTGCGGATTGGATGTTTTTGGAGTAAATGCGGGAAATTGTCAGGAGTTGCATTGCAGAAAATATGATTTCGTGGTTGAGACTTGTGCATGCAAGTTGTAAATTTAGTTCAAAGACACAGCTATATGTTACCTAGAATTTTTTTTAAATTGTAAGCTTCATCTTTGTTTTCTTTTATCAGGTATTGACTCAGAAGGGCATGCCGCAAACTTTGTGGAGACTGAGCAAATTGTTCAGTACAATGGCTATAAAGCATCATTTGTGCAAGTGAGTGATTTCCACTGCATTCTGCTCGTTAACTAGCAACTTGTATTTCAACAGCATCTGTGAATGATAAACTTCCCGTTGCACTTCCCAAATGGAACTGAACATGAAATGAATGTTGAAGCATGACTAAAGTGATTAGAATGGAAGGGCAAGGTAACCTCGAGTGGGAGGTTTGAGATACTGCAGGAAGTCATAGATAGCTGGACAACTTGCAAATACAGGCCATCTTTTAAAGATGGAAACCTTCTACTCACAAACATATAATCAAACAATATTAGCACCATCATGGAAGGAGATTTGAAAACAAATGATTAAAAGTTCTAAAAGAAATGGGTTTTAACAATGTATAAAGAAGGTTGTAAGGACAATTTCAAAGATTATGGCCGAGTGCGCCACAGTGGGTGATGGTAGTTGGTGAAAGCAAGGCCACGTGGAGGGATTGATAGAAGAGTGTGTAATTGAAGAAGGTTATAGAGGTGAGAGGGTTGCAACCAGGAAGGGTATTAATAATAATAATCCTTTATTCGTCCCACAATGGAGAAATTTGCAGGGTTACAGCAGCAAAGTAGATAGCAAAAATAGATAAGCATAAGGACAAGTATTTTAGCATGAAATGTGTTGGGTCTGGGATTCAATGTAGGTGAGAGCACAAAACTAATAGATAAGGTTTTGAGCTTTGTTGGGTGCAGGCTGTGGAATTTTATATGACCTATAGTTAATGTTGTCCAGCTGTATATTACAATAGTTCTGGAGGTGATAAAAGCATGGAGGATATCAGCAGCAATCAGAAGTGGTGTTCTTGAATAACAAAATATTGCTGAGAGGCTCTTGGACAATTCAGTTTTTGCAACTTAATGATTTGGTTTCCGATTGGGTGCTGATTGATCAACATTCACTCTTGGTGTGGCACTGACCAAGAGTGCCAGACCAATTTTTAGCATTGTTATCCTCATTTATAAATCCCACCAATGACTTGTATCTTCCCATCTCAGCAATTTGGTCCAGGGCTAAGATCCTGTGGAATCTTTCCTTTTTTTTCCTTTTCTGACCTTTTTGCACATTTATGATATTTTTGGTTCTTTGTCTCTTCATTGTAGACAGTTATTCTTTCAGCTGAAATGACTTTAAACTCTGGAATTCCATCCCTAAAACATCACACTCCTTTTTTTAAGACCTGTTTTTTGATCAGACTTTGGTTCACTTGTCACCAAAATCTCAATATTTCTCTATTTATAATCCAATGAAGGAAGCGTGAACAATTTAATTCATTAAAGAGTGTATATAAATGTAAGCTGTTTCGGGGAAAAAATATTCTCTTCAGAGGACAGGCTCTGAATGGAGATCAAGTAAATGGAGACCGAGGAAATCAACTCTGTTTAATGCAAAAATAAAGGCTGATGTGAAAGGATCATAGGAGAATTAAGGATTATACCACCTATTTAAAATTCTTATCTTAATAGATTGTCCTTTTAACATGTATGTTATTAAAATGATTCTGAAGCTCTCATATAGTGTTAAAGGTCATTCTTGAGAACCATTGATGTTGAGTAAATTTATCTTCTGCTTGCAAGACACGAGGATCGATTCCATTCTTCTGGTCACAGAGACCAAATCTGAGGTACAAACCAAAGCCACAAATCAGTAAATCCATGAACCATGTGAGTATAGTTAAAATATAATTCATTCTCATTAAGCTCTGCCTGCAATGAGCGAGCTGTTCTACTGTGATAACATATTTGTAGTTCACTGTTGTGTGAAAATTCAGGAATGATTAAATATAATTTTAGAGACAGAATTACGTTTACTTGGTATCTCAAATTTATTGGGTGCATAAGAATTTACAAAATTATGTAGTTGCATAAAACTGTTGGAGATGCATGAGAGCCTGCTTCTTCTGATTAAGATAATCCTTTGTCAGTTCCACAGCTATGCTGATAGCACCTGGGCTCAACCCACCACTACCAACCTTGAAAACTCCACCATTCTAAGTTCCCCTTGAATGCCCCCCACACAGTATCAACTCTTTAAATTGAACCAGACTGTTTGTAACTGTGCTGCAGTATTTGAGCTTGAGGTACTTTGGACCACATTTCCATGCTATCGCCAAAATCACTGCTATTGTCCTACTCCATCTCCATGATAGTTATGGGTTCTGTAAAACCCTAATTTATTACTTTGTTAGCTTTGGACATGCAATGCATTTCTGGTCTTCCTATCTGCTTCCTTCTACCGTTAAAAAAAAAGTCTAATTCCCACCCAAGTCCCATTCACTAATCTCCCACTGTGCATACCTGCATTAATTCATGGCCAAACAAAGTCTCCACGGCTTAATTCTTCCAAATCTCCATAGATCTGAACATACTTGTCTTTCGGCCGGTATTTGAGAAAGATCCACCCGCAAAATCAGCTCGTATGATGAGTGCACCTGCCTTTTCACATCCCCACTGGATGTAATATTGAGTGCATCGGCAGAGTTCTGTCATGCTGAGCTGAGGAGTCAGATGCTCCTTGCCACTGTATCACAGCTGGCCTGTATAGTGCAGCCTGTTCATTTGAAACGGCCATTGTGTAGATAAATCCACGTAAGTGAAGATAAATGGATGTAAATGGTTTTTCTATTGTTTTATTTTGCTTAATCTTAATGCTTCCAGTTAATTACTTCAAAGTATTTTCAAAGGTGATCCTTTAAACATGTTTAAAAAATCTTTTGAGCTGTTTTTAAGTATCTGCAATTATTACAGACATGTGAAAAGCAGTCCAACAACCTTTGACAACAGCAGACATTCAATATGCCACCCATATAGTCAACGGCAGAGGACCGTGGGGGGGGGGGGGGGAGGGGAGGGGGGGGCTAGAAGCAGCTGGTACAGCTGTGGCAGAGGGGCTTGGAGTTAGTTTGGATCTGTGGGGCCACAAGCATGTAAGGCCAAAGGAATATATTGGATGGTAAATGCACAGTGCAGGCTGGATCGAGCATAATCCAGCTTATTTCTTGTCAGCCCTTTAACCCTCTGTATGTAGTTTGATCCTGATCCAGGAATGTAAATATACTCCCTGAGGTAATGGCCTTTAGGTTTTGGGGCCCAAGGATCCAAAATTTCATTCTAAATCATCCCTACCTCTTTTTGTAATCTAAAACCTGCCTCTGACCAAGCTCTTGGACATCTACCCAAATACCTTATGAGGCTTTGTATCAATTTTTACTTGACATCAGTAAAAAAACGAACATTGTTGTTACATTCGGTGCCAGTTACAGTTGCATGTATGATATTAGAGCTTATTTCATTTTAAAATTGGTGAAGTTTTCAAAACGTTGGATTTTGTACTCAGTTGTTAAGTTATTAAAAATAGGGTAAGTGATTTTTTTTGGCTCAGAAATTGGCATTTTCATCCCTCCAGGAATCTTTGTCTAACATTGCAGTACTTGGGCAGCAAATTGCACTCCAAGCGGTAAGTGCAGAAATTTACAGAATGTGTCAGTGTGCTGCATCAAATTCATTGTCCTATTAACAACCACTGCAGTCATAGAGAACAGTTTTTAGAGAACAGTTCTAGCACTTTAGTGCACTATCTAGATTATTGGGATGTTTTGTTCCATTGAAAAGTACTCTATAGCTTTTGGTGCTTTCGATTGGATTTGTCATTAAACAGGATTGTAAACATTGTTTTGTGTTTTTGATTGCAGATGGATGGCTTTCAAAGGCATTTTGATTCCCAGCTTATTAGTTATGGGAAGCAAGTGATAATTAATTTGGTATGTCTTGGCATTTATCAAATATGTTTAACACCAAAATTTAACTTTGAAGCAATTCGAAAACTTTTAAAATGTACTTTGTTTTACAGGTTGATCAGAAAGGTCCTGAAAAATCTCTTGAGCAGGTTTTTTCTAAAATGACAGCGAGTCTGGGAAATGGAATGGTGAGGTGAGTATCCATAATATCATTTTCAGAGATGAGCACTGCCTAGTCTGTGTGAATATATTTTTAAAAGTCTGATTTAAAGTTTCCTCCTCCATTTACTGGACAGGACGAAAGCAGTGATGTGCACAACATTTAAAACTCTACCATTATCACAAAGATAAAATGGGGCTAGCATTTAAATAATCATAAACATCAAAGCATTTTGTACTAGTTATTTTCAAATGGAGTGATATGCTGCAGGAAAATATAGTAACCGTTTGCAGATTGACAGCACTGGAATCATGCCTATTTACCACATTATTGATGTTAGTGGTGAGAGATATATATATAATTTATAGAATACAAGAACTTTCTGTTTATAAACAAGACTAATATTTTTAATGCACCATTTATGGCCTCTGGTCAGCCCAATGCATGTTACAGCCAATTTTCAAGTACACTCAATGTGGTAAAAAAAAAATGACAGTCAATTCGAGCTCTATAAATTCCCACAGCAAAAATGACAGTCAATTCGAGCTCTATAAATTCCCGCAGTTAGCAACAATTTCCAACAAAGGTTGAGGTATACACGTTGGCCAGGTGAACTCTCCAGCTCTTTGGTGGTGCCATGGGAACATAGAAGGGATCTCATATAAAAACATATTATCTGAAAGGTGGCACTTCTGTCAGTACTAGATTTTCTATCAGTTGATCTAGATTTTTGTATCGAGTCTCTGGCGTGAAACTTAAATTGTTGGATCTGAGAGAATCTCGAGGCAAGGCCTAAAACTCCCAAAGCAAAGTAGGCTGATCCACATTTCCTGTTTCAGGCAGAAAATCTGATTTTAAAGTTGACTTGCTGCTTGCCACCTGAGATGAACAACAATAATAGCACAGATTCAGATTTGTTTATTGTCATATACACCAGAGTGCAATGAAATTTGAAGGTAGACATAAAATGCTGGAGTAACTCAGCGGATCGAGCAGCATCTCTGGAAAGAAGAGATGGGTGACGTTTCGGGTCGAGATCCTTCTTCAGATGCAATTAAATTCCTTGTTTGCATGTAAACAGTATATATGGTAATCATAGATACAACAATCAGTACAATGATGAATGCAAAACAGTAGAATTATGCAGATATTGCAGTTCAATCTGAAGCAGTGCAAAGACAAAATACTGAAGTGCAATAATAAAATAACTGAATGAGGTAGAGTTTGTGGCAGCACTTATGGGAATCGTGTGTGAAAGAGGTGCCGAGTCCAGGAGTCTGATAGCTTTGAGGAAGAATCAGATTGTAAGACTGGATGTCCAAGCTTTCAAGCACTTGTATCTTCCCCCAGGAAGTAGAAGAGAGAAAAGGGAATAGCCAGGGTGGCAGGCATCCATGATAATTCTTCCAGTCTTCCTGATGCAAAAATACCATGAACGTGGACTGGTTGGAAGGAAGTGACAAGCCTATGATGACCTGTGCAGTGTTCATCACTTTCTGCATGTTCCGGCCCAGAACAGTTACTTACCATGCTGCGATACATCGCACCAAAATAGTTCATAGAACCTATCTGTAGAAGTTGAAAAGAATCCCCATGGGCATGCAGAATTCTCTCAGATGCCTAAGAAAGTGATTATGCTGATGCTTTTTCTTTTTCACCGAGCAGTGGGAAGAGAGCCGGTTAAGTTGTTGGTGATATGGATGCAAAGGAGCCTAAAGCTGTTGACCATCTATACAAAGGCTCTGTTGATGATGTTCACCTCCCCCCCCCTCCCCCACCAATTTCTTTGGTTAACGGCCAATCCTTTCCTCTTGCTGACGTTAAGGGCTAGGTTGTTGTTCTGCCACAATAACACCAGGCTCTTGGTCATCTCATTATTGTTGTTAGTCCAACTGACAAGAGTGGTATTATCGATGAACATAAAGATTGAATTTGGACTGTATTTGTCCACACAGTCATGGGGGTAAAGGGAGAAGGGAGTGGAGCATGACCACAACCATGGGAAGCACCAGAGTTGAACATCAGGATGGAGGAAATGTTCCCAGCAGTTCTCATGGAATGAGGTTTGTATGTCAGCAAGTCAGGACGCCAGTTGCAGATGAAAGCCACAAGGCCAAAGTCCAGAAGTTTAGAGATGAGCTTCTTTGGTATTATGGTGTTAACGGCTGACCTGTAGATAATGAATAGCATCCTGACATAAGTCGTCGTCTCGTCCAGAATTGAATATAGTGCAAAGTAGATCTATTTTTTCTGTATGCAAATTGCAATGGGTCTAGATTTTCTGTGAGTCCGGTGCAGGTGTGTGCCATTACCAATCTTTCAAAGCAATTAATTGTGGTCGATGTTAGAGCTACGGGGTTGAGACAGATCACTTTACTTTAGGACTGGAATGATGGAGGTTTCCTTGAAGTGTATCATTTTCAAAAAATGAAGTATATTTCAAAGTTGTAAATATTTGTACTCGTAATTGCTTATTCTTTTTATTTTGTCTGTTAATAAGTTTGGTGTCACATTTGCAGATACTGTGCATTTGATTTCCACAAAGAATGCAGTCGTATGAGATGGGATCGGCTTCAGATCCTTTTGGATCAGGTGGCAGATCAACAGGATGAATTTGGGTAAATGGTTCATGTCTTGCTATTTTTTTTGCTGTTTATCAATAACATGAAAGTTAGATATTTGGTGGTTACAGAAAACATTGCTTGTTTCCTTTCATCCTGTGGTTGTAAACAATTCCCTTGTTTCTGTTCTATTAAGTTATTTCTTGGTGGATCCTGAGGGGAAGCTGATCTTACAGCAGGATGGAACTTTCAGAACCAATTGCATTGACTGCTTGGATCGAACAAATGTGGTGCAAAGCTTGATAGCTCGTCGTTCTATTCAGTCGCAGCTTCAGGTTCGAAGTTCTTTGATAGTAGTGATAATTTAGCATTTTAATGCTTTAAAGCACAGGTACACCAGCAGTTAGAGGTTGACTTGGAATTGTATTGCTGTTCCTTCACCATTGCTGGGTCAGAATCCTAGATCTCTCTCCCTACTAGTATTGTGGGCATAGTTGCACCTTGAAGGCTGCAGTGGTTCAAAAAAGCAGCTCACCACCACCTTATTGAAGGTAAAACCAAAGGGAAATTAACTACTGACTCAGCCTGCAAAATTCTCATTCCTTGAGATAACGCTGAACTTAATTTAAAATAAAATTTTCACTCATTTGTTTAGACTCTCATACATGCATCTCAATTTCACCTCTGAGGATAGCCCTAGTTTAGAAATCAATTTGGTGAGCCTCTATGGTAATTCATCTATGTGAGGTATATTCCTTCTTTTGCTAGAGACTAATTTTGTACACAGTACTCCAGGTCTGCCAATACTTAACCTACGTTAATGCATCAATATTATCATGCTTTTGCAATAACAAGAACAAACTCAACAGGTCACATTCAGTTATTAATTTTTTTTTTCTATTGGGTCTAGAGGATTGGCGTTCTTCATGTGAGCCAAAGAATTGATGAGCAAGCGGAATTTGAAAAGATTTACAAAAATTGTAAGTTTTTATTTATTTTTCAGGATTTCTTTGCTGAACTGTTTTCATTTGATACAGCAGACTCTTCCAGATTTGACCCAGAGTGCACCTGAAAGGTTTCACATTTGATTGCTTAGCTCTCTGATTTCATCAATAAGAACAGAATGATTATTTTTCATATCTCTGGGTGATGGAGGGAGGGAAAGTTATTATTTGTTATTCATTGCATTCTGTTAATTGGCTGTGTGCTTGGATGATTAATGAGAATAAAGTGGAAATGCTTGTGATGCCTCCAAGCCTGCTTGCAAGAACAACATAAATAGTGCCAAATTAGATCTTGACCCAAGAATATCCAAATGGACTGCGTGGTGGAGTTTGTGTCTTTTGAGAGGGAAGGAAAAACTCTTGGCAAATAATGTAGCTCAGAAGTAAAATCTAGTCTTTTTCTGAGCATTTTGAAATTGTCACTTTTGCTGATTAAAGAACTAGAGCTTAGCAATAATTTGATTTCTCCACAGCATGGGCAGATAATGCAAATGCATGTGCCAAACAGTACGCGGGAACTGGGGCCTTAAAGACTGACTTCACAAGGTAATTATCTCTGAGATTATGTCTGATTGCTGTGGTGCATTTTTGGAATTTTTTAATAATATTCTTTTGCATGGGATGTGAAACTAGTTAGAAGGCAACTTCAGTTATGATGATTTGAAGAAAAAGAATCCCACTGAGTGATTTTGATTGCATTCACTGGTTAGGGGAATGAAAAGTGTTTTTTGCAATAATTTGTTCTGTATTTTATGGTAACAGTCAGCATTATTGTAAAATCCTTTGTATAGGGTCTTATGTAGTAAATGCCCAATATGACATTTTCAGTCTGCACAGTAGGAAGAAATGTGTAAATAATCAATTTAATGTCAGACTGAGTAAGCATTCCAAATTTATATATATCTATATACTAAAACTCTCATTTGTTTGTTTGTTTGTTCCTGAACTACAGCCAAAATGGTACACGATAACTCAACAATTTTAGGCCCACCTTATTCACCGTTGCCCATTTGGTGCTAATGGAAGAAGTTTCATTGAAATCGGTGTTATATTTTTTAAGTTATTCCCATTTTTAAGTTTAAATCTATCTCCTAGGGAGGGAGGATAAGGGGGGCTGAGGGGAATGGAGTGGGGGGGAAGGGAAGACAGGGATGGAGAAAAGTGGGGAGGGGAGGAGGGGGTACTGCACCAATGCAGGAGAGGTTTGGGCCCAAAGGGTCCACTTGTTCTAGTATATATATAAACATAGCACAAATAGTAAGGAAATTTGTGTTTGGTAGCTTATTTCTTTGTTGTAACAATGCTTCTTGGCAATAAATCTTATACTGTTGGAAAGCCTGTTTATTTCCCTTTTAAATGGTGCCACATTTGTAAGGAACATGCATTTGTGGGATGAGCAGCAGAGCTGAGTATATGGGTTGCGCCCATGAAAAATTTGCCAAATCTTCTCTGCCAATGCCAAACAGCTTATTCTGCTGTTTTTGAGCTTCTGGTACCCCCAGGTGCTGACAATCAGGTGCCTGATTGGCACCTGATTGGCAGCATCTGTGAGCATGGGCCCTGCTACAGTGGTCAGTAGGTGTCTGCTCCAAGAATCGGCATGCCACGTTTGATTGATCTGGATTGGGCCCGTGCGATAGGGCAACTTCAAGCTGGTGTTCCGCAAAACCAAGTTGCAGCATTATTTGGAGTGAGCCCTAGTACCATCTCCAAAGTGAAAGCCAAGTTCCATATAACGGGGGATGTCAGAGACAGGCCGCAAGTGGGCGTCCCAAGAAGACGGCACCCGAAGAAGACCGTTTCCTCACCCTGTCAGCACTTGGGAACCGTAGGCTGTCTTCTACAGATTTGCAGTCAAGGTTTGCAGAACGATATGGCCGATGGCTCTCTGCCCAGACAATTCGGAACAGACTGCACGCAGCCGATCTCCGGTCTCATAGGGCTGCCAGGAGGCCTGCCATGACTGCCCTTCACCGTCAGGCCCGTTTGCGCTGGTGTCGGCAACACGTGCACTGGAACCTGAACATGTGGAGGAACGTTATGTTCAGCGATGAGTCCAGATTCTGCCTACGGCAGTTGGATCATAGGGTCAAAGTGTGGAGAAGACGCGGAGAACGCTATGCTGATTGCTGCACCGATCGAGTAACATCTTTTAGTGGAGGCAGTGTGATGGTGTGGGGCGGCATCTCCCTCACTGGAAAAACGAGGCTTGTCATCATTGGAGGCAATCTTAATGCAGAGAGATATCGAGATGAGATTCTACAACCAGTGGCAATCCCATATCTCCACAGTCTGGCACCGAACTCTATCCTCCAAGATGACAATGCTCGCCCCCACAGAGCAGGGTTTCTCAGAGACTACCTCCAGAATTTGGGAGTGGAGAGGATGGAATGGCCTGCCAGCAGTCCTGACCTCAACCCCATTGAACACTTGTAGGATCAGCTTGGGCGTGCTGTTCGTGCCAGAGTGACGACAAATGCTGGTTGAAGAATGGGATGCCATTCAAATAAGGTAAATTTAAATCGTCGTTTGATTTTTGAATGAGCAATCAGAAGTTAAGCTAAATAGTTGAGAAGCTGAAATGATATTCTGTGATGCTTTGAGAAGGCACCAAAATTTCCTTGCCGCAGTAGTGAATCTGCTTAATGTTGGCACCTGAGTTGGATTATTGAAGTCATTTGAAAAGTAGTTTTGGCTTCTCCAAATTTAACTGGTGAACTGTCTACTCATCTACTAGACATGTTGTCCTTTTGTTTTAATATGCCTTCAGCTTATTGACTATGTAAACATCTTCAGCTTAATTATCTAGCATCGTTTTAATTGACCTTATTCATATTTTCTTTAGGACAGGGAAAAGAACTAAATGGGGTCTTGTAATGGACGGATGGAACTCAATGATACGATATTACAAGAATAATTTCTCTGATGGATTTAGACAAGTAAGACATTATTCTGCATTTCTTTCCCATTAACAACAATCTCACGTCTCCATTTTACACTTTTCTTCTTTTGTAAGTCATTATATAGTACAGTTAAGATAGAGACAATTTTCTATGGGCTGCAAATACAGATTTTTTGGATCTGTTTTTTTTCATTTTCAGAAGGATGCCTAGAGCATGCAGAAGGAGAAGTAAAAGATGCAATATGCAACTGCTTTTTAAATAAGTGTAAAAAAGAAAGCTAATGGCATGTTGGCCTTCATAACGTGAGGATTTGAGTACAGGAGCAAAGAAGTCCTTCTGCGGTTGTATAGGGCCCTGGTGAGACCACATCTGGAGTATTGTGTGCAGTTTTGATCTCCTAATTTGAGGAAGGATGTCCTTACTATTGAGGCAGTGCAGCGTAGGTTCACAAGGTTAATCCCTAGGATGGAGGGACTGTCATATGAGGAAAGATTGGAAAGACTAGGCTTGTATTCACTGGAGTTTGGAAGGATGAGAGGGGATCTTATAGAGACGTATAAAATCATAAAAGGACTAGACAAACTAGATGCAGGAAAAATATTCCCAATGTTGGGGGAGTCCAGAACCAGGGAACACAGTCTAAGAATAAAGGGGAGGCCATTTAAAACTGAAGTGAGAAGAAACTTTTTCACCCAGAGAGTTGTGAATTTGTGGAATTCTCTGCCACAGAACGCAGTGGGGGCCAATTCACTGGATGAATTTAAAAGAGAGTTAGATAGAGCTCTGGGGGCTAGTGGAATCAAGGGATATGGGGAGAAGGCAAGCACAGGTTACTGATTGGAGATGATCAGCCATGATCACAATGAATGGCGGTGCTGGCTCGAAGGGCCAAATGGCCTCCTGCACCTATTTTCTATGTTTGTTAATGCATAATGCACTTATACTGTTGCAGGATTCAATAGATCTGTTCCTTGGAAACTATGTTGTGGATGAGGCTGATAATTTGGCATTTTTACGTGACCAGAAAGAGTGGAGATTCCTTGCGGTGAGTTTGGAAAGGACTGTCCATCTTAATATTATTACGGTACTTTGGTTATAATTTGAATATTTTGCAGTTTGCTGACATAACTGATGTGCTTTCTGGAGGCAAATACTTTGTATCATTGGGTAGTGTATGCATCTCCGAATCAGATAAGCGGATTCAAGTCCTACCCTAAACACTTAGCAAAACTATGTTCTACACCTTTGGTGCCATCTTTAAAGTCAAATGCTAAATTGAAACCTTTTTGCTTTCTCAGATGCAAAAGATCATGTGGTACTATTTTGAAGAAGATTAGGAGAGTTTTTTGAAGATTAGCAGTTTCTTCCACCAGCCTACTTAGATGTGGAGCTGAGAAGCCAGATGCAAAGTGTATCCAAAATCTGTGTTTTGCTAAGTGTTGCATGCAGCAATGGAATGGGAAGAAGGAAGTGCTGGTTGAAAGGGCAGCACAGTGGCACACCGGTAGAGTTGCTTCCTTACAGCGGTAGAGTTCCGGGTTCAATCCTGACGACGGGTGCTGTCATTACAGAGTTTGTACATTCTCCCTGTGCCCACGTGGGCTTTATCCGTGTGCTCTGCTTTTCTCCCACATTCCGAAGACGTGCAGATTTATAGGTTAATTGGCTTCTGTAAGTTGTAAATTGTCCCTAGTGTGTAGAATAGTGCTAGTGTATGGGGTGATCGCTGGTTGGCGTGGACTCAGTGGGGCGAAGGGCCTGCTTCCACGCTGTATCTCAAAAGTTAAGTCCAAGTATCTGCCCTCTGGCTTATCCCCAACTTCCATAATCCAAAACGTATGCACAGAAGCTAGACAAAGCCGAAGAACAAGTGTCATAAAGCCAGCAGTTGTCTGTGGATCTGCTAATCAGAGAGGAAATGGACCAGCTCTTATGTATATTTATTATTAGTGTTTAAAGAAAGCTACGCTTGAAACACTTCCCATGTTAAATGTTATTTTTGTCCATTCTATCACAGCTGCCTATAATCATGGTCGTGGCTTTCTCCATGTGCATCATCTGCTTACTTATGGCAGGTAAGGAAAATTTTGCAATTGGAACAAATAATCATTGTCAAAGTTCATTTGGTTTCCTGTATTTTGGGATTCAATTAAAAATTATTTGGGTGCATAGACAAAAAGTATGGATACTGAAAGTCTCAAACAAATGCAGCAAGATTCAACAGGACAGACAGCATTTGTTAAATGTGAAATAGCTGGTATTTTGGGCTGTTAATGAGATTGTAAGGTTAGCTGCTGGATCAGTTATGATTTCATGTGTCTGAATGATGTGGAAGAATAGTGCAGTACGATGCATGTTAGATAAAAATTTGCTGTGTGCTTGACCTTGCATTTTAATGAAGTGTAATACTTCTAATTTGGCTTCAAATTTAACATTATTTCCATTGTTAGAATGGTATTTAAATGAACAGTTCTAAAATTGCAAATTTTGTATGCAACAACCCTGCTCACTTTCTAATCACTAAAACCTAATGCTGCTGTTTAATTATGTCAGCTTAACAAGTTTAATTTTACTCTTTGCATCTGATGTTAGGTGACACCTGGACTGAAACCTTGGCTTACGTGCTGTTCTGGGGAAGTGCGAGCTTTGGGACCGCTGCTATCATCCTGTTCAATGGCAAAGAGTTTGTTGATGCACCGAGGCTGGTTCAGAAAGAGAAGATGGACTGAATGTGTACCTGTGGAAAGCAGCTTAGCCACCAAGATTCTGTGCAAATGTGGAGGATCTTCTAACCTGCTTTCCACGCACCAGGCCCATGCGTGGTGATTTTTAAATAAAACTCTTGACTGAAAACAACGGTCGCGATCTGCAGTCTGACTCGGATCGTTCAGCCTTAACTGTTATAAACATTTCCTTTTAGCATTTTGAACGATTATCAGAAACCACAGTACAAATTCCAATAATTTTATCTTCCTGTACTGGCATCCAAAAAAAACAGCTCATACAGGTGTTTCATACAGGGTATCAGTTCAGATGCGATAGTCCTCTGACTTCTTTCTTCCACACAGCTTGTTTGCATCTATCATGAACCAACAATGGATCAATAACATATCTGCAGAAATAAGTTGTTGCTTCCAGATTTCAAGTTGATCACTTCAATGTTTTGTATAAAAGTTTGGTATCAACTTGGCGAGTAACCTCCTTTAGATCAGTTCAAAGCTGCTGCTTCTCATCATTGAGCAAATATCTATCTGCAACCAATGTAACTTTTAACCAGGGGGCTGTAATTTATATGCAAAGTTGTACAGCAAACTTTAGATGACGATGGAATTTATATTATGTTACAGAATCAACTGTGTCTTCAGTTGTCTGTTGTTGCTGTTTTCTTTTCCTTTATTGCAGTATACTTGCATCATAGTTGAATGTTTGAATCTGCTCTCCAATGAAAGAATTTAGCTAGGTAAAAGAAACCCTTTATATACATTTACTTGAGCACCTATTTTCCATAATGAACTACAATATTTAAATATTTAAGAAGCTGATGAAGTATTCACAATGAAATGGTTTATATTGCCATTGCTATCAAAATAATGCAGTCAGATTCTCCTCACCCCATAAACAGTGCCTAGTTTCTGTTCATGTTATTTTTAACATTCTGAGGTACATGTATGAATTGTTAATGCTATGAACTATTTTTACATCTTTATTGTAGATGTACAAAACACACCTGAAGCTGCAGTGAAACAGCAAATTTGCAAAACGCCTTCAAACTGTTGTGCAATCATTGAGGTAGATGATGATTCAATCAGTGTATTTTGCAAGTTGAAAGCAAAGTATTGACTTTTAAGAATTGATTTATCAAATTGATGTAAGAAATTGGGTCAATCATTCACTTATGAAACTATGATGAGAGGGTGAGGTATGGGTGAGGTATGGGAGAGGAGGGGTGGTATATTGCTATTTATATACGTATAACTCTAATTGGTTTTCTAACCTTTTTCCATTCCACTGTTGCCCTATTCTGTGTTATGTTTGTGTTCCTTTCAGAGTAATAAATAAAGTCTAAAGAAGAGCTTAGAATTTCACTATCTTTTAAAAAAAAAGATTTATCTGTTAATATGTATCTGAGCTCCACTTAACTTGATGTGTTTGTGACGTGAAACCTGTACATTGGAGAGCTTCTGGGATGTATACTTGCTCAACAGAGGGGCCTGTGGATATATCTTAGAAAGTGGCATGATATCTTGAGAGAGCCGTTAGTAAAGCATTGGGAGCAATTTGTTTGACCTTTTCAGCTCACAATTGGAGTATTGCATCAAATTCTAGTCATTACATTTTTTATAACTATTCTTCATTTCATAAACATTGCAAGCACTCTATTTTGAAAAATATCCGAACAATCTGAAAGAGCTTGCTGCGATTGTAATTTGGGTCCAATTTAAAACAACATTTTCCCATTCTTTAGAGCTCTGTTGGGAGCTACATCCCTTGTAGATCATCTAGATCAACACAGAGAGTAGCTGTGTTGAGGGAGGCTGTGTGTTGAAGTGCAAATGTTGTGTTTGAGGATAAATGCTGAGACTTTGGCTCGTGTGGCTTCGGTGAGAAGTGTGAGTGAAGGATGATGCCAGGATAAGGCAAGTTCTGTTTTTTAAAATAATCTTTCCTTGTTCTGAGTGCAGAAAGGGGACTGGCATATTCCAACAGGAAGTGGGAAGTGAGTCCAGCTGCAGTTCCTGACTGACCCTTTGAGGAAACTGGGGGTATGAGTGGATGAACTCTGGATCGTCAGGAAGAATGGGAGTCCCGTAGAAACGGGTTATAATGAGGTGGTCACATCAGTGGTAAAGGCAGAAAGTAGGTGGGTGACCAGCAGCAAAGGGAATAGGCAGAGAGTGCAGGAATCCCCTGTGACCATCCTCGCCAAAACAAGTATTTGCCTTTGGATACTGTTTGGTGGGTGGGGTTTGGAGGGTGGGGGGGGGGGGGGGGGGAGGTTTTGAAGGAAATGTCCTTTCAGAGGAGAGCAGCAGCAGTCAAGTCTGTGGCATAAGGTCTTATAGAAAAAGGGCTGATGTCCTGTAAAGTGAATATGGGAAATTAGTCAAAAGTTTAAAACACAGGACCTCAAGTGTGGTGATCGCCAGATTACTCTCAGTGCCAAGTGCTAGTAAGGGTAGGAATAGGAAGATAGGACAGGTAACTGCTTGACTAAGGATGGTGCAGGGGGCATGGAATCCGATTTTTGGACTGTTGTGTTCTCTTCTGGGGCAGAGGTCATAGAGTCATACAGCATGGAAGCAGGCCCCTTGGCACAATTCGTCCAGGATGATCAAGATGTCCCATTTTATCTTCTGTCTGCTGCATTTGGCCCATATCCCTCTAAATCTTTTCTATCCATGTACCTGTCCAAGTATTTTTTAAATGGAGTTATTGCACCTGTCTCAACTATCTCCTCAGGCAGCTCATTCCATATAACCTCTGAGTTAAAAACGTTGCCCCTGAGGTTCGTACTAAATCTTTCCCCTCTCACCTTAAACCTGTTTCTGGATTCTCCTACCCTGAGTAAAAGACTCCATGCATTCACCCTATCAATTCCCCTCATTATTTGAGGTGATGTGTACAAGAGGGATGGGCTGTACCTGAACTGGAGGGGGACCACTGTCCTTGCATAGAGGTTCACTCGTGCCACTCACGAGGTTTTAACCTAGGTTAGCAGGAGGATGATCTAATGCAGTAGTGAGGCAGGTGAGAGCCTGGATGTCAGTACAGAAGTCAATGACAGCAAGTTCAGTATACAGGACCACGGCAGGAAGTGAGGAAAGCTGCTTGGATTAAATTGTGTTTATTTCAATTCAAGTAAGGCAGATTGAACTCAGGATGTGGATTGGGACATTATAGCCATTACGGAAGGGACTGGACTGACAGTTTAACGTTCCAGGGTACAGATGAGATATAATTTTGGATTAAACAAGAGGGGAGTTGCTTCATGATTAAGGAGAATGTCAAGGCAGTAGTCTGAGATGACATCACTGAAGGATCATCCAGTGAAGCTGAGAAATAAAAAGGGGATGATTACTTTGCTGGGTTTGTACTATTGGCCCCAAAATAGGCAATTGGAAATGTTGCAACAACTAATCCAGGAGATTACAAACAATTGCAAGACTAGTAGGGTTGATCTTGTAGGGGATTTTTAACTTTCCCAATATAGACTGGGACTGCATTAGTGCCAAGGGCTTAGATGGGATGGAATTTGCCAAGTATTTTCAGGTAAATTTCCTGAGGCAATATGTAGAGGGCTCTGCAAAGGAGAGGGCAAAGCTTGACCTACTACTCTAAGGCAATTGTAAAGGGCAAGTGACTGAAATGTCATTGAGTGAGCCTTTTGGAAGCAGTGACCACAATTCTCTTACCGTTAGGGTGGTCCTCAAGATAAATTTCTAAATTGGGGCACGGTAAACTTTAACAGTATTGGACAGGAATTTACAAAAGTTGATTGGAGTAGATTGTTTGCGGGCACAGGGATGTCTGGAAAGTGGGATATTTTTAGAAGTGTCATAGTGAGAGTTTAAAATATGCCTGCTTCTAATCGAGTGAGAGACAAGGCAGATAGGAGTAAAGGAACCCTCGATGATGAGAGGAATTGAATCTCAGGTCATGGATCAGGTATAAGTTGCTCGGATCCCCTGCATAGGGGATTGAGGAGCATACTTAAGTAACCAAGAATGTTAATGGAATGGAATACTTTATGGAATGGAATGGAATACTTTATTGTCACGTGTGATTAGGCAGGACCATAAATGTAGTCTATCTGGCCTCCGAGATGGATTCTTGGAGCAGCTTGTACAGGAGCCTACCAGGGAGAAGTTAATTCTGGATTTAGTGTTGTGTAACAAACCGGATTTGATAAGGGAACTCAAGGTAAAAGAGCCATTAGGAGGCAGCGATCACAATATGATAACTTTTAATCTACAATTTGAGAGGGAGAAAGGAAAATCGGAAGTGTCAGTATTACAGTTGAGCAAAGGGGACTATGGAGGCATGAGGGAGGAGCTGGCCAGAGTTGACTGGAAAGAGACCCTAGCAGGGAAGACGGTGGAACAACAATGGCAGGTATTTCTGGGAATAATACAGAAGGTGCAGGATCAGTTCATTCCAAAGAGGAAAGATTCTAAGGGGAGTAAGGCGACCGTGCTGACAAGGGAAGTCAAGGACAGTATAAAAATAAAAGAGAAGAAGTGTAACATAGCAAAGATGAGTGGGAAGCCACAGGATTGGGACTCTTTTAAAGAGCAACAGAAGATAACTAAAAAGGCAATACGGAGAGAAAAGATAAGGTACGAAGGTAAGCTAGCCAAGAATATAAAGGAGGATAGTAAAAGCTTCTTTAGGTACGTGAAGAGGAAAAAAATAGTTATGGCAAATGTGGGTCCCTTGAAGACAGAAGCAGGTCAATTTATTAAGGGGAACAAGGAAATGGCAGACGAGTTGAACCAGTACTTTGGATCTGTCTTCACTAAGGATGACACAAACAATCTCCCAGATTTTCTAGTGGCCGGAGATCCGAGGGTAATGGATGAACTGAAGGAAATTCACATTAGGCAGGAAATGGTATTGGGTAGACGGATAGGACTGAAGGCTGATAAATCCCCAGAGCCTGATGGTCTGCACCCCAGTGTACTTAAGGAGGTGGCTCTGGAAATCGTGGACACATTGGTGATCATTTCCCAATGTTCTATAGATTCAGGATCAGTTCCTGTGGATTGGAGGGGAGCCAATATTATCCCACTTTTTAAGAAAGGAGGGAGAGAGAAAACAGGAAATTATAGACCAGTTAGTCTGACATCGGTGGTGGGGAAGATGCTGGAGTCAATTATAAAATAAGAAATTGCGGAGCATTTGGATAGCAGCAACAGGATCGTTCCGAGTCCGCATGCATTTACGAAGGGGAAATCATGCTTGACTAATCTGGAATTTTTTGAGGATGTAACTAGGAAAAAGGACAGGGGAGAGCCAGTGGATGTAGTGTACCTGGACTTTCAGAAAGCCTTCAACAAGGTCCCACATAGGAGATTAGAGGGCAAAATTAGAGCACATGGTAGGGTACTAGGGGTAGGGTACTGACATGGATAGAAAGTTGGTTGGCAGACAGGAAACAAAGAGTAGGGATAAAATGGGTCCCTTTCTGAATGGCAGGCAGTGACTAGTGGGGTGCCGCAAGACTCGGTGCTGGGACCGCAGCTATTTACAATATACATTAATGACTTGGATGAAGGGATTAAAAGTAACATGAGCAAATTTGCAGATGACACAAGATCTGGGTTTCCTAATTCATCAGTCACTGAAAGGAAGCATGCAGGTACAGCAGGCAGTGAAGAAAGCCAATGGAATGTTGGCCTTCATAGCAAGAGGAGTTGAGTATAGGAACAAAGAGGTCCTTCTGCAGTTGTACAGGGCCCTAGTGAGACCGCACCTGGAGTACTGTGTGCAGTTTTGGTCTCCAAATTTGAGGAAGGACATTCTTGCTATTGAGGGAGTGCAGCGTAGGTTCACGAGATTAATTCCCGGAATGGCGGGACTGTCGTACCTTGAAAGACTGGAGCGACTGGGCCTGTGTACACTGGAATTTAGAAGGATGAGAGGGGATCTTATTGAAACATATAAGATTATTAAGGGATTAGACACGCTAGAGGCAGGAAACATGTCCCCGATGATGGGGGAGTCCCGAACCAGAGGCCACAGTTTAAGAATAAGGGGTAGGCCATTTAGAACGGAGATGAGAAAAAAACTTTTTCACTCAGAGTTGTGAAGCTGTGGAATTCTCTGCCTCAGAAGGCAGTAGAGGCCAATCATCTGAATGCTTTCGAGAGAGTTGGATAGAGCTCTTACTGATAGCGGAGTCAAGGGATATGGGGAGAAGGCAGGAACGGGGTACTGATTATGGATGATCAGCCATGATCACGGTGATTGGCGGTGCTGGCTCGAAGGGCCGAATGGCCTACTCCTGCACCTATTGTCTATTGTCAATGGGGCCTTTGATAAAGTTTCCCATGGTAGACTGCTCTGTATGGTTAGATCGCTTGGGATCGAGGGAGAGCTAACTGGATACAAAATTAACTTCATGGAGGAAGCAGATAGTGGTGGTGTAAGTGTGTCTTTTGGACTGGAGGCCTGTGACTTGTGTGCCTCAGGGTTCAGTACTGGGCCCTTTGCAGTTTGTTATGGAATCAATGATTTGGATGATAACGTATAAGGTCTAATTAGTAAACCTGGAGATGACACTAAAATGAAGATGGTTATCAAAAAGTACTGTGGGATCTTGACCACCAGGGCAAGTGGGCCGGGAAATGGCAAATCGAGTTTAATTCACGTAAGTGAGGTGTAGCATTTTGGAAAGTCAAACCAGGAAGGGACCTTCGCAGTGAACGGTAGAAGCCTGGGGACTGGGGAGTGTTGCAGAGCAGAGGGATCAAGGCGCACATTACAGAGCAGAGGGATCCAGGCGCACATTACAGAGCAGAGGGATCCAGGCGCACATTACAGAGCAGAGGGATCCAGGCGCACATTACAGAGCAGAGGGATCCAGGCGCACATTACAGAACAGAGGGATCCAGGATGGGTGCAGGAAGCGGCCTATCGGTGCGCATGCTCAGTGCTGCTGGCGGGCCGCCGGCGACCGCGCATGCGCTGTGCTGAGGCGGGCCGCGCCGTTTGCCGCCGCCGCCGCCGCCATGAAGCTGGTCCGGTAAGTAACACAACGCGGCGCAGCGCCGCACCAACTGGGGACCGCGGCCCGGGTCCGGGTCCGACCCCCGCACCAGGGCGAGATTGGTGGGTGGGTGGTTCAGCGGGAGGTCGGGGTCAGGCTGGGGCCCGTGGTCGGGGCCCGAGGCCTAGGCCTGCGATCGCACGAGGCCGGCGCGGTGCTGCGGCAGAGGCAGAGGCAGAGGGAGACCATCGCATCGGCGGCGCTCCCCGCCAGTGGTGGTGCTGAGCTGCCCTGGATAATGGTCGGGGCCCGGAGTGGGGTCGAGTGGGGCCCGGAGGCCGCCGGGCTGCAGTGAAGGTGAAGCAGCGGAGCCCTGTTCGCCATTGATGCAGCTCTCTGCGCGTCCCGGGCATTTCACACGGCCGCCAGTAAACAAAATTCTCGCACTTCTCTTAAATGCTCCCTGGTTCTGGATTCCTCCCTCGATCCTCCATCCCCTAACTGAAATTAGGGGAAACATTCTTGCAACATTTGTATCAAGGCCCCTCAAAATTTAGTTTCACATTCCTCCAAGGAGAGAATATAGGGCCAGCTAGCTGTTGTTTCTCATAAGACAATCCTTTATCCAGGTATCAAGTTAGTGAGTTTCTATCAACACCATCCAACGCAAGCATATCCTTCAATGAAAGCAAGAAAATGTACTTGATGTAGTGATCTCCTGAATATTTCCCCTTCCAATAAATTACTTGTATGCTCGATTTGTGTTCTGTGCAAGCAGACAGCAAGATTGTTTGCACAACAGCTTTCTGTTATCTCAACCCATTCAGAGAATATTCTGTTTTTCTATTTCACCACTGCTGGTTCATCTTGTCAGATATGTTCATTCATTTTGCTGACCTGCATCTCTGCATACACCACTTAAGTCATCAGTGTAAATATTTGAGCCCCTGTTACAATTTGCCAATGAAAATGAGCCACCTGTCCTGATTCTTTTTAGACAATTTCTTTTCCATTTCTTTGCTGTGATCTTTTATGAGATTGAACATAGTTACATAGACAATAGGTGAAGTAGGCCATTTGGCCCCTCGAGCCAGCACCGCCATTTAATGTGATCATGGCTGATCATCCACAATCAGTACCCTGTTCCTGCCTTCTTCCCATACCCCTTGATTCTACTAGCCCCAAGAATTTTGAATGCATCCAGTGAATCGACCTCCACTGCCTTCTGAGGCAGAGAATTCCACAAATGCAAACTCTGTGTGAAAAAGATTTTCCTTGTCTCAGTTCTAAATGGCCTACCCCTTATTCTTAAACTGTGGCCCTGGTTCTGTAGTCCCCCAACATCAGGAACATGTTTCCTGCATCTAGTGTGTCCAATCCCTTAATAATCCCTTAATACTCTGCTGACCCTCGTCATTCCACCGCCCCCCTGCTGGCCGCATCCGTCGCCTTACCTAAGACCCAGACTCAACGCCGGGTCCACAGTCCCGACAAGGCAGAGTCCAACAGCACGTGGTCCACTGGATCTTCCCCTTCCTCCTTTAGCCAGGTGGCCCCAGCTACTCCCCTCCCATACAATGGGGCGCATGTCCCCCTCCTCTCTGAAAACCAACCATCCCCCCAATAGATATTGCCTTGTCTCCATCTGCTCGCCTGCCTTCATCCGACCCCAACCTCCACACTTGCCGGGTGTTAACCATCCCCTCCCTGACCTCCCCCTTTCAGATACCGAATGGTCTGTCCCCAGCAGAGGCCTCACCTCTGTTCCTCTCCGCCCCCACCTCAACGAGTTCCTGGTCTGCCACGATGTGGAGCTCTTCTTCTGTCGCTTCTGCCTCTGGGCCTTTTTCCATGGGATGGAGTCCTCACCACCTAATCAATGACCCATCTCCAGCGGAACCCCTCCTTTTGGACTCCCCCAGTTGGCCATCTACCTTCATTAGATCTTTTCATTTCTAACTGTCGGCGGGACATAACTGCCTCAAATTTTCCACTCCCCTTACTTACTCTAACCTCTCCCCTCCTGAACGTACGGCCCTCTGCTCACTGCAGCAACCCCGACTTAGTTATCAAACCTGCCGACAAGGGAGGTGCCGTGGAGGTGCGCTGACCTCTGCCGGACTGAGGCCAGATGACAACTCAGACACCTCCTCCTACTTATCCTTGGACCATGACCCCATAGACGAGCACCAGGTCTTAATCTCCAAAACCATTACCGATCTCATGTCTTCTGGCTCTCTGCCCCCTAAAGCCTCCATCCTTCTCATTCCCCAGCCCCGCACGGCCCATTTTTACCTTCTCCCCAAAATCCACAAACAGAACTGTCCTGGCAGACCCATTGTTTCTCCCTGTTCATGTCCCACCGAATTAATTTCCACCTACCTCGACTTCATCCTCTCACCCCGGTCCGATCCCTCCCTACCTATGTCCAAGACACCTCACATTGCTCTCCGTCTCCTCGATAACTTCCGTTTTCCAGGCTCCCACTCCCTTATCTTTACTATGGATGTCCAGTCACTCTACACCTCCATCCCCCACCAGAAGGGTCTTAAAGCCCTCTGTTTCTTCCTCGACCGCAGAACCAGCCAATTTCCATCTACCAATATTCTCCGCCTTACCCTCATCAACTTCTCCTTTGACTCCTCCCACTTCCTCCAAATCCAAGGCGTAGCTATCGATACTTGCATGGGCCCTAGCTATGCCTGCCTCTTTGTAGGGTACGTCGAACAATCCCTGTTCCAGGCATACACTGGCCCTATCCCCGAACTCTACCTCCGCTACATTGATGACTGCAATGGTGCTACCTCTTGTACCCATGCAGAACTCGTTGACTTCATCAATTTCACCACTAAGTTCCATCCTGCTCTTAAATATACTTGGACCATCTCCGACATCTCCCTACCGTTTCTGGATCTCACCATCTCCATCACAGGAGACAGACTAGTGACCGACTTCTACTACAAACTCACCGACTCCCAAGGCAATCTTGACTGTACTTCTTCCCACCCGGTTTCCTGTAAAAATTCTATCCCCCTACTCCCAATTCCTCCATCTAGGCCGCATCTGCGCCCAGGATGAGGTGTTCCATACTTGGGCATGATGTCCTCATTCTTTAGGAAACGGGGTACCCCTCTTCCATTATAGATGAGACTCCTCAATATCCTGCAGCTCCGCTCTTGCTCCCCCTCTCCTTATTCGTAACAAGGATAGAGTCCCCCTTATCCTCACCTTCCACCCCATCAGCTGTCGCTTTCAACAAATTATCCTCCAGCATTTCCACCACATCCAACGGGATCACACTACTGGCCACATCTTCCCATCTCCACCCCTTTCTGCTTTCCGCAGAGACCGTTCCTGCCGAAACTCCATGGTCCACTCGTCCCAAACCACCCCCTCCCCAGGTACTTTCTCCTGCAACCGTAGGAGATGCCACACCTGCCCCTTTACCTCCCTCCTTGACTCCATCCAAGGACCCAAACAGTCTAAGTGAGGCAGAGGTTCACCTGCACCTCCTCCAACCTCATGTATTGTATCCGCTGTTCCAGATGTCAACTTCTCTACATCGGTGAGACCAAGCGCAGGCTCGACGATCGTTTCGCTGAACACCTCCGCTTAGTCCGTCTCAACCACCCTGATCTCCCGGTGGCTCAGCACTTCAACTCCCCCTCCCATTCCCAATCTGACCTGGGCCTCCTCCATTGTCAGAGTGATGCCCAGCGCAAATTGGAGGAAAAGCACCTCATATTTTGCTTGGGCAGTTTACAACCCAGCGGTATGAACATTGACTTCTCTAACTTCAGGTAGTCCCTGCTTCCCCTCTCTATCCCCTCCCCTTTCCCAGTTCTCCCACTAGTCTTCCTGTTTCCGACTACATCCTATCTTTGTCCCTCCCCTGACATCAGTCTGAAGGGTCTCGACCGAAACGTCACCCATTCCTTCTCTCTAGAGATGCTGCCTGACCCGCTGAGTTACTCCAGCATTTTGTGCCTACCTTCGATTTAAACCAGCATCTACAGTTTTTTTTCCTACCCTTAATAATTCTATATGTTTCTATAAGATCCCCTCCATCCTAAATTCCAGTGAATACAAGGTCAGTCGCTCCATTCTTTCATCATATGACAGTCTTGCCATCACGGGACTTAACCTTGTGAACCTACGCTGCACTCCCTTAATAGCAAGAATGTCCTTCCTCAAATCTGGAGACCAAAACTGCACACCATACTCCAGGTGTGGTCTCACCAGGGCCCTGCACAACTGCAGAAGGGCCTCTTTGCTCCAGTACTCAACTCCTCTCGTTATGAAGGCCAACATTTAGCTTTCTTCATTGCCTGTTGTACCTGCATGATTACTTTCAGTGACTGATGTACTAGGACACCCAGGTCTCGTTGTACTTCCCCTTTTCCTAAACTGACACCATTCAGTTAATAATTTGCCTTCCTGTTCTTGCCACCAAAATGGATAAAAGTGGATAATGTACACTATCACTATGATTCAGACATCTTTTAAGCCCACAGAAATAGCAAACCATGTTATTTCATTTAAACAAAGACATTGTAGATAATCGTTATCTCATGAAACAGCACATTACTGCATCAGTTATCCTCCTACCTACTTAGATTTTGAATGCTAAATGTATAATAGTGCAGTTGGAAATTAGTGCAAAAAATATATAATGCAAGGGAAAAGCTGTTTGTGTTCTGCAACTGGCAAGCTGTTGGTATTAGGGCAGCACAGCGGGTAAGCTGGAAGACAGCCCTGAGTTCAGTCGAGACCTTTGGTGTTGTCTGTGTGGAGTTTGTATGTTCTCCTTGTCACTGAAGGTTTCTCGAGGGGCACCTGTTTCTCCCTTATGCCAAGGTTGTGCAAGTTGATGGGTTTATGAGCTGATCTAAATACCCCTTGTGTAAAAGTAATTGGTAGAATCTGGAATTGATGGGAATGAGGAGAGAATAAAAAGAATGGGATTAATGTAAGATTAGTGTAAATGAGTGTTTGGTGTGGGCTTGGTGAGCATTTGTCTGTATCTTTTTATGGTATTAAATATAGTTTAGGATTCTCCATGGTAGACACAAAATGCTGGAGTCAGCGGGTCAGGCAGCATCTCTGGAGGGAAGGAATGGGTGATGTTTCGGGTTGAGACCCTTTGTCAGACTGATGTCAGGGGAGCGGGCGGGACAAAGATAGAATGTAGTCAGTGACAGTAAGACTCGTGGGAGAACTGGGAAGGGGGAGGGGATAGAGAGGGAAAGCAAGGACTGAAGTTAGAGAAGTCAACGTTCATACCGCTGGGGTGCAATCTACCCAAGCAAAATATGAGGTGCTGTTCCTCCAATTTGCGTTGGGCCTCACACTGACAATGGTGGAGGCCCAGGACAGAAAGGTCAGATTGGGAATGGGAGGGGGAGTTAAAGTGCTGAGCCACCAGCAGATCAGGTAGTTAAGACGGACTGAGCAGAGGTGTTCAGTGAAACGATCGCCGAGCCTGCGCTTGGTCTCGCCGATGTAGACTTAGGATTTTCCATGTTGAGCTGCACCAATCTCAACTTTCCTGTGGAATATTAATATCTCCTTTTTAACTCTTCCAATTGTGACAAGGACTTCTGCAAAATGCTCTCTGATAGAGGTACAAATACTTGTTATTCTAAGGAGCAGGTATCTTCATCCAGTGATAACGTTAATTTTTGATCTTTGTGACAGATTCCTACTTCTCTGATTCAAGTGCTGTCTTGGGGAATGGAATGGATTAAGATGTGCAGACTATACGCAGCTATATGTATTCATATACATATATATGATTCCATTGGAACTGGTTCAGACTTACAGAACTTGGGGCACAGTGGAACTTGCTCAAAGAGGATAGAGAGTTAAATCTAAGACATAGGACTAGTATCAGGCCATTCAGCCCATTGAGTACTCCCCCATTTGATCATGGTTGATCTATTTTTCCTCTCTTAGCCCCATTTTCCTGCTATCTCCCCCATAACCTACACCCTCACTAATCAAGAACCTATCAATCTTCACTTGAAAAATACTCAGACTTGGCCTCCATAGCCATTTGTGGTTGTGGCAGAAGTGTATTATTCTGGCAGGAGATCTGGGACCTCCGTTGCTTGTGATGTATGTAAATGACTTGGATATAAATATACATGGGTTGCAGACTACCAAAATTGGTGGAGTTGTGGATGGTGAGGAAGGCTTTCAAAGTATACATCGGGGTGTAGATCATCTACAGAAATGGGCAGAGAAATGTCTGGCTTAGTGTAATCCAAGCTAGGGTGAGATGGTGCACTTTGGTAGATCGAATGTAATGGGAAAGTATACAGTTAATGGCAAGACCCTCAACAGCAATGAAGTACAGAGAAATCTTGGGGTCCTAGAACATTGCTTCCTGAAAGAAGCAACACAAGTAGATAGAATGGTAAAGAAACCATAGTATGCTAACCTTCATTGATTGTAGCATTGAGTATAAGAGTCAGGAAACGATGTTGCAGCTTTACATGACTTTGGTTAGACCGCTTTTGAAGCATTGTGTGCAGTTCTGTCTCCCCATTACAGGAAAGATGTGGAGACTGGAGAGGGTGCAGAAGGTGTTTACCAGAATACTATCTAGATAAGAGGGTATTACCTCTAAAAAAGAGGTTGGACAAGCTTGGATTGTTTTCTCTGGAAAGTCAGGGTTGGGGGGGAGGGGGGCTGATATAAATAGATATAATTATGAGAGGCATTGAGAGGGTAGATAGCCAGAACAATCTGATGGTTAGAACTACATTCACTGAGCCAGTTATAAAATGGTCCTTTATAACAAGGGTTAACTGCATTTGCTTTTCTTTGCAATCTTCCTATGTGGCAGTTTGAAATTGCCCTAACATTGTCATGAACCCTCAAGATTTCTTGTTGATGAACCTCTTTGAAACTGTGGTTGTTTTGTCTACCCTCATTATTCTGATGAAAATGTATTATCTTTCTGCATTACTTTTCATCAGTTAGGATTTTTAAATTTTATCTCATCTGGCAAAGTCACCTGGGTCTGTTTTGACTCCTCGTGTCATTTACTACATTGTCAAGTTTTACGAAGTTTACAGACTTTGAAGTTATACTTTGAATGTCAGGTCTCGGTCAATGATATACATGAAAAGGAGCATGTGGCTGTCATGTTAACCTTTGGAAATCACTGTATATTGCCTTTGGCTTTCAGATCAATTGGTCACCACTCGTGTCTATTTTTCACATTGCTACTGTTCCTTTAATTTTTTCATCTATAGTTGTCTTACACAATAATCTTTATTTCTCTTCTACTGGCCCAGAGTTCATCCACACTTCCTAAAGCAAGCACCCTATCAGTTATGTATTTGCACATTTGATTGGTCCTTGACCATTGCCAGATGTTGTGGCCTAGTGATCCTATGTTTCTCAAATGTTCTCTCACTGAACATCCATCAAAGTAATATAATGATACTAGACCGAGGTGGACCCATTGGGTAAAAATCTCTCCTGCGGGCCTCTCCTGGGGCAACCCCCCCAGCCCCCACTGACGATCCTGCAACATCCGGCAACCCTCTCCAACTGACGAAGCCCGTTACCGGGCAGGGAGTGTCCCCTGGGGCCGTGAGGGGGGTCAGGGAAGGGGAGAAGGTGCCACTCACCTCAGCCCCGTGCAGCCAGCGCTGCAGCCAGAGCGAGCCGTGGACCCAAAGCCTCTCCTGCATTGGTCTAGCACCCTCTCCCCCCCCCCCACCCACTCCATCCCCCCCACCAAATCCATCCTCCCCCTCAACCCCCCTTAAAACTCCCCCAAACCGTTCCTGCTTTGGTCTAACACACTCCCCCTCCCCTCGCCTTCTTCTCCCCCACTCGCCCTACCTCCCCCTCCCCCACTAGTCCCACTTTCAGGGATCACTTTGATAAGTATATCAATTGAAATAATTGGCTGCACGTTAATGAAAAGTTAAGAACAGTACAGTTTTGAAATATAATGTGGTCATGTAATCTCTCCCTATTGGGTGGGTCATTGAAAATTGAATTTTCAAAAAATATTCACTTTACAAAGGCTGGAATTTTGAAATCTTTTCAAACTTTGCCAAATTAAACAACAATTTGTTCAGTTTTAGTTTCATTTTTTCTGATTAATGCAACGAAGAAAACACTTCATATGCACTGAAATTTCATTCATGATAATTCATTGATAAAATGCCCGTCAGCTTAAAGGAGCTTCTTAAAGGCCAAAATTCAGTAAATTTGTTTGTATTTCTTGAAAAACAGTACCATTGTTCACACTTGGCTGAGTAACATTGGGAATTTCTCTTTATACAGATTTTTGATGAAGTTGAGCCATGAGACGGTGACCATTGAGCTGAAGAATGGAACACAGGTGCATGGAACAATCACAGGTATCGTAACAAGCTAAGAAACTTAGACGTGTATTTGAGGGTTTGTAATCCTCAGGTGGGAGTTAATTGAATACATTCTGGCAAAAATAGTTAGACCGAGTAAAGGTGATCATAAACCGACTGAATTGTTGTAAATGTGAAATTGAATTGAATACATTATATTAGCCAAGTGTGTTTAGATACAAGGAATTTGCCTTGGTGCTTTGCTCACAAGTAACAACACAACAATTAAGAATAAAACATTAAGATTAAAACATTATAGTTTAAACATGTGAAGAATTAAATAAAATGCCATTTAGAATGAAATAAATAGGAAAAGGAGGCTAATAATAAAATAAAGTGCAAGAAATATTAGGTCTGGCAGCATCTACGGAGAGAGAAGCAGAACTAATGTTTCTACTTCTGTCTTGTTTTAGTAAAAAGTCAGTTGGTAAGGGAAGATCATCCAACTTCAGTGAGAATTTCCTCCTTCAGTATTTTCAGTGAGATTTGTTATTGGGACATAGGATGACAAAATGGTTTGGACATGTTTTGCCTGAAGGAGGAAGTCGTAATAGAGTCAGACAGCATGGAAACATGCCCTTTGGCCCAGCTTGTAATGGGGAGTGAGAAGTTGGTGAGAAGGGATGGGGGGGAGGGAAGTTGAGATAATTTCTTGAATATGTCTGTTAAAAGTTTTCGTGCTCTTTACGCAGACGCATGGAGTTTTCTAAATTGTTAAATGTAGCCCACATAACTATTAAATTTGCACAGTGTGAGCCCATTGCCCAGCTACTAGCCTGCAAATATGGACATTGTTTTGAAGTCAGTTGTATCATTGTTAAACGTACTCATGCAATGTTGGTTCTCATCTGTAGATGCTGATGCTAATGCATAGTTTGTTTCAGAGACAGAAATTGCATTTATATACAGCCTTTCATATTATTACAATATCCCAGACTGATTTGCTTCCAGTTTCCTCACCATGGCTCCTGTGTGTTGTTTTTAGTTTGCCACAGTCAAGTTAAATAGCAATGTGATAAATAATCCAGTAATGTGTTATAATGGCGTTTGAGAGATCAATGTTGGTGGGAATGTCGGGAGAACATCCTACTTCTTCCAACTGTGCCATGAGATCTCTTATGTATGGCTGATTATCGCAGTTGGGCCTTTATGTTAAGGGCCCAACTGTTACCTGATGTATTCAAGAGAGAGTTAGATATAGCTCTTAGGGCTAACGGAATCAAGGAATATGGGGAGAAAGCAGGAATGGGGTACTGATTTTGAATGATCAGCCATGATCATATTGAATGTCGATGCTGGCTCGAAGGGCCAAATGGCCTATTCTTGCACTTATTTTCTGTTTCTAACTGTAACAGTTCAGTACCATAATTTTGATACTTATTCCTACTTCTGCTCTTGGGTAATACCACATCAGTGCAAGACAGTCAGACTCATCTTAATTGGTATGTTTAAGGAAGTTGAACCTAACCCAGAGGAGGAAGCTTGTCCCAAGTACACCAGGTAACTAGTCCAAAATGTTGGAAAAGCCTTTTTGAAAATACGCGACAGATTATTATTTGAATTTAATTCTAGGAGTCGACGTCAGTATGAACACTCACCTGAAAGCAGTGAAGATGACGTTGAAGAACAGAGAACCCATACAGCTTGAGACCCTCAGTATTCGAGGAAACAACATTCGTTACTTTGTACTCCCTGACAGCTTACCATTGGACACACTCTTAGTGGATGTTGAGCCGAAAGTCAAGTCAAAAAAGAGAGAAGCAGGTATGGGGTTGGCAAAGTGATTAACTGAAAATGTTTTAATGTAAACGTTAAATTAGATTTTATGTTATAGGATTATATTGGTTAGCAATCTCCTTCCACTGCGAGGATCTAGATTTTTGTCTAGCTCAAACCAACGAATTGTTGCCTCCCTAGTTTTTAGAATCATATCTTGGTAGGTTTAAGCTAACTTGGAGGTCTTAGGGTCAACAGCATGAACACATGTGACTGGTCGGAAAGATAATAATGCTGAACCTTGAAGGAATGATTTTCTATGGTTTAGTTAAACCATTTCTGGGAGAGGGCCAGTTCGAGTATTTGAATCAGTCCAAAGAGATGTTTGCTTGAATGTGGAAATCAGATTTATTTCTACACTGCTTAATGTGTTACACTTTCTGACCTATTAAGTTGAGGCATATCACATTCTCTATCACAATATACAAAATGCTGTCATTTGAATTGTGTACACCAGACTAGTTGCAGGTCATGGGTTGAGTTTTGAATTGTTGCAAATTTTCACTTTTTTTCAATGTACTTCAAAGAACCCACTCTCTTAAAAAAAAGTATTATTGTAAGCAGTTTGGATGATGATGATTACTGATTTACCACCATTTTAATCATTTTAATAATTACAATCATTTTAACACCAATGTACATGTCAAAATTGAGACAAAGCCAAAAGCAGTCGTGGACTGCTGAGGAATATTTATATTATTTTAATATCTTTTTCTACATTTCCATATGCGAAAGATTGTATTCACTGGAATTTAGACGGATGAGGGAGGATCTTATAGAAACATATTAAATTCTTAAAGGATTGGACAGGCTAGATGCAGGAAAAATGTTCCCGATGTTGGGGGAGTCCAGAACCAGGGGGTCACAGTTTACGAATAAGGGGTAGGCCATTTAGGACTGAGATGAGGAAAAACTTTTTCACCCAGAGAATTGTGAATCTAGAATTCTCTGCCACAGAAGGCAGTAGAGAGGCCAATTCACTGGATGTTTTCAAGAGAGAGTTGGATTTAGCTCTTAGGGCTAAAGGAATCAAGTGATATGGAGAAAAAGCAGGAACGGGTACTGATTTTAGATGATCAGCCATGGTCATATTGAATGGCGGTGCTGGCTCGAAGGACCGAATGGCCTACTCCTGCATCTATTTTTCTATGTTTCTATGATGTAATTGCACATTGGAACAAATACTTGCATTTCGGTGACTATCAGTTCATGGTAGAGTCAAGTGTCATGTTAACAGATTGAGCTAGCCATCTCAAACTAATTTCAAAGTTTTAAAATATTGTTAATTATTCCAATGTGGGGGTCATTATTTTCTCCCTGACATCATGGTTCCCACGTTTCCAGGGCCAGCGACAAGAAGTATGTCTCTGTTAAATACATCCCATGGACCAGAGACCAATCTCAGCCTCAGCCCTGAATTAAGGAGACCTGGTGGCCTCCTCGTGTCAGCTTTATATATATTGTAAGCAGGTTGGATGGTGATGATTATTGGCCTTGTTCTACACAACTGTTTCATAAATGATATCATGGTGACGTTGGGGTAGAGCAGTGCCAGAGACCTGGGTTCGATCCTGACTACTGAGTTTGTACGTTCTTCCCGTGACCTGCATGGGTTTGCTTCCGAGATCTTCGGTTTCCTCCAAAGACGTACAGTTTTGGAGGTTTTACAAAATGCTGGAGTAACTCAGCGGGTCAGGCAGCATCTCAGGAGAGAAGGAATGGGTGACCCTTCAGATTTGTACCAGCATCCGTAGTATTTTCCTATACAGGTTTGGAGGTTAATTGATTTGGTGGTAAATGTAAAATTGTCCCTGGTGTGTGTAGGGTAGTGTTAATGTACGGGGACCGTTGGTCGGTGCGGACTCGGTGAGCCGAGGGGCCTGTTTCCACGCTGTACCTCTAAACTAAACTGAAGTTTTACTTTTTGTAATTACAAAAAATTCCTGGGCATATAATGCTGCAGTGTGACCACTGTATTAGCATTCATTCTTACAATTGGAAACTAAGGTTTCAAAATGCTTTTATTTGAGTAATAAAGTCTGCACAGATTCATGAAAGTGTACAATTGTAAATGCACTGGTGGATCAGTTCAACCAGGTATTACTTTTGTATGAAAATAATAAGGCAAATTTTTCTTTTTAACTAACTTGGGCTTTTATGTTTTGACTTTCAGTTGCCGGTCGCGGCCGGGGAAGAGGCCGAGGCCGGGGGAGAGGCCGAGGCAGAGGGAGAGGTGGACCAAGGCGATGATGTTCTTTTCCATCCTGTGGAGGCGGTTACTATTGATGTTTGTAAAAGTTTTGTTTACACAAGCATTTTTGCATTATTTCTGTTTTTAATAAAGTCCGTTCACATCATTTTATTTTCCACTATTCAAATGATTAAAATAAGGCAATACATTATTTTTATGTTTTCACATACAGATCTGTTGATCTGTCTGAATAGCTAAATTTGCCAAGATATGAATGAAGCCACCTAATCATTCACAATAATTACCTGTACTGTTGTTGACACATTACTTTGTGTGTGTTTTTAAAGTGCATGAATCTTCTCCATAGGTTCCCCACCCAGCTGGAGTCCAATCGCTTTCTCTTAATTTATTCTGCATTGACTCAAGCTTAGTATCACAATCACTTTTGAAAAAGGGGTGGCTTAGTTGGCATCCTCATTAATTTCTGTCATATGCAGGTCAAACAGACAGATAAACCAACATGGCAGCTGTGGACTTGAAATGAGGAGGAGCCACAAATTAATTTTTTGTATTTACACTCAGTTTTAACATGTTTTGGTATTAAACAAATATTTTCACTGATTGAAATATTTTACATATGTACATTAGCGAGGGACAAATGTTTACATAACCGTTAAACAATAGTGTCGTCTAGTATAGAAAAAAGCAAATATTAATAGACCTTTTGTGAACATGAATGAATGAATGAATGACCTTTATTGTCATTCAAAATGAATTGAACGAAAATCATTTGCCATGCAGCCACAACAGTACAGAGTAAAAGACACAAGACACACAATTTTAACACAAATATCCATCACAGTGACTCCTCCAGACACCCTCACTGTGATGGAAAGCAAGAAAATTTCTTCTCTCTTCCCCCATGCTTCTCCCACGAACAGATAGTTCGACTTCTGCCGAGGCGACCGAGGCTCCCGACTCGCGCAGCCCCCGCAAGGAGATGGAAGGTCCCGCGGCCGAGCCGCGCCGGGCGATGAAAAGTCCCGCGGCCAAGCCGTGCCGGGCGATGGAAAATCCCGAGGCCGAGCCGCGCCAGACAATGAAAAGTCTCGCGGCCAAGCCGCGCAGGGCGATGGAAAGTCCCACGGCCGCGCCGGGCTATGGAAGGCCCCGCGGCCAATCCGCGCCGGGCCACGGTCCTGCAAGTGGGTCGATCAAGCCCTCCAACGGGGTGGTCGAAGCCGCCACGGCTGGAGCCGGTCGCCAGCCAGGGACCTGCGAGCTCCTGATGTTGTAGTCCATAGGGCCCGTGGCCGAGCCTCCGGAGGTAAAGCCGCAGCCTCCGAAAGTCGGCCAGCTCCGAGATGGTAAGTCCCGGCCCTGCGACTGGAGCCCTCAGGATCTATCCCAGCTGGAGGGCGCCCACTCCATGGTGTTAGGCCGCAGCGCCACGGAGATACGACTCGGAAATGGGTCGCATCTCCGTCGAGGAAGAGATTTTTTTTAAAGAGAGGTTTCCCCCACCCCACCACCACCCCCCACATATACACAGCTAAAAATAAACTACTACACACATCCAACACATAGACAAAAAAAGACAGACTGCCAGCGAGCCGCATGGCAGGGCAGCCATCTTGATTGCTGCATGATTTCCTTGTTATGTGCTCAGATACAAAAATATTATCCTTTATACAAGACAAAACAGTACATCCCAACAGAGATTCCAGAATGGTGTGCCATATCTTGTACAAATGGAGTAGAGCCTTCACATACAGGTTGTATATCTATGTATATACATAGATATACATTATTTACATCGGCGAAACCAAGCGCAGGCTCGGCGATCACTTCGCTGAACACCTGCGCTCGGTCCGCATTAACAAAACTGATCTCCTGGTGGCCGAGCACTTTAACTCCCCCTCCCATTCCTAGTCTGACCTTTCTGTCATGGGCCTCCTCCAGTGCCATAGTGAGGCCCACCGGAAATTGGAGGAGCAGCACCTCATATTTCGCCTGGGCAGTTTGCAGCCCGGTGGTATGAACGTCGACTTCTCCAACTTCAGATAGCTCCTCTGTCCCTCCCCCTCCTCCTTCCCAGATCTCCCTCTATCTTCCTGTCTCCCACCTATATCCTTCCTTTGTCCCGCCCCCCTGACATCAGTCTGAAGAAGGGTCTCGACCCGAAACGTCACCCATTCCTTCTCTCCCGAGATGCTGCCTGACCTCCTGAGTTACTCCAGCATTTTGTGAATATATCTATATATATCTATATATATATTTATTATTATCTATACTACTAAAACTCAGATCTTGTGAATATATATATATATCTGTATATGTGATTTCGCCAAAAACGGTAAACCGTGGCGCTACAATTTTTGCACCGCCTTAATCACCACTCTCACGACCGGTCGGAAATGATATTTTCATTTAATTTGGTCGTATATATTTTAAGTTACAGAGGTTTTAAAGTTTACGCCATTTAATTTCTAACCGATTTATTGAAGGTCTTCAGCGTGTGACGTCACAATGCCCATGTGAGATGAGCTCGCGCTGCCCCCCCCCCCAATTCATGCAGATATATATAAATATATTGGTATGTATGTATATCTCTCTGAGAGACAAGTGGACCTGCAGCCAAAACGGTTAACCACGGCACCACAATTTCAGTGCCACCTTAATCACCACTGTCCTGGCGACTGTTTATAACAAGTTTTATTTCAATTGGTTGTATCTTTTTTAAGTTAGAGACATTTTAAAGTTTAAAACTTTAATTTCTAAACATATTTTTTCAAAGTGCTGTACGTCTGACGTCGCCACGCACGGCCTCTCCTCACTCGCACAAACAAATTGGACGCCATTAGCGGAGCCGCCCGCCCGCAATCAGGGGCTCCCCTCTATTCTCTCCCCTCGCTCTCCCACACCCGGGGGACACTGCCGAGCAGGAGGGAGATGGTCGGACTGATGGTCCGCTCATCCTTCCCTTCAACCCACGGAGTCCTTGAGTCCCCCCTCCCGCCCGGGCCCAGCACCGTCACCGCAAACAGGCCGCATCGCAGTGGGCAGCTTCTCCTCCTTCAGCGGCCGCTGCCACCGATGACGGGGTCGACCAAGGCTGCTGCCACCGACGGCCCGTCGCCACTTCAGACAGATGGCGGCCTCATCACGCTCCGCCATCTCGTGCGTGCCTTCCGCCGCTCCCCTCGCTTCTCCCCCCTCCCCACACTCCCAGACCGGCCCCGCCCAACTCCAGTAGTCCGACCTCCGCTGCCTGACTCCAGTAGTCGCACCTCCGCTGCCCGACTCGAGTAGTGCGGCGCTCCCTCCTCCCTGCACGATCGGTAAGTGCCTTTCGCCGCCAACGGCTCCACGGAGGGGAGGGGAGTGGACGTGGGGGCCGAGTGGGTGGGGGTACGAGGGGGGTGAGGAGAGAGTGGGAGAGGCGGGGGTGGGGGAGGAGAGAGGGTGTGGTGGGGAAAGTGGGGGGAGAGTGAGGGGCTGGGGAGGAGAGAATGGGGGGGTGGGAGCAGAGAATGGGGGGTGGGGGGAGATTGGGGAGGGGGACGGGGGTTGGGGAAGAGGGAGTGGGAGTGGGGGGGAAGGGGAACAGGGGGTCAGAGAAGAGGGGAGGAGTAGAGAGTGGGGGTGGGAGGGAGAGGGACTGGGGAGGGTGGTGGTGGGGGGGAAGAGAGTGGTGGTGCGGGGAAGGGGGGGCAGTAGGCGGGGTCAGGGAAAGGGGCAGAAGGTGGGTGGGGGGAAGGGGACAGTGAGAGTGAAAGGGGGAGGATGGGGTGGGGGAAAGAAGGTGGGGGTGGGGGGAAGAGGGGGGAATGGGGAGAGTGGGGGTGGGGAAGAGGGGACCGTGGTTGTGGGGAAGAGGGGAACGTGGGTGTGGGGAAAAGGGGAGGAGGACAGTGAGAATGGGGTTGGGTCGAGTGTGTGGAGGGAAGGGTGCGGGGAGGAGGGGTGGGGTGGAGGAGAGAGGGGGGGTGGGAGGGAGTGGGACGGGGCCTGGTGGTGGGGGTAAGAGAGGGGGTGGGTGGGAAGGGGACGGGGTCAGGGAAGTGGGGAGGGTGGGAGGAGCAGACAGTGGGGGTGGGAGGGAGAGTGAGACGGGGGGGGGGGTGGTGGTGGGGGAAGAGGGGATGAAGGTGGTCAGTGGAGGTCAGCGAAGAGTGGGGGAGGGAGGGAAAGGGGGAATGGGTGGGGGAAGAGGACTATGAGTGAAAGGAGGAGAGAGGGTGTGTGGGTCGAAGGGGTTCGTGGTGGAGGGGCTGGGGAGGAGAGAGGGGGAAAGGGAGGAGAGAGGGGGAAAGGGGGAGGAGAGAGTGGTGGAAAGGGGTGGTGGGGAATGGGGGGGTGGAGGAGAGTGCGAGTGGGGGTGGGACTGGGGAGGAGGGCAGGGTGGGGTGGGGGGAAGGGGACAGCAGGGGTGGGGGGAGGAGGGGGTGGTGGTGGGGGGATGAGAGAGTGGTGTGGGGAGAAGGGGAAAAGTGGGGGGCATGGAAGATGTGACAGTTGGGGGTAGGGAGGGGGGGGATAATGGGGATTGAGTAGGGGGTTGAGGGTGCTACACCAATACAGGAGAGGCTTTGGGGGCAAGGCTCCTCGGTCACACCGTCTCCCCTTCCCTGTACCGCCTTTAATTGTACTCCCCCTCCCCTGGAGGAGCACGACACCACAGTGAAACATAGAAAATAGGAGCAGGAGTAGGCCATTCGGCCCTTCGAGCCTGCACCGCCATTCAATATGATCATGGCTGATCATCCAACTCAGTATCCTGTACCTGCCTTCTCTCCATACCCCCTGATCCCTTTAGCCACAAGGGCCACATCTAACTCCCTATTAAATATAGCCAATGAACTGGCCTCAACTACCCTCTGTGGCAGAGAATTCCACAGATTCACCACTCTGTGTGAATCATCTCGGTCCTAAAAGACTTCCCCCTTATCCTTAAACTGTGACCCTTTGTTCTGGACTTCCCCAACATCGGGAACAATCTTCCTGCATCTAGCCTGTCCAATCCCTTAAGAATTTTGGAGTGAAGGAGAAACAAGATGGCCACTGGCAGGATGGTTTCAGTGGCTCCCTGTCCCCGTTCCCCTCCCCCACCCCATTCCCCCCTCATCACCCCCCCACCCCCGTCTTCTCCACCCCCCCCCCGTCCTCTCCACCACCTCCTCCTCTCCACCCCCTGGAGGAGACAGTGGGAGGCGGGGTGGGTGAGGAGGGGTGGGGGAGAGTGAGATTGGGGCTGGGGAGAGAGAGTGCGGTTTGGGGAGGAGAGAAAATATGGGGGGTGGGGGGGAGGAGAGAGTGGGGGAAATGGAGGGTGGGGGGAGGAGAGAGTGGGGGAAATGGGCGTGGGGAGGAGAGAGTGGGAGAAAGGGGGGCTGGGAAGAGTGAGGGGCTGAGGGAGGAGAGAATGGGGGGGAGGGGAAAGTGGTGGAAAGGGGGGTTGTGGGGAGATTGCGAGTGGGGGTGGGAGGGAGAGTGGGACTGGGGAGGAGGGTGGGGAGGAGGGGTGGTGGTGGGGGTGAAGGGACAGTGGGGGTCAGGGAAGATGGGAGAGTGGTGGGTGGGGGGATAAGGGTGATTGAGTAGGGGGTTGAGGGTGGTACACAAATCCAGGAGAGGCTTTGGGTCCAGGGCTCCTCAGTCACACCCTCTCCCCTTCCCTGTACCGCCTTTAATTGCGCTCCCCCCCTCCCCTGGAGGAGCACGGCACCACCGTGAAGGAGAAATTTGATGGCCGCTGGCAGGACGGTGTCAGTGTCTCCCCACCCCATTCCCCCCCTCCTCACCCACCCCTCCCCTCTCCACCCCCCTCCTCTCGCCCCCCATTGAGTTTTTTGAACAGAATTTATTTTAAAGGAAAAAACGCAATTTCCCCAGGTTACAATGGAAACCCTACGAGGACGGGCCCACTTGGTCTAGTATATTACTAAAACTGATCTTGTATACATATAGATAAATATATATTTATGTATCTGAAATTTTGTTATGGAAATACAGCCAAAACGGTAAACAATAGCGCCACAATTTCAGCACCACCCTAATCACCATTGTCCTGGCCACGCTTTACAACAACTTTCATTCAGATTGGTGTTATATTTTTAAAGCTAGAGAGATTGAAAAAATGTCCTTTTAAACCGATTTCATAATGATCTTCAGCGTGTGACGTCGCAGTGGGATCCGCACGCGTGCTAGCCAATGAGGGAGGGGGGCCAGAGAGTCGCGGCCAATAAACTGACATTAACAAATCTGGTCCCCCCCCCCCCTGAGAACCTGTTCCCAGCGCCCTGCGCCATCACCGGACTACCAGAGGGCAGCTTCTTCACCTCCCGCGTCTCCAACGCCCGCTTCAACCGACGGCGTCGTCGACGACTCCACAAAAATGGCGGCCGCTCTCCTCCTCCCGCTCCACCATCTTGCTATTGAGGGAGTACAGCGTAGTAGATTCACTAAGTTAATTCCCGGAATGGCGGGACTGTCGTATGTTCAAAGACTGGAGCGGCTAGGCTTGTATACTCTGGAATTTAGAAGGATGAGAGGGGATCTTATTGAAACATCTAAGGTTATTAAGGGATTGGACATGTTAGAGGAAGGAAACATTTTTCCAATGAGGGGGGAGTCCAGAACCAAGGGCCACAATTAAGAATAAGGGGTTGGCCATTTAGAACGGAGACGAGGAAAAACCTTTTCAGTCAGAGAGTTGAAAATCTGGAATTCTCTGCCTCAGAAGGCAGTGGAGGCCAATTCTCTGGATGCTTTCAAGAGAGAGCTAGATAGAGCTCTTAAGGATAGCGGAGTCAGGGGGTATGGGGAGAAGGCAGGAACGTGGTACTGATTGTGAATGATCAGCCATGATCACATTGAGTGGCGGTGCTGGCTCGAAGGGCCAAATGGCCTCCTCCTGCACTTATTGTCTGTTGTGTGCGCCTCCCATTGCCGCACTGTCCACCGGGAGGTGTAGTCCCAGCGCACCGGACAATCACCGGACCACAACCCCACCACACACCCACCCACCCACAGGGTAATAATAATAAAATAATATAAGAATATAAAATAATGATATAATAATGCAAGAATATAAAATTTTAAATTCTACATCTTTCAATATATATTAACCTCTACTGATGCGGTTGAGGGAGTGGAATGGGGTGGGGGTAGGGGTGGGAAGGAAGGGGGTCTGGGGGGAGGGGTATGGCGGTGAGGGGAGGAGGGGGGGGGGAGTGGGAGGGGTGATGGGGGGTTGAAGTGGGGTTGGGTGGAAGTGGGGCGGGGAGAGGGGATAGAGGGAGGGGCACTGGGGGGAAGGGGAGGAGGGGGGATGAAGTGGTTTTGGGGAGTAGTGGGACTGGGAGGGGTGTGGGGAGGGTGGGGATGGGGGGAAGGGGGACTGGGGAAGGGGAGGGGGGAGTAGGGCTACGTGGGGTGGGGATTGGAGTGGGAGGGGGTTGGAGAGGGAGGGGGACTGGGGGAAGGAGAGGGACTGGGGGGAAGGTGGGGGGGGAGGGGGACTGGGGGGAAGGAGAGGGGGTGGGGGGATTGAAGTGGAGTTGGGGGGGTAGTGGGGGTGGGGTAGGGGGCGATGGAGTGGGGGGGATAAGGGGGATGGAGTGGGGGTGGTGAGGGTCCTAGACCAATACAATAAAGGGGCACCCTCTCCCCTTCCCTGTCCCCCTTCTACGTGGAATGGGCCCAAAGTGTCCACTTGGTCTAGTTACTTTAAAAGGGGTAAAGATTCAATCTGAATCTCACTACTGCAACCCCCAAAGAAATGCAAATGGTGTTCCAAACAATTCCAGACAAGTAAAATAGCTGGAGGATATGCTGCATGGAAGACATACAGTGCATGCAGAAAGTATTCACACCCCTTCACTTTTTCCACATTTTGCTACGTTACAGCCTTATTTTTAAATGGATTAAATTCTTTTTTTGAATGACACTCAAAATTGAGCTTAGGTTCATCCTGTTTCCATTGATTATCCTTGAGATGTTTCTACAACTTGATTGGAGTCCACCAGTCGTAAATTAAATTGATTGGACATGATTTGGAAAGGCATACACCTGTCTAGGTGGAGCACCGAACCTTGCGGTACCCCACTGGTCACTGCCTGCCATTCTGAAAGGGACCCATTTTCCCCACTCTTTGCTTTCTGTCTTGTCAACCAATTTTTTATCCATGTCAGTACCCTACCCCCAATCCCATGTGGTCTAATTTTGCCCACTAATCTCCTATGTGGGACCTTGTTGAAGGCTTTCTGAAAGTCGAGGTACACCACATCCACCGGCTCCCCCCTGTCAATATTCCTAGTTACATCCTCAAAAAATTCCAGAAGATTAGTCATGCATGATTTCCCCTTCATAAATCCATGCTGACTCAGAACGATCCTGTTACTGCTATCCAAATGCTCCGCAATTTCGTCTTTTATAATTGACTCCAGCATCTTCCCCACCACTGATGTCAGACTAACTGGTCTATAATTTCCCGTTTTCTCTCTCCCTCCTTTCTTAAAAACTGGGATAACAGTTGAGACAAAAGAAACTGCAACTGCTGGAATCTTGAGTGAAAAACAAAGTGCTGGAGTAACTCAGTAAGTCTAAAAGGTCTTTGATAAGGTCCCACACGGGTGATTGGTGAGCAAAATTAGAGCACATGGTATTGGGGGTAGAGTGTTGACATGGATAGAGAATTGGTTGGCAAACAGGAAGCAAAGAGTAGGAGTAAACAGGTCCTTTTTTGAATGGCAGGCAGTTGTTAGTGGAGTACCGCAAGGCTCAGTGCTGGGGCCGCAACTATTTACCATATATATTAATGATTTGGATGAGGGAATTAGAAGTAACACTAGCAAGTTTGCAGATAATACAAAGCTGGGTGGCAGCGTGAACTGTAAAGATGTTAGGAGGTTGCAGGGTGACCTGGATGGGTTGAGTGAGTGGGCAGATGCGTGGCAGATGTAGTATAATATAGATAAATATGAGGTTATCCACTTTGGCAGCAAAAACAAGGAGGCAGATTAATATCTCAATGGTGTCAGGTTAGGTAAGGGGGAAGTGCAGCGAGACCTGGGTGTCCTTGTACATCAGTCACTGAAAGTTGGCGTGCAGGTACAGCAGGCAGTGAAGAAAGCTAATGGCATGTTGGCCTTCATAATGAGAGGATTTCAGTATAGGAGAAAAGAGGTTCTTCTGCAGTTGTATAGGGGCCTGGTGAGTCTGCATCTGGAGTATTGGGTACAGTTTTGTTCTTCTAATTTGAGGAAGGACATCCTTGTAATTGAGACAGTGCAGCCTGACCCCTGGGATGGCAGGACTGTCATATGAGGAAACATTGAAAAGACTAGGCTTGTATTCACTGGAGTTTAGGAGGATGAAAGGGGATCTTATAGACATATAAAATTATAAAAGTACTGGACAAGCTAGATGCAGGAAAAATGTTCCCTATGTTGGGCGAGTCCAGAATCAGGGGCCACAGTCTTAGAATAAAGGGGAGGCCATTTAAAACTGAGGTGAGAAGGAACTTTTTCACCCAGAGAGTTGTGAATTTGTGGAATTCTCTGCCACAGAGGGCAGTGGAGGCCAAATCACTAGATGAATTTAAGAGAGAGTTAGATAGAGCTCTAGGGGCGAGTGGAATCAAGGGATATGGGGAGAAGGCAGGCACGGGTTACTGATTGTGGATGATCAGCCATGATCACAATGAATGACCCAAACAGTCTTTCCAGGTGAGACAGAGGTTCACCTGCACCTCCTCCAACCTCATCTATTGCATCCGCTGCTCTAGATGTCAACTTATTTACATCGGCGAAACCAAGTGCGGGCTCGGCAATCGCTTCGCTCAACACCTGCGCTCGGTCCGTGTTGGCCAAACTGATCTCACGGTGGCCGAGCACTTCAACTCCCCCTCCCATTCCCTGTCTGACCTTTCTGTCATGGGCCTCCTCCAGTGCCATGGTGAGGCCCACCGGAAATTGGAGGAACAGCACCTCATATTTCGCCTGCAGCTTGCAGCCCAGTGGTATGAACATCGACTTCTCCAACTTTAGATAGTTCCTCTGTCCCTCTCTTCCCCTCCTCCTTCCCAGATCTCCCTCTATCTTCCTGTCTCCACCTATATCCTTCCTTTGTCCCGCCCCCTGACATCAGTCTGAAGAAGGGTCTCGACCCGAAACATCACCCATTCCTTCTCTCCTGAGATGCTGCCTGACCTACTGAGTTACTCCAGCATTTTGTGAATAAATACCTTCGATTTGTACCAGCATCTGCAGTTATATTCTTATACAATGAGTGGCGATGCTGGCTTGAAGGGCCGAATGACCTCCTCCTGCACCTATTTTCTAAGTTTCTAAAAAGTCATGCATACATGAAAAATAGATGATCGGAGGATGCTATCTTGCTTGCACTACGTTCATCTCTATCATATTGTCAATACAAATAATACAGACTGAATTGACTTCAGCTTCAACACTGTAATACCATGTTTCCACCAGTGGGAGAATCTAAGGCCTGAGGCACTGACCTGAGAATAAAATAACGTACCATTAGAATGGAGATGGGGAAGAATTTCTTTAGTCAGAGTGTAGTGAATCTGTGGAATTCATTGCCACAGAAGGCTGTGGAGGGCGTCAATGGATATTTTTAAGGTGGAGATGAATAGATTCTTAATTAGTAGGTGTGGAGTTATGGGGAGAAGGCCGCAGAATGGGTTTGAGAGGGAAAGATAGATCATCTGTGATTGGATGGTGGAGTAGACTTGATGGGCCAAATGGCCTAATTCTGCTCCTACAATTTATGAACATGAATACCGAATAAGTTCATTCCTAAACTAGGGCAAATAGCCTCCACCCACAGCTGGCTTTTGAACTTCCTGACTTGCAGACCTCAGTCAATTAGAATTGGTCATAACATTTGTGCCACCCTGACCCTCACACTGGTGTTCCTCAGGGTTGTGTGCTCAGATCTTTGCTCTACTCCCTCTACACCCATGACAGTGGCCAAGTATAACACCAACCTGATCTTTAACTTTGCCAATTATACCACTGTTGGACTGATCAACAACAACAAGGAGATGAAGTACAGGATAGAGATGGAGAGCGTCATGTCATGCTGTCAGGCCAACAACCTGCCCTTAATGCCAGCTAGATGAAAGAGATGGTTGTTGACTAAAGGAAGTATCAAGGACCTACCTTTGAGCTCATCAATGGATCTGCCATGCAGACAGTCGACAGTTTTGGTTCCTAGACATCCATATCACCAGCATCCTAATGTAGTCCCTTCACACTAATGCAGGGATCAAGAAAATGCATCTGAGAAGCTTTGATATGTTCATCAGGGTTCTCTCGAACTTCTACAGATGCACTCCAGAAAATATTCTGACGGGATGCATTTCAGCCTGGTACGGCACTGCTCTACCCTGGATGGCCTGAACCTGCCCTGTCAATAGCAGGCTGGTCACTTCCTTCCACCCAGTCTATCTTCATGGTGCATTGCATTAAGGAGGCTGGAAGTATTGTCAAGAATGTCTGCCACCCTGACCATTGCCTTTCTCTCTTGTAACTTTGAGGAGATGATACAGGAGCTTGAAAGTTCATACATCCAGAATCAACAACAGCTTCTTCCCCATGGCTATAAGACTCCAGAACCAATCACATCTTTCACACCCCCTTCCCAGACATGCTGCCATGTACTCTTACTCTTAACTTTAACTCATTCAGTTATTCTGCTGTGCTTTAAAAAAAAATTGCACTACTTTCACATTACTCAAAAATCATGCACCATTTTCGCTTGCCATATTTATTGTATTTATTACCCGGTTTACTCTGTGTTTCATGTGTATATTACGATAAACAGATCAGACTCCCCCTCCTGCTGTTCCCATCACCCACCCATAAAAATCTCATACGAACCTCACATGGAAATAAGAAAGATAATTTCTACTAAACTATGGGGTGCTGACCTTAAATTCAACTCATTACAAACGCTAGTATAAAATATCTAAATTGTTAACAGCGAAAAAATTGTCACTTATACCATGTGTTAAAGAGTAACTTTAACCCACTCTGCTAACCTGCCGCTGAAACCTTTAACAATGCCAATGTTACCTGCAGACTTTTCTAAAACATGCCTGCTGGGCACTTGCCTAACTCAAAACCAAGTCCTGCTCATCCATCATCTCATCATACTCACAGACTCGCATTACTTCCTGGTTAAAGGGAAACCCAAGAGACTGTAAGTGTTGGAATCTGGAGCAAAAACCAAAACTGCTGGAGGAACTCAGCAGGTCAAGCAGCATCTGTGGAGGGAAAGGAATTGTGGATGTTTTGCCAATTCTCCCTCAGAGATGCTGATCAACCCACTGAGCTTGAGTAATTTGTTTTTAACAAGTTAAATATTGATTTTAAAGTTCTGATCCTTTTTTTACATGAGCAATACCTTTGTTATATGGCTCACTCACTATCACTGTATTCTCTTGCAATGCTCCAACATCTCAGTGATCCTCTGTTTCGGACTTCATGCTCATCCATTAATTTAGTTGGTTCATGATGAAGGCAAAATCTTCACTGGTCATGATCCTAAGCCCTGGAATTCCCTTGTTAAATCTCTATACCAGTTTTTTTCATGTTTTAAACTCCTTAAATTCTAGCTCTTTCATCACATCTAATCTTTTCTTATGTGGCTCAACCTCAATTTTTATTTAAATAATATTCGTATAAAGTGCCTAAGATATTTAAAAAAATTAAGGTGTTATTTAAGTAGTAGTCAAGTGATAACATGCTTGATAGCCAAACATATGGCCATTTTAAGAGTTGCCCATACTCTTAAAATCACAAATGCAATTGAATAAAAGTAGAACAAATCTTGCTTTTGTGACCTCCTTAAGTTTGCAATGCTTTCCTCTGAAAATTTCACATAATCCATTTTACGTCAAAAATATTATTTCCATACGATATTAAAATATGCACATATAACTCTTTTGAAAACTACCAACTTAAAATAATTGATTAATATTTGCTCCAGTGAACTTTCTAGTTTCTATTACCACTATTTACAGTAAATTCTGTTCAGAAAAAATCTTTTGAAGTACAGCTTTAAGATACTTTTTAACTATAGTAGGTTTCCTTTTTTCAGTTGTTTTCGGATGTATGTAATTATCGCCATCAGAGGAATACAGCTTGTTGAACAAACCACAAGAAGTCCAATAACAGCCAAGGCATAAGTAGGATATTCACGCTGCACTGATTGTCCCTAGAAAATATAACATCACAGCAACCGTCATGTAAGCGTGGATCTCAAAATTCAACACCAAAAAGAATATTTTACTAACTCCTTTACAGGTGTAGAAATTGTGACTGTGCTTCCATAAACTTCAGTGTCACAAAGATACTTCTTCCAATTGTGTGCAATTCTGGTCATTGCATGATAGAAATTAGATGATTTCTCCAGAGGGAGTGCAGAGGAGATTTATGAAAATACTACCAGTGCAAAAGAAGTCTGAATATGAGATAAAGTTGTCTGCTCTAAGGGTTCATAGACGTACAGCACAAAACAGATCCTTTGGCCCACCATGACCATCAAGTACTTAGTTACACTAATCCCATTTACCTGCGCTTGATCTGTAACTGGCAATGCCTTGGTGATTCATGTACTTGCCCAGGTGTTTTTTAAGTGCTATGAGAGTAGATGAATCCACTACCATCTCAAGCAGTGTGTTCCAGATTGCAACCAGCTTCTTGCTGAAAAATATTCTTCCTCAGATCCCTTCTAAATCTCTTTCTCACATTATAATTACTTAGGTACACCTACTGTTGGGAAAAAAATCCTACTCTCTACCCCATTTATGCCTCATAAATAGCTAAAGTTATTCCGCTGTATAAAACTGGAGATAAACACCACTTCACAAATTACAGACCTGTTTCTCTTCTCCCACAGTTCTCTAAAATTCTGGAAAAACTTTTCGTCAACAGATTAGACAATTTCATAGATAAGCACAATTTACTCTCTAATAGTCAATATGGATTCAGAAGTAACCGGTCAACATCACTAGCTTTTTAACTGAACTCATTGAACAAATCACAAATTCTATAGATGAAAAGAAATATACTGTTGGGGTATTCATTGATCTAAAAAAAGCATTCGATACAATAAATCATGAAATATTAATCAATAAATTGGAACTATATGGGATTAGGGGCTTGGCTTTAGAGTGGGTTAGAAGTTGTTTAAAGAACAGGAAACAATTCGTGAAGATGGGAGAATATCAGTCTGGATGTTTGGACATTGTGTGTGGAGTCCCCCAGGGGTCAGTGTTGGGTCCTAAACTCTTCATCATCTACATCAATGATATATGTAAATTATCAAAAATATTGAAATTCATCCTATTTGCTGATGACACTAACATTCTTGGTTCTGGTGAAAATTTACAGCAACTTTTGGACAGTATCACCTCAGAATTTTGCAAAATTAAAAAATGGTTTGACATTAACAAATTATCACTAAACTTGAGCAAAACAAAATTATGATATTTGGGAACAGTAAAATAAACAATCAAGCACAGGTACAGATAGAGGGTGTTAACATAGAAAGAGTAAATGAAACTAAATTCCTTGGGGTGATAATAGATGAAAATATTTGCTGGAAGTCTCACATTAAACATATCCACAGTAAAGTATCTAGAAGCATTTCAGTTCTGGCCAAAGCAAAACAGTTTCACCTTATTTAAGTTACTGTATAGAGGTGTGGGGAAGTACATATATAAGTTCACTACAACCACTATTCATACTGCAAAAAAGAGCCATTAGAATAATTCATAATGTCGGTTTTTGTGAACACACCAACTCATTATTTATAAAGTCTAAAATAATCAAATTTTATGACATTGTGGAATATCAAACAGCTCAATTCATGTACAAAGTGAGAAACAATTTGCTACCAAGTAACTTACAGGAAATGTTTTATGAAAGAGAGGGGGGGTATAATTTAAGGGGAACATTAAATTTCAAGATTCGCAATACTCGAACACATCAAATCCAGCATCCCTGACTCACTGGACCCACATTAATTTGCATACAGGGCAAATAGATCCACAGAGGACGCCATCTCTCTGGCTCTTCACATTGTCCTGACTCACCTAGAGAGACAGGGCACGTACGTGAGGATGCTATTCATAGACTATAGCTCCGCCTTCAACACGGTCATCCCTACCAAGCTCGTCACCAAACTCCACCAGCTAGGCCTCAGCTCGTCGTTATGTGACTGGATCCTGGATTTCCTGCTGGAACGACCGCAGGCAGTGAGAATGGGCCCGCACCTGTCCTCCACTATCACCCTGAGTACCGGCACACCACAGGGCTGTGTTCTGAGCCCCATGCTCTACTCCTTCTTCACACACGACAGTGTTCCTGCATTCGACACCAACACCATTGTCAAGTTTGCAGACGACACAACGGTGATCGGGCTTATCACCAACGGGGATGAAACAAACTATAGAGCGGAGGTGCAGAACCTGGCGGACTGGTGCTCGGATAACAACCTGTCCCTAAATACCACCAAGACCAAGGAGCTGATCATCAACTTCCGTAGGTCACATAACGGGGAATATGCCCTGATCTCTATCAACGGGGACAGTGTGGAGAGAGTGTCCAGCTTCAAGTTTCTGGGCACTCACATTTCGGAGGACCTAACATGGTCCAATAACATTGCTGCGCTGGTCAAGAAGGCACAACAAAGACTTCTACTTAAGAACACTGAAAAAGTCTGGTCTACCCCAACAGCTGCTGACGACCTTCTACCGCTGCACCATAGAGAGCATCCTAACGCATGGCATCCCTGTGTGGTACCTCAGCTGCACGGAGGCAGAAAGGAAAGCTCTACAGCGGGTAGTTCATAGAGCTCAGAGGGCCATCGGAACACAGCTACCAGACTTGGAGGGCATCTACAACACACGATGCCTCAGAAAAGCCACCAGCATCCACAAAGACTCTTCACACCCCTGCAACAGTCTGTTCGAACTCCTTCCATCAGGCAGACGATACAAGGCCTTCTACGCCCGCACCTCCAGACTCAGGAACAGCTTCATCCCCAGGGCCATAGCTGCTATGAACCGGTCCTGCTGAGCCGGATGGCCACAACGCATAGATCAACTTGCACTTTACCCTGTCTAAAACTGTTACAATTGTTTCGTTTCGTTGGGTTGCTGTTGTCTAAATTACTTAAATTATTGCATCGTATGGGAGGCGCATTCCCAATCTCGTTGTACCCCTGGGTACAATGACAATAAAGATATATTGTATTGTATTGTATTGTAAAAGATTTTCTATATCAATCAGTGGAGTAAAGCTATGGAACAGAATGAATGTGGAATTAAAACAATGTTCAAACATCATCCAGTTTAAAAACAAATATAAACACATGATTTTTTTCTAGGTACAGTGAGGAGGGGGATTAACAGTCACCAGGGGTCTACATATAATAACACATCATTATTTAAATAAGTATATATATATGAACATAAGGGTGTATGAGTATTTTTGTATTAATATCTGACTTATTATACGGGTGGGTGACTATATTTGTATTTATATTTTGTATGTAAATGGTCGGGTACATGTATATATATGATTGGCCTAATGTATGTATATATATCAGATGTAGTTAATATAGACATTGTGTAAATAGGTATATTCATATGATTGTAGGGGTGAGTGAGTATATATGTAGTTATATTTGTATTTTAGGTATTAGTTATTATAGATAATACTTGATAAATATTGATTAGGGAATGGGAGTCGGATTAAATAAGTTCACACTTCTTCCTACTCCTTTTCGCACATGTAAAGACGTTAAGTAATGGATGAAATTCTTTGTATTTCTTCTGTTTTTTTGTTTATTTTGTTTTTTAATTTATGTCTTTTAACATGTACGAAATAAAATAAAATGATGATGATGATGATGTACCTCCATCTACACACTTCTCAGCCCCCACTGGTCTAAAGAAAACAAACCCAGACTATGGTGTATTTTCTCATAACTACCATCCTTCCGAAAATGTGGTGACCAGGACCGCATACAATATTCCAGCCGTAGTTTGCCAAAATCCTTCTACCATTACCTCTGCACTTACATTCTGTGACCCAGCTAAAGGAGGTTAATGTACATATGTTTTCCTCACCACATTATTTACCTTGCTGCCATCTTCAGGAATTGTTTGGCCTATACTCCCTGATCCCTTTATTGTTCTATATTCTCCTGAGATGGTGCCTGACCCGTTGAGTTACTCCAGCACTGTGTGTCTATCCTCCACCACCCTGTCTCATATTTATTTTTTTTAGTTCAAATTTAGAGATACAACCTAGAAACAGGCACTACGGCCCACCACTGTGTCCACCCCGACCAGTGATGCCAGATCTATCTAGATGCTAGGGACAATTTACAGAACCCAATTAACCTTTCGAACCAGCCTTCCATATGGGACCCTGTCAAATACATTACAAAAGCCCATATAAACCTCATTAACTGCAACTGAACTTGAGAATATATTTAGTTAACTCTTCAAAAAGTCTATTAAATTAGACAGGAACTTCACCAACAAATCTGTGTTTCTATGCCTAGGAATGATCCTATGCCTAGGAATTTTATTCAATAATTTCTCTAACACTGACTTTAGCCTAATTGGTCAATAATTATCTGACTGAACAAGCTGCTCCTCTTGAAGAAAACGACACATTTGCTGTTATGCATCACCTGGCGACTAACCTGTAGCGGTGAAGATATATTATGTCTGTCAGGGTCTTTGCCATCTCCTGTCTTGTACACTATCGCACCCTGCATCACATCTCATCATGCCCTAGGGGTTTGCACTCCTTTAGATCTACTAAAGCATCTAGTATCTCTTCCTTGATTCAAGTAAGTGAAATGTTGTTGGGGTTAAAATAAATATGAATGAATAAGTATCCATCACCATACTTGTTGGATTGAATGGCTAGCTCTGGCTTCTATTTCATTACATTCTTGAATTGGAAATAGACAATGGAGATGTGATATGTTTTGATGAAAATTATATGGTTTTCGTGTCTGATTCACAACAACAAGTCATTTAATGATGAATCAGCCCTCCCCCCCCCCCCCCCCCGGAGGACCAGCGGGAGGACCGGCGCCCGTCCCGGCGTGCCCCGCGCCTGCCCTTCCTCCCGTGGTGCAGCGCGCTGCAGAGGCTGTGGCAGAGGATCCAAATGATGGCCATCCCCACTGCTCACATCCGAGCTGCAGGAGACGCTTCGGTTCCACGCCCAGTCCGCAGGAGATGCCCGCGGGAGAAATGGGGCCAAGGTCAGAGCCTTTTCCCTGTCCCCCCCTTGCCCGCCCACGGCGGCCCTCCCCGCCCGGCAACGGGTCCACGGTTGGGCCGAGGGGGGAGGGAGGGGTGAGGAGGAGGGGGAGGGGGATGGGGAGGGGTGAAGGGGATGGGGAGGGGGTCGGGTAGGAGTGGGGACGGAAGGGGGTAGAGGGGAGGGGGGATGGGTAGAGGGTCGGGGTGAGGGGTCGGGGAGCGGAGGGATGGGGTGGGGGTGAGGGGGAGGGGAGTGATGAAGGGGGAGGGGATGGGGTGAAGGGGATGGGGAGGGGTGAAGGGGATGGGGAGGGGTGAAGGGGATGGGGAGGGGTGAAGGGGATGGGGAGGGGTGAAGGGGATGGGGGAGGGGTGAAGGGGATGGAGGAGGGGTGAAGGGGAGGGGTAGGAGGGGGTGCTGCAGGAGAGGTTTGGACCCAATGGGTCCAACTGAGCCCTTTAATCACTTCTGATTAAAGGGATCAGATCTGAAACACACCCTATGGCAGAAACACTCTATATGTGGTAACTATGTGTTCTCTCTTAACAATTTTCACAATCATGTCATCTCTGGGATCCCTTGACATGTTCCTCTCTTCCCTAATATGGTGGAAAAAGGCTGAAAGCATGTGACTCAAATTCCTGACTGCCAAGGTATAGAAACACAGAAAATGTTTGCTCCTGAGGCATTGTTTCTCTGTTCTGATGGGTTGACCACGTCTTAGTCTGAGATGGCAGTGAAGCTGCATTACTTTGTTTACTGAAAGGGTGTAGGCAAGAACACACATGTGAGGACATTGTCATGGTTGACGAGGTCTTGGACATGTTTGTTCCAGTGTCTAAACTGTGTCTATATCCTTGATAAGCTTTCTTCTGTTCATGCCTTTGCCTTCTACGTTAGACCACTTTTGTACATCTCTGGTCATGATGTTTAACCAGGAATTAATGAACAGTAACAGTAGTGGTTACTGACAGTCCAGTCACATGTATATGCTCAGTTGAATACGGAGGAGGAAAGTCAGCAATATTTGACAATTAACTTTTAAAATGTATTCCCATACAACATTCCATTAGGGTCTGGGTTCAAGCTATAATGGACAAAATATGACATGTATGGATTAATATCTTTGCACTCACGATGATGTCAAAAAAATTAAATATCAGGAGATCTATTGATATCCTACTCATGCAAGTATGCAGAAGGATTTTAGAAGGATGAACTGATTTAGACAAATGTTTGGATGAATGAGCCTATCGTATATTCAATGGTATTAGTTGTCAACATTACATAGTTGTGTTGGACTGAGATGAATCAAGAATATTAAGAAGAAATCTGTTAGCAGGGCTTAATGCTGAACATGCTGGACTGTGAGCATGCAGGCAAATGCTGGAAGTGTATCGTGGCCTAGACTAGATAATGAACTTGAAAGGAGTCAACAAAGTATCTGTCAAGATTGTAGAATCAAGCCAGTTGGAAGTAGTTAATATGACCTTATCGTGAGAAGAATGTTTTTGTGAGAGTGAAATCATATTGCACCTTGGTATATATGACAATAAACTAATCTAATCTAAGGCAATTGATAACTTCTTTGTATTTCTCAACAGTAACTTGAAGTGAAATTAAATTTAAAAAAAAAAAAATTGAGATCTATGTTATCATGGGCTACTAGTTGAGTTAATCTCAGATAATGATCCTCAGTTTCATTCATTTTCATTTAAGTGTTTTATGAAATAAAATGGTATAAAGCATACACTTTGCCATGTCATTTAATATCAAGTGACGTGGCAAGGGAGCATGAAGGAAATATACTTTTTAAAGCTGTTTGAATTCAACAACAAGATGTCTATTGGCCAACTTTTTGTAGGACTATGGTGCAAAGCCAAAATTTGCAATGGGTTCTACTTTGTCTATGCTACTAATACATAGAATGTGAAGAAAATTCAGGACACAACTGAACTTAATTTAGCCACATCCTGACGGGAGAGCAGAAGTGAAGCAATTGGGCCCAAAACAAAGTTATGATTCAGTCCCTGGAAAGAGACAATTCAGGCAACATTTTGGAGTTTTGTGTGTTCACACCACCGAAGAAGTCTGAAGTTCAAAAATGCAATGTTTGAATGATGGAGCAAGTATGCTTGTGATGTGTGTGTCACACTTGTGCACATGCACAATTCACTTGGAGAGATGAATAAGCAAGGTGCATTTGTCTCAGCACTTCCCTGTGTCTCTCAGTGACTCATCTCTTACAGTTAGAATAAATATCTGCACATTGGTAATACTTTATATTCTGCATTTGCTGCATTGAAAGAGGACTCTTTTATTTCTGTCCAAGGAAATGTGTGTGTCAATGTAATTGACAGTATTTCTTTGCTTTACTACTGTTTATACACATTATGCCTCCCTGAACCTGGCCAAATGGAGAAGTTTGCAAATGTAGATTGTAGTATTGAATGGCTCACACACTACACTCATCATGCGATATGTTACAATACGATACGATAGTACTTTATTTATCCCAGGAGGGAAATTGATTAGGGGTAGAAGTGTTGGAGGAAGCTCATTAATCAGATCTCAGTAGTTACCACCATTATCCCAAGCAGGCCCCGCTGTTCCTGGACTTGCTGTGTACATGATAGACAAGTGATATTAAATGTTAATGCACAGCTAAACCAAACAGAGTGTGCACTTACCGCAGATGAATCCCACGCAGTGTATGATAGCTGTTCACCTGTGATGTAGTCAACCAAGTAAAAAATCAGGAGGCTCACAATTACAGCAGGGCTTATGAAAACCCAAGAAACTGTCCAATACAAATTTGGCTTGTGTCCCATCATCATTTCAATCTCATTCTGGAATCTGTAATGGATTAAATAATTCTAATAAATTGCTACACGATTACAGGCAATATCTAAATTGACAAATCACACAAAATTCCAGCTGTGGTCTCACCAATTTTTTCTAACGTTTTATCAAGATTTACCTACATTTATATTCTATACTCCTGTGCATTCTTCACTACCCCATTCTTGGAGGTGGTGCTGCCACCTTCAGGGATCGACATGTATATCTGACTCTCTTTGCTGCTCAATATTCCTTAGGACCCTGTCATTCCTGCTATATGTTGGATCTCTCCATCTGTTCCCCCCACCCCATACAGCATCAGCTCACACTTTATTTAGAATTAAATTCTCTCTCCTGCTGCCCTGCTCAACCTTACTAGCTGATCAAGATTATTCTGCAGCCCATGACTACCTTGCCTCACTATCTGCGACCACCATTTTTAATGTCATGTGCAAGCTTACTCTTCAAACCTTGATCATTTGATCATTCACATCTAAATCATTAATGTGCAAGGGCCCCAGCACTAATTCCAATGGTACACCACAGGTCACAAGCTTCCAATCACAAAAGTAATCCTACACAATCATCAATCTCTTATTAACAAGTTAATTTTGGACCCCAATTGCCAACTTGCTTGAATCCCAAAGATTCTATCTTTGCCTTCCATGTGAGACTTTGTCAATAGCTTTATTGAAATCCTAGGGTAGAAGCTGGTATACATCTCATCAACCCCTGGGGATTTATCCAACTAAATTTACACTAAGACATCTATCATCTCTTTTTCAATCCTAACATGCTCTAGAATTTCACTGTCCCACCTGAAATCTCCAACTACAATGCCTTTCTCCTGTGTGAATACATACAAACAGTATTAATTTGTGACCTCCCTCACGTCCTCATGTCCCATGAACAGATTGCCTTTGGTCCCTCAAGAGCCCCATTCTTTTAATGTACTTAAACATGCTTTGGGATTGTACTTAATCTTCAGGGGAAGCGCCTTTCCCCTGTTTTCAGTCCTCTCTGCCTACCTTATGCATCATAAAGTGCTCCAAGAGCTCAGTCAAAGTGCACATTAAACTTTATTAGGTATGTGAAGAAGAAACAAATAGTCAAGGCAAATGTGGTTCCCTTGAAGACAGAATCAGGGGAATTTATTATGGGGAACAAGGAAATGGCAGACGAGTTGAACCGGTACTTTGGATCTGTCTTCACTAAGGAAGATACAAACAATCTCCCAGATGTTCTAGTGGCCAGAGATCCTAGGGTTAGAGAGGAACTGAAGGAGATTCACATTAGGCAGGAAATGGTGTTGGGTAGACTGATGGGACTGAAGGCTAATAAATCCCCAGGGCAATAGACAATAGGTGCAGGAGTAGGCCATTCGGCCCTTCGAGCCAGCACCACCATTCAATGTGATCATGGCTGATCATTCTCAATCAGTACCCTGTTCCTGCCTTCTCCCCATACCCCCTGACTCCGCTATCCTTAAGAGCTCTATCTAGCTCTCTCCTGAATGCATTCAGAGAATTGACTTCCACTGCCTTCTGAGGCAGTGAATTCCACAGATTTACAACTCTCTGACTGCAAAGGTTTTTCCTCATCTTGGTTCTAAATGGCTTGATGGTCTGCATCCCAGGGCACTTAAGGAGGTGGCTCTAGAAATTGTGGACGCATTGGTGATCATTTTTCCGATGTTCTATAGATTCAGGATCAGTTCCTGTGGATTGGAGGGTAGCTAATGTTATCCCACTTTTTAAGAAAGGAGGGAGAGAGAAAACGGGAAATTATAGACCAGTTTGTCTGACATCAATGGTGGGGAAGATGCTGGAGTCAATTATAAAAGACGAAATTGCGGAACATTTGGATAGCAGTAACAGGATCGTTTCGAGTCAGCATGGATTTACGAAGGGGAAATCATGCTTGACTAATCTTCTGGAATTTTTGAGGATGTAACTAGGAAAATTGACAGGGGAGAGCCGGTAGATGTGGTGTACCTCGACTTTCAGAAAGCCTTCGACAAGGTCCCACACAGGAGATTAGTGGGCAAAATTAGAGCACATGGTATTGGGGGTAGGGTGCTGACATGGATAGAAAATTGGTTGACAGACAGAAAGCAAAGAGTGGGGATATATGGGTCCCTTTCAGATTGGCACAGTGACTAGTGGGGTACCGCAAGGCTCGGTGCTGGGACCCCAGCTATTTACAATATATATTAATGACTTGGACGAAGGGATTAAAAGCACCATTAGCAAATTTGCAGATGATACAAAGCTGGGTGGTAGTGTGAACTGTGAGGAAGATGCTATGAGGCTGCAGGGTGACTTGGCAGGTTGTGTGAGTGGGCGGATGCATGGCAGATGCAGTTTAAAGTGGATAAGTGTGAGGTTATCCACTGGTGGTAAGAATAGGAAGGCAGATTATTATCTGAATGTGTCAAGTTAGGAACAGGGGACGTACAATGAGATCTGGGTGTCCTAGTGCAACAGCCACTGAAAGGAAGCATGCAGGTACAGCAGGCAGTGAAGAAAGCCAATGGAATGTTGGCCTTCATAACAAGAGGAGTTGAGTATAGGAGCAAAGAGGTCCTTCTGCAGTTGTACAGGGCCCTAGTGAGACCACACCTGGAGTACTATGTGCAGTTTAGGTCTCCAAATTTGGGGAAGGATATTCTTGCAATTGAGGGCGTGCAGCGTAGGTTTACTAGGTTAATTCCTGGAATGGCGGGACTGTCATATGTTGAAAGACTGGAGCGACTAGGCTTGTATACACTGGAATTTAGAAGGATGAGAGGGGATCTTATCGAAACATATAAGATTATTAAGGAATTGGACATGTTAGAGGCAGGAAACGTGTTCCCAATGTTGGGGGAGTCCAGAACCAGGGGCCACAGTTTGAATAAGGGGTAGGCCATTTAGAACAGAGATAAGGAAAAACTTTTTCAGTCAGAGAGTTGTAAATCTGTGGAATTCTCTGCCTCAGAAGGCAGTGGAGGCCAATTCTCTGAATGCATTCAAGAGAGAGCTAGATAGAGCTCTTAAGGATAGCGGAGTCAGGGGGTATGGGGAGAAGGCAGGAACAGGGTACTGATTGAGAATGATCAGCCATGATCACATTGAATGGTGGTGCTGGCTCGAAGGGCCGAATGGCCTACTCCTGCACCTATTGTCTATTAACTCCAGCCTCCCAGGCAGCCTAGGTTCACTGCAATTTGTCTGCTGATGGAACAGGTTTTACACTCATCCCTGGGACATCAGGATAACAAGGATACCTACATCAGAATACCTCCTATTCATTGATTATGGTTCTGCCTTTAACATAATAACTCCAAGCAAATTCATCTCCAACTCATGGACCTAGGACCTCACAACTGGATCCTTGACTTCCTCATCCTTTGACCTCAATCAGTAAGGAAAGGTGACAAAACATCTTCCACAATAGTTTCTAACACTGGTGCTCATAAAGCTGTGTTCTCAGCCCTGTAATATACTCCCTATACACAGAACAGCATGGCCAAATTCTGCTCTAACTTCATTTACAGGTTCCAAAGACGTGCAGGTTTGTAGGTTAGTTGGTTTGTAGGCTTCAGTAAATTATCCCTAGTGTGTAGGATAGAACGAGCATACAGGTAATCATTGGTCGGCGTGGACTCAGTGAGCTGAAGGGCCTGTTTTCACACTGAATTTCTAAATTAAACTAAACCAAATAAAGTTTGCAGATGACTCCACTGTGGTGGACTGGATATCAAATCAAATGAGGAAAGGTGGTATAGGAAATAGATCTGAGTTTAGACAACAACCTCTCTCTCAGTGTCAGAAAAACGAAGGAAGTATTATGGGTAGACTTGTGAGATGTAAATGTGGGAGAGTGTGAAATCATACACTTGCATAAGAGGAATCAAAAGGCAGATTATTATCTGAATGAGGAGAGAAGGCTAATACATGAAGTAGTACAGAGCGATGGTGCTTCCCTAGCAGCAGCGGCTCACCTGCAGTCCGTTTGTCTTTTGTGTTTTTTGTTGTTTTTTTGTCTTAATTGTAGTGCTTAGATGTGATGTAGTGTTTTTTGTGATTGTGTACTATGTGTGTGTGGGGGGGGGGGAGGGGGAATTGTAAAATTGTCTCTTCCGAACGGTGACGCAACCTTTTTTTCTGGGTTGTGTCTCCGTTCCTGCTGCGGCCTACCATCGGCCAAACATCTGGAGCTGGCGGCCTCCACCTGGGACCACCTGGGCCCTGGTTTGCAGAGCCCGCGGACTGTACTCATCATCTGCGGAGCTGGCTGCCTTCGGAGGCTGCGGTGGCGCTGCGGGAGCAGCTGCGACTCACCTTCGGAAGCTCCGAAGGCTTCTTCGGCCGCGGGGATATCAGAAGCTCGCAGGCCCCTGGGTGGGGGCCAACATTGGGAGCTCCGGCAGCGGCAGCATCTTCGCCCGCCCCGAATCGCGGGGCTTGGGTCAGCCCACTGCTGACCTTTCACCATCCGGCGCAGCCTGAAATAGGCCGCGGGATTTTTCTCTGCCCGGCGGGGGCTTCAATGTCGGGAGCCACGACCGCCCCGAAGTGCAGCGGCAGCGTCTTCACCCACCCCAAATCGCGGGACTTGGATCGGCCCGCTGCAGACCTTTCACCATCTGGCGCGGCCTGGAACCTGGCAACTTCAACAGCCTGACCACGGGAGAAGATGGCAGGGGAAGAGAAAATACATTTTGGCCTTCCATCACAGTGAGGAGGTGACTGGAGGAGACTCACTGTGATGGATGTTTCTTTTTTTGTTTTATGTTGGTTTGTGATTGTGTGTGTTATTGCTTATTTTTATTGCTCTTATTGTTGGACTGTGGGTAATGGAATTTCGTCCAAAAGACATTTTTTGGATGACAATAAAGGCTATTCTGATTCTGATTCAAGTGTTTTTCTACATGAATTACAAAGTGTTGGCAGGCAGATGCAGCAAGTGGTCAAGAAAGTAAACAGCATATTGGCACTTGTGCAATGAGGTTGGAGTTTATAAATGGAGGTTTTGCTACAATTCCACAGGATATTGTTGATGTCACACTGAGAGTATTGTGCATAGATTTGGTCCCATTTCTAAGAAACGAGAAAATAGCTTTGGATACAGTCTAAAGGAGATTCACCAGACTAATTCCTGGAATGCTGAAGAGATTAGGTCTATATTCTTTGTATTTTAGAAAAATGAAGAGTCATCCTAACAGACATGACAGGGTGGTCATCGAAATGATTTCACTCATGGAAGAGTCTCACAGGAAAGGACATATGTTTAAGGCAAGGAAGTGGTTATTTAAAACTTTAAGATTAACCTAAGAAATTCCTTCTTGCAGAGGGTAATGCATCTCTGGAATTCACTAGTCCTGAGAGTTAAGGAGGCTTGATTGTTTGGTCTTTAAAATGGAAAGAAGATTGGACGACATGGTGGCAGAGCGGTAGTTGCTGTCTTAGTACGCTAGAGTCCTGGGTTCGATCCTGACTAGGGGTGCTGTCAGTACAGAGTTTGTATGTTCTCCCCCAGACCGTGTCTTGTAGGTTAATTGTAAATTGTCCCTAGTGTGTAGTGTGTGCCAGTGTAATGAGGATTGCTGCTCAGTGCCCACTCGGTGGGTGAAGGGTCAGTTTCCTTGCTGTCTCTAAACTAAACTAAAACAAAACTAAACATTGAGGATTAGGGTCCACGATGTAGACCAGTGGAGAATTTGAGGCCTGGGTAGATGTGTCAAGATTTTGTGTAGGATGGAACTGCAGATGCTGGTATAAACCGTAAACACAAAAAGCTGGAGTAACTCAGTGGGTAAGACAGCATCTCCTGGTCTCTCTACATCTCCATCTCTATCTCTCATTTTCCTTTCCCTTAACCCTCAGTCTGAAGAAGGGTCTCGACCCGAAACATCACCTATTCCTTTTCTCCAGAGATGTTATCTGACCCGCTGAGTTACTCCAGCTTTTTGTGTCTATCTTATGTCATGATTTTATTGTGTAGTGGGGCAGGTGAACTATTCATGCTCCTTGTTTTTGGTGATCTTGTGAGAACAAAGAGGATCGATGGAAACAAGAGAAGGGAGAGAGTTGGGGAATTGTTGTAGTGATGAAGAGAGTACTGAGGAGAAGGAGTAAAGAGAGAGAGAGAGAGTGTATGAAGGAATTGCAGATGCTGGTTTAAACCAAACTAAGGAATGGGTGACGTTTCAGGTCAAGACCCTTCTGGAGAGAGAGTGCAGGCTGAGCAGAAAGAGAGGAAGATATCACGGTGTCGGGGGGGGGGGGGGGTGGGGGGGTAAGTAAGTAAAATGTAGGATTCATAAACAATTCCTCTGCATTTGTAAGCAAATTGTCTGTACAGTTCAGGAAATATGGCAGAAATGAATAAAAAGGAAATTAGTTTTGTAGACAACAGCTGATATAGGAAGAGTGTGGTGGACAAGAGCTTTCGTGAATCAGTCAATTATTTACTATTTTATGATCAGTTGCCCTACCCGGTCTTGACCACATAAAGATGAAATGATTAAAATGTTGCATTGACAGCAGAGGCCGTGAGTCAAGAGAAGAATAAAGACAAGAATTAAGCTCTTTAAAATATTCCAATGCAAAGTAATAATTGCTTTGAAGAGTGTTCACTAGTTTGCAAAAAATCTTGGCTCTATGAAGTTTGCGAAAATTTTCTATTCCATTCCTCACTTATTTGTTGGAAATACAAACTCAGTCAGCAGGAAGATTAAATTCCACCGTATAACTTAGCAGTGAGAGATTATAATTTGGCAAACTGCCAGAGGAATGTTATATCCAAGTGTTGCAACAGAGAGGCAGTACTTTTCCATACTGAAACTGATTAATAAAACATCAGTGACAGGCCAGGGAAATATGAGGAACCCCTTTTTGTAATTGGTGGGGTGGGAAGGGGGTTGCCTTATGATCAAGTGTAACCCTCATATGTAGGTTTTTCAGGAAAGTGGAGTTTAATGACTTCAATTTTGCACATGAACTTTGATCTGGCAGATTGCCGAGTCTGATGCGAGTGAATTTGAAAGAAATAATGAGTGTCTCATTGAATTTAAACAAGGAATATTAAAAAGTTCCTTAAGGGAAAAATAAGCAATCTGATTGTAACAGTATTATAAGTATATATTTCTGCTAATCAAATAATAGTGGCAGAATATGGAGAATGTATATCCTGACCCACTGTTTGTCCTCCACATCAATAATTTGGATGAGAACATACATGGCATGATTAGCAAGTTTGCAGATGTCACACAAGTAGGTGGTATTGTAGAGAGTGAAGATGGTTCTCAAAAATTGCAGCAGGATCTTGATCGGTTGGGCAGGTGGGGTGAGGAATAGTTGATGGAATTTAATACAGAGAAATGGGAGGTGTTGCATTTTGGAATATGGGTTGGACCTACACAGGGCTCTGGGGAGTGTTGTAGAGCAGAGGGATCTAGGAGTGCAGGTACAACGTTCATTGAAAGTGGCATCACAGGTAGATATGATGGTCATAAAGGAGTTTAGCACATTGGCCTTCAGCAGTCAGAGTATTGAGTTTAGAAGTTGGGAGGTCATGTTGCAATTATATAAGACTTTGGTGAGGCTGCATTTAGAGCATTGTGGTCAATTCTGGGCACCATGCTATAGGAAAGATGTAGTCAAGCTGGAAAGGTTGCAGAGATTAACAAGGATGTTGCCAGGACTCAAGGGCCTGAGCTATAGGGAGGTGAAGCAGGCTAGGACTCTATTCTTTGTTGTGCAGGAGGATGAGGGGTGATGTTATAGAGGTGTACAAAATGATGAGGGGATTAGATCGTATAGGCACACAGAGTCTCTTGCCTAGAGTAGGGGAATTGAGAAACAGAGGACCGGGTGAAGGCGAAGGGGGGAAAGAATTAATAGGAACCTGAGTGGAAACTTTTTCACACAAAGGATTGTGGGTGTATGGAACAAGATGCCGGAGGAGGTAGTTGAGGAAGGGACTATCCCAATGTTTAAGAAACATTTAGACAGGTATTAGGACAGGTTTAAAGGAATATAAGTCAAATGCAAGCTGGCGGGATTAGTGTAGAGGGGATACGTTGGCCGATGTGGGCAAGTTGGGCCAAAGGGACCTATTTCTATGATGCCTGACTCTATGTCTCTAAGACTCTATGGTACTGGGAATTTCAATGCGTTGCCCATGCCCAAGATAACTAAAGTGTCCTTTGCTTGAAATTGACTATCAGGTTTTAGACTCTTGTGCAAAATTTGTGGTTGCTATGATTTATCTGTGCAACAATGGATAACATGTTCCAGGAGATGGTCACTACACTACAGAACTCAAGAGAATGCAAGTAGAGAAGGAATGACTGACAGATGAACAAAAAAGAGCAGGGAGGCAGTTCAGGAGATTTACAGGGAAATTCTGCTCTTTAGCCAGTACACAGGGTGCTGGGCTTTATAAATTGGGGTTTAGAGTTCAACAGCAAGGAAGTCACGATGAGCCTTTATAGAACAATGGTTAAGGGTCAACTACGGTTTTGTGTCCAGTTCTGAACAATTTATGAAATATGTAAATTCTTTGCAGAGAGTAGAGATTTAATGAAGAGACAATAATTTGAGGAAGGGGGGGGACTTCTGTTATGTGGACTGTTTGGAGAAGCTGATGTTATTCACTTTGAAACAGATGAAGTTGTGATCAGATAGAGGTGCAGAGCAGTTATAGAGAGTACAGTCCTGTCGGCAGAAATGTCAAGAACCAGGGGACAGAGATGAAAACAAGTTCTACTCAATAGCCATGATAAAACAAGGATAATACTCCACTGCAGTACTCAAGGAATGCTGCACTGTCTGAGGTGCTGTCTTGGTGACAACATTTTTAAAGATCCCAAAGTGCAATTGTGAATTCAGTATCCTTCTTCTTAGGCACCTCTCGGTCATGGCTGACCATGGGTGATGCATCCTAGTTGGCTGCTTGCTCCACACCTCGGCTAGAGCAGCGTCGCTTGTGGCTGAAGAGACCAATGCGGGAGTGACAGTCTCTGTCGCAAAGTCAAAACTTATCGCTGAAACAAAATAACTGGTCATCGTCATAATTTTGTTTGTAATAGCTTGCTGTTTGCAAATTGGCTGCTATGTTGCCTGCATTGCAATAGACAATAGACAATAGGTGCAGGAGTAGGCCATTCAGCCCTTCGAGCCAGCACCGCCATTCAATCAGATCATGGCTGATCACTCTCAATCAGTACCCCGTTCCTGCCTTCTCCCCATACCCCCTCACTCCGCTATCCTTAAGAGCTCTATCCAGCTCTCTCTTGAAAGCATCCAACGAACTGGCCTCCACTGCCTTCTGAGGCAGAGAATTCCACACCTTCACCACTCTCTGACTGAAAAAGTTCTTCCTCATCTCCGTTCTAAATGGCCTACCCCTTATTCTTAAACTGTGGCCCTTTGTTCTGGACTCCCCCAACATTGGGAACATGTTTCCTGCCTCTAATGTGTCCAATCCCCTAATTATCTTATATGTTTCAATAAGATCCCCCCTCATCCTTCTAAATTCCAGTGTATACAAGCCTAATTGCTCCAGCCTTTCAACATACGACAGTCCCGCCATTCCGGGAATTAACCTAGTGAACCTACGCTGCACGCCCTCAATAGCCAGAATATCCTTCCTCAAATTTGGAGACCAAAACTGCACATAGTACTCCAGGTGCGGTCTCACCAGGGCCCGGTACAACTGTAGAAGGACCTCTTTGCTCCTATACTCAACTCCTCTTGTTATGAAGGCCAACATTCCATTGGCTTTCTTCACTGCCTGCTGTACCTGCATGCTTCCTTTCAGTGACTGATGCACTAGGACACCCAGATCTCGTTGAACATCCCCTCTTCCTAACTTGACACCATTCAGATAATAATCTGCCTTTCTATTCTTACTTCCAAAGTGAATAACCTCACACTTATCTTCATTAAACTGCATCTGCCATGTATCCGCCCACTCACACAACCTGTCCAAGTCACCCTGCAGCCTTATTGCATCTTCCTCACAATTCACACTACCCCCCAGCTTAGTATCATCTGCAAATTTGCTAATGGTACTTTTAATCCCTTCATCTAAGTCATTAATGTATATCGTAAATATGGGGTCCCAGCACCGAACCTTGCGGTACCCCACTGGTCACTGCCTGCCATTCCGAAAGGGACCCATTTATCCCCACTCTTTGCTTTCTGTCTGTCAACCAATTTTCTATCCATGTCAGTACCCTACCCCCAATACCATGTGCTCTAATTTTGCCCACTAATCTCCTATGTGGGACCTTGTCGAAGGCTTTCTGAAAGTTGAGGTACACCACATCCACTGACTCTCCCCTGTCAATTTTCCTAGTTACATCCTCAAAAAATTCCAATAGATTTGTCAAGCATGATTTCCCCTTCGTAAATCCATGCTGACTCGGAATGATCCTGTTACTGCTATCCAAATGCTCAGCAATTTCATCTATAATTGGTCTATAATTACCTGTTTTCTCTCTCCCTCCTTTCTTAAAAAGTGCATCTGTTAATGCTTTGCAAAAATATGTAAAACTGTGTAAAATGAATTGGAACTTTCTAAAAAGTGTTTATATATGCAGATCTCTTCTTTAGTTTATCTTCCTTAATTGGTCTTTAAATGGAAATGGAAGCACCATCAGTTTGGCCTTAAGCAGAATCAGTTGATCAATCTCTATACAAACCCTATTCTGAAGTTTTGAATTGGTATTGTCTTTAGAATTGATATTGATTTATTATTATCACGTGTACTGAGATGCAATGAAATACTTTCTTTGTGTGCTATCCAGTCAAATAATACTAGACACAAGTACAATCAAGCCATACACAAATACAACAGCTGGTGCAAAGAGAAAAATACCAGAGTGTAGAATGTAGTATTACAGTGTTACAGCATGATAGCCTCAGAGAAATTTGTGCAGATGATAAACAAGTGCAAGGGCCACAATGAGGTAGAATGGGAGATGGGGATTACACCTTTACCTTACGAGAGAAATAGTCAGTGGTCTAGTAATAGCAGAGAAGATGCTGTTCCTGAATCTATTGATACGTGCTTTCAAGCTTTTGTATTTTCTGCCAGACAGGAGAGAGAGAAGAGACCGGGTTGTAAATGGTCCTTAATTATATAGGTTCCTTTCAGAAGGTAACATGAAGTGTAGAGAGTGTTGATGGGAGGGAGGATGGTCTGTATAATGGGCTGGGCTACATCCACACTGCAATTTATTGCTGATTTTGGCAGAGCTGTTGCCAAACCAAGCTGTGAAGCATTGCGATAGGATACTTTCTGTAGAAAGAGGTAGGAGTCTTTGGAGATATGCCAAGACTTCTTAGTCATCTGAAGGTGTGTGCTTTCTCAGCCATAGCAGTGTCAGTAATCACAAAAAGTCTCATGTACTCACTTTCTTATTCCGTAGATGTAACTGATTGAAATAACTTCAATCAGAACTATCAGTAGAAGTGCCAGGGTTGCTGCATAGTCATTGAATATAACAAACCAGTAGTTGCCTGCTTCAGTGGTGAAAATAATTCCTATAACACAAGCTATAAGACACACGATACCTAGAAAAGGAGGGAAAGACAGGAGTGTGCATGATAATTCAAACTGTAACATTAAACACATCCATCCCAGCCTTATTTGTCATAGCCCTTGTTAAAATCTACTTTAATCTCCAATTTCAGTCATTGTGAAACTATCTTTAATACGCTACTTCCTGAGAAGATTGCGGATATTTGGTATGTCAGAGAGGACTCTCCTGAATTTCTACAGGTGTGTACAGTAGAGAGCATCTCTGGAGAAAAGGAATAAGTGACGTTTCAGGTCGAGACCCTTCGACCCATCTCAACCCGAAACGTCACCTATTACTTTTCTCCAGAGATGCTGTCTGATCCGTTGGGTTACTCCAACATTTTGTGTCTATCTTCGGTTTAAACCAGCATCTGCAGTTCCTTCCTACACCTACAGTAGAGAGCATATTGACTGGTTGCACCATGGCCTGGTTCAGCAACTTGAATGCCCAGAAGCAAAGAGGACTGCAAAAAGTGGTGAACACTGCCCAGTCCATCACAGGTTCTGATCTCCCCACCATCAAAGGGATATACAGGAGTTGCTGACTCAAGAAGGCAGCCAGCATCATCAAGATCTTATGGCTTGGTTTTTTAATGTTTCACCAAATTTGTTTCAATTCAAGTTTTTAGAGAGGATCAAGTGGGTTTGAGAAGGTTAACTATATGCCCTACAATTTGGAGTAACTTTCTTCTTTAACGTACTGATTTATGTAACCCATTGTGCAAATAAATGTCTATTACACATTAAATCACAGTCACAAGCCCCGAAGCACTAAACAATTAGGCTAACACTCCACTGTGGTAATGAGGGAGTGCTTCACTGTTGGAAATGAGATATAAAAGAAAGCCTCTCTGTTCTTTTGTAAAAGATCCTAGCATTGTAAAAGAAAAATTGCAGGGAAGCTATGCCTTGGATTTCTGACCAATAGTCATCCCTTGAACAAAAGCATGAAAATGACCATACGAGAGATAATCACATTGTTATTTGCAGGAACTTGCCTTGAATAATTTGGCTGCTGTGTTTGCACATTGAGAAATATTTCAGTGGCTGCGAAGTGCAATGGAACATTTGAAAATTATTGTGAAAAACCTTCTATGTGCAAGCCTATCTTTCTTTCCAGACCTCAGAGATGGTGAAGTTGATGCAAATGTTCTGTGCAATGGGACCAATATCCTGATGCTGAAATATTTTTAATTTAGATGGTTGTGAATATTTACCCCTGAGAAATGTAAATGCTTAGATTAATGGCTGAGTTTAATTGACTTTTGGATACCAAAGGAATCAAAAGATATAAAGCATTTGTCATGAAAGAAGATTGAGATGCAGGATCTGCCATGATCATATTGAACAGCAAAGCAGGCTTAATGTGCCAAATGCCAATTCCTGCTTCTATTCATTATGTTTCCATGAAAATAAAAGAGTGCATCCAAATCAAGATTTACCTATCATGATCTCCTTTGGAAGGTACTTCGAAATGATTTTCATGTCACTAAGTGGAGTGATGACCCCGGCCATGTTTCCCAGCATGCTGCCAATTCCCAACATCAAGACCATCGTAAAATACAATATCGACCAGATCTGCGATGGTCCCGGCATGTGCACAATGGCTTCAGTGAAGACTATGAACAAAAGGCCAGTGCCTTCAACAGCCTAGACAAAGACAAAGAAATGGCACAATTCCATTTGAATACGGAACATAAAAAATCAAGGAATCATAGAATTATACAGGAAGAGAATATTCCTAGTGCCATTTGCCAATTTTAAATCCAATTGGCTAGCTCATTTTGTATTTCATGCAATCTAATTTCCCAAACTATCCTACCATATGGGATCATGTCAAAGACCTTGCAAAAAATCCATATAGCCTTGTCCTCATCAATCCTTCACAAATTTGGCTGTCCTCAACAACCTTTCAAATCTATGGTAAGATCACATGGTCTTAAACAATACATCCACCACAGATTTATTCCCTGTACACATGAGATCTGAGCATAGGTGTATCAATGTTTTTCTCAATCTTCCAGTGCACCAACAAGACATTTGCTGTGATGGAGTTAATCTATGTTGTTTGACCTTAAATAAAAACAGAAAATGCTGAAAACATTCAGTAGCATGGGCAATAAATGTGGATGGAGAAACAGTAAAGATTTTCTCTTTTCTTTTCAGATTTCCAGCATCTTTCTATTTTTATTAAAAATTCAACTTTCATTGCATCCATTTCAAAATAAAGATGATCCCAACCTAAATAATTGAGTTATGGTATGTATATGATGTCTGTGAATGTGCACATTGGAGGCCAAACTTCGAGAAGCTGTTAACTTCTTCACTAAAACATACAAGATCATTGGCCTTGCACTTAAAATCTGGAAAACAAAGATCCTCTATTAACTGCCTAACTACAAGACACTAAAAAAACATGGGACCATTCCTATTGCAAGGGCCACTTCTCACTGAAGGCAGACATAATTGGCTTTTTATGGTTCAATATGGATATTCCATTCAGCTGAGAACTCCACTTTGCAAAAGAAAAGAATTGGAAGTATAACACACATCAAACATGTCAGGCTTCATTACTGTTTCCTCCAGGTCAGAGATAGAAAAATCATCATCCTGCAATTAGAACACTACTTGGAGGTTCCAAACTTAAGCAATGCAAATGTTTTATTCTGAAATTAGAATAACAGTGAAACAATAACTTGACATAATTATGCAATGGCAATACACTAACATACACAGAGTTAATGGCTTTTAAAGATGTTTTGCATATTAAGGGCATCAAGGAATATGGGGTTAATGCAGCAAAATAGCACTGAGATATAAAAACAGCTATGATACTATTCAATGGTGAAGCTGGTGCAGAGGGCTGATCAGTCCAATCCTGTCCCTATTCTAGTTCTTGTCATTACCGTATCCAATTGAGATTGCAGATCGCAGATTTCAATTTGTGAGGAAATGGTGGCAAACATGTCTGGGGCTGTTGAATTCAGGTATGTTTTCCACATGTCAAGTGTATCGAGCGTTATTGTATTCTCCTTCAGGTCAAAGGTGTTTGTTAGAAGAAGAATCATCCTGTGATAAGAACAACACTGTATAAGGTGCCATAGTTAAGCATCCAAGCAAATTTTCAAAATTACTACAAGAATAAAACGATAACCAGGCATGATTACTCAACAGCAATGCCAGAGCTAATGATTTTTACAACTGTCCTTGAGTAGATTACACCCTCAAAACAACATTGATAATAATGCTGTAACTGATTTTACAATGCTGATGCACAACTTTATAATGAATGATCTCATCTCTACATTCTCTGCAGATTTTGCCTGCAGCTCAGTGAATAGCAGTCTTGCTTTTGGGTGGATTTGAGTCCCTCTCCAGATAACACAAGTTCAGTGAGAGTCCTAGATTGTTGGAAATATCAGCTTTTAAATGAGATGCTCAGCAAAATGCCTATGTACACTCTCAGGTGGATAAAAGAAAGTCACATTATTCCAAGGAGAAGCATTATTTTCACAGGGCTGCCACTGCTGTCTTTGAATGAAAAAATTCAGATATTTAACTCAGTACCCCTCCCCGTTCCTACTTCCCAAATTCCCTCCTGATATTGCAGCAGCATCCATCTAACCATGGCCTTCTGATGGATCCCAGCTCCAGGCTCACAGACCAAGTTCCAAACTTGCACCACCCATCTGCCATCTCCAGAAGCGACCTTTTGATGCACTCCTCAAGGTACCAATCTTTACCCTACTGCTGCCATTAAAGGCACACATGAATTTTATTTCTTGACAGGGTGCAGATACCACTGAATTATTTCTGAACTGAAGAGGAAATTAAGAGTCACCCAGATTGTTTAGTTCATAGTTGTATAGAGGCAACCCAAATAAGAAAAGCAGATATGCTTCCCTGAACCAGATAGATTTTTATGCCAATTCAGTAATTTCAAATGTACCATGACCGAAACAAGATTTTTTTCAAATTCCAGATTTTAATTTTAATTACTTAAATTAAAATTCCCAATTGGTGAAATTTGAATACATGTCTCTGGATCAATGTTCAAAGCTTCAATTTTGGTCCCGCAAACTGAACCATTGCATTTTGAAGCCATTATTTGATTGATGTTATACTCCTTGTGTTGGAAAATGTACAAATAGAAGCAGAAAGAAGAAATTTGCCCCAAGCCTCTTCCAACTTTCAATAAGATCAAGGCTAGTTTAGTACTTCAAGTCCGGTTTCTCACCCATTTAACATATTCTTGAATTCCCTGTTCAAGAATCAATGGATATCAGCCTTAAATACACTTGGTTTCTAGACACCTGCAGCCTGCCAGGGAAGAAAGTGCTAAATATACACAACATTCTGAAGAATTATTTTCTTATCTTGGCCAATCTGTTATTTTGACACCCCCACCACCCCCCACCTATACCCCTTAATTCACCAGCCAGAGGAAACAGCCTTTCCCCATCCAGCTTGTCAATCCTCCTCAGAATATTATATGCTTCATAGCATTCACAACTCATTGGAAATTAGAATCAGTTTTAGTTAATATCACTTCATAGGATAAATCCTGCATTCCAGAAATCAGTCTGGTGAATTAATCTTGATGTGTGAATATTTACTACCAAATTTCCTGCATTACTACTGCAACTCTCTTCATAAATGCTTTGGAATAAGTTGAATTGAAAGGTATCATACAAAGGCAGGTCTTTCTTTTTATTTTTTAATATATTGTTGAATCAAGGTTGATCAATTACATTGGAATATACATTGTGGTTCTTCCCCCAGGCCTTCATACTTAACATGAATATTCCTTATTATTTCTCCATCAGGGAGGGAAGCTGATATGATTATTTGTTCACCTATTACCTGCCACACTTTGTCCTGCCCCTCCTTACTTACAAATCCCACCCCCGCTCACACCCTCATTACAATCAGTCTGAAGGAGGTTCCCGACTTGAAATGGCAATTCCTTGTTTCTACTCAACTGATATTAAACTCAGATTTATGAACAAATGTTGTGGAGTTTGACAAAAAGCCATATAATATCTCGTGGAATGTTCAAGAGATGGGTCAAATCTTTGGATTCTGTGATGGGTTTCAATACCTTTGGTTTTGTCTTCAAGTTGCAACTGTTCAATACACTCAAAATATGCTCATTTGCCTTGAGTCTTTCCATTTTAATCAGTAGAATATAAGACCGAGCGCAAAGCATCCAACAGCTATGTTTTGCCCTCAGATTCTCTTTCCAATGCAAATAGACAAAGAGCATTCTTAGAGGGCCAGGATATAATTTGAACCCCTTGGAATATGGATGACACAGGAAAGGTGCTATTTTCATTTCTATTCCTAACTCCTTGAGAGGACAATAATGTAGTTTGATATCAAGGTCACAATTGGACCATAGCAGTTTGACATGACAGATTCCTTTCTCTCCCCGCCATCAGTGAACATTTTGGGTTTTTATGTTATTGTTAGAGATTACAAATTGGGTGTGCTGGATTATAGAACACTACAACTCCAAGTAGGTCATTTGACCCTTGAGTCTGTGATGACTTCTCAGCCCGTCCAGGTCCCTGCATTTACTCATGTTTTAGGTTTTTATCCAGTTCCTTCTTGAAAGCCATTAGTGAATCTGTTTCCAATGCACTATGAGGAAACAACTTCTAAGACCTAACCAGTTATTTTTTTCCTGTAATGGTATTTGGATATGACTTTTCTTCGTACATATCCACCCCTCTGTCCTGAAGCAACCTAAATGTGGACACTTATGCAGTTGTAAGGAACTGAGCCAAGGCACTTCAATGCAATACTATCAAACAAAAATAGTCACAAGATCATGCAAGAAAATATTAGGACAGATAATTAAAACCTTGGTTAAAGAACATCCCAGAGGAGACAAGAGGGTGAACTGTAAATAGACATGATTTGGAATTTGCCCTCATTTATGTCACCTTGCCCTTTGTGTTATGTGTATAAACAAAATAGTATTGTCAACAGGCAAAAGATAGAAGACTGACATAAGCCAGTTTGGAATTGATGTTTCCTTTTATCTAGTGGAATCTTCTGGAGTAAGCTCAGATGAACAAAATCACAATATTGTAGCAGAGGAAACAATTCAGCCCAAGGATCTATATGGTGTTTTCTTCGGGCAATATAATTAAGCCCATTCCCCTGTTTAGTTAGTTTATAGATACAGCATGGAAACAGGTTCTTCAGCCAGAGTCCACGCTTGTTCTATGTTATCCCACCTTCCCATCCACTCTCTACGCATCAGGGGCAGTTTTACAAAGGTCAATGAACCTACAAAGCGGCATGTCTTTGGGATGTGGGGGAAAACCAGAGCACCCACGGAGGAGACCCACGTGGTCACAGGGCAAACGTGCAAACTCAATAACAACAGCACCCGAGATCAGGATTGAACTCAGGTTGCTGCCACTGTGGGATATAGTGGGACCTGGGTCTCTGGCGCTGTGTATTTTTCACAACAGTGCAATTTATATTAGATATTCTCAACACAGTAAAAATTAACCCTTTTTCAAAGGGTGCATTTTCTTCATTCCTCATTAAAGCTCATTCTAGTTTCTATTGAAAGTCACTTGGTTCAACAGAATTAAAATGCCTATATTCTAATCAGTTTAATTGACTTGAATATCCATTGCAATTATTTTATATTTTATCTCACATAGCTGTTAAAAACAAAATAATCTTATGTTTCTTAAGACAGTCAATTCATTGATTGCTATTAAACTACAAAGGTAATACTTAAAAAGAACAATGTAAGAAAGACACAAAGTGCTGGAGTAATTCAGTTGGTCAGGCAGCATCTCTTCAGACTGAGAAGGGTCCCGACACGAAACATTGTCTATCAATGTTCTCCAGAGATGTTGCCTGCCCCGCTGAATCATTTCAGCACTTTGTGTCTTTTTTGTAAACCAGCATTTGCAGTTCCTCGATTCTCTCTTTCAAAACAATAAATGTGCACAATAAATGACTCAAAGAGCAGCCTTCTTCCTATTTGTTTTTTGCAAGTGGCTGACATGGACAAGATGCTAATTATTGGCTGTGCGAAGAGTCTCGGGGGCTTTGTCCTGATGCCATTTTTGTGACCTGCTTGTTATAAAAGAACTGACATATGTTTAAGTAAGGATAATGTGGAGTTAGGATCGTGTGTGGATTAGATGTAATAAATGGATTTTTTTGTAAATTTAAAAAGCTGTAACTTTGGATGGTTGATGCAATAAGAGAAGTTCTCTTGAACTTCTACACGTGTACAGTAGAGAGCACATTGACTTAGTTGCATCACGGCCTGGTTGGTAACTCAAACGCCCAGGAACGAAGATGAATGCAAAAAGTGCAGAACACTGCTCAATTTATCACAGGTACTGACCTCCCCACCATTGAAGGGATCAACAGGAGTCGCTGCCTCAAAAAGGCAGCCTGCATCATCAGAGACCCACACCACCCTGGCCACACACTCATTTCACTCTTGTCATCGGGAAGAAGGTACAGGATCCTGAAAACTGTAACATCCAGGAGCCGATTCTTCCCTATAACCATCAGGCAATTCAACACTACAACCTCCAAATAAACTCTCAACTACATAGACATGGGGGCACTTTTTTTGGCTTTGCACTATTGCTGTTTTTAAAAATATATATACTGAACTTTTTTGTTATCTATTCTGGTGTTTACAGAGTACTATGTTTGTACATCTGTTGTGCTACTACAAGTCAGAATTTCATTGTTCTGTTTCAGGACATATGACAATAAAACCGATACCTACCCCCACTCCCTCCCCAACTCACCACTTCACACCTACTTACAGCCAGACTCCAGTCTGCAAAGACTGGGCCCCCTCCACTACCCACCCCCTCCTAGCTACCCAACATCATTCAGGCCACTTCTCCATCACAAACAAGAGAAATTGCGGAGGTGGAGAGGCTATTCAGAAGACAGAAAAGCCGGAAATCTCCAAGACCGGACAATGTTTCCCCCTCTACCCTCAAGCTCTGTGCCGAACAATTGGCACCAGTCCACACAGACATTTTCAACCAGTCCCTGCAAACTTGCACTGTCCCTGCCTGCTTCAAAGTCTCCACTATTGTCCCTGTACCCAAAATGATAAGGATTACTGGTCTTAATGACCATAGGCCTGTCGCACTGACCACTGTAATCATGAAGCCCCTTGAAAGTCTTGGGTCTTTCTGAAAAATATCACAAACCCCCTTCTGGACCCTCTGCAGTTTGCACACCGGGACAATAGGTCAGTGGGTGACACAGTCAACCTAGGCCTGTACTTCATCCTCCAGTATCTAGACTGCCAGGGCACCTATGCAAGGATTTTGTTTGTGGACTTTAGCTCTGCATTAAATACCATCGTGCCAGAGCTACTACACTCCAAAATTTCCCAGTTGACTGTGCTTGAACTTCTCTGTCAGTGGATCACCAATTTCCTAACAGACAGGAAGCAGCATGTGAGGCTGGGAAAGTACATCTCAGACCCAAAGACCCTCAACAAAGGAGCACCGGAAGGCTGCGTACTCTCCCCTCTCCTTTACTCTCTCTACACCAATGACTGCACCTCCACAGACTCCTCTGTTAAGCTTCTCAGGTTTGCAGATGACACAACCCTGATTGGACTGATCCAGGATGGGGAGGAATCTGCCTACAGACAGAGAGTGACACAGCTGGCGTCCTGGTGCCTTTGCAACAACCTGGAGCTTAAAACAGTGGAATTGATGGTAGACTCTAGGAGAGCTCCCATCCCCTCCCCCCACTGACCATCAACAACACCATAGTCACATCTGTGGAGTCATTTAAGTTGCTTGGAGCCATCATCTCCAAGGACCTTAAATGGGGGGCCACCATCGACTCCACAGTCAAAAAGGCCCAACAGAGGATGTACTTCCTGCAGCAGCTGAGAAAACACAATCTGCCACAGGCAATGATGGTCCAATTCTATACTGCCATCGTAGAGTCAGTCCTCACCTTCTCCATCATGGTCTGGTTTGGCTCAGCCACCAAGCACAACATCCGGAGGCTGCAGCGCATTGTTCGATCGGCTGAGAAGGTTGTTGGCTGCAGCCTTCCCCTTATTGACGAACTGTAAACTGCAAGGGCCAGGATGCGAGTGTGTAAGATCATCTCTGACCCCTCTCACCCTGGCCACAAACTCTTTGAAGCACTTCTCTCTGGAAGGCGACTCTGGACTGTCAAAGCCACCACAGCTAGACATAAAAACAGCTTTTTTCCATGAGCAATAGCTCTACTCAACAACCAAAAGTCTGCAGCCTCCTTTTGCTCTGGTATTTTATTTCATTCACATGTTTAAACTATAATGTTTTATTCTTAATGTTTAATGTTTTATGTTTTATTCATAATTGTTTACTGTACATTGTTTATTTACTAATTGTTTACCGCAAGTACTTAATTGTTACGTGCGAGCAAGCACCAAGGCAAATTCCTTGTATGTTTACATACTTGGCTAATAACATTTATTCAAATTCAAACACTCATGGCCCACATTTCCATAGGTGTTACAAAGAACAATGAGTAATGTGATTCTATTATATTTTTCACTGTGAGAGCTCACTGCATAAGCTCTCTATTGGAATGGAATGTCAGGCTTGCTGCCTGCATGGCTCAGGAGAACCAGTCTAATATTGGAGCAGTATATTAAAAAACATGGGTTAACCTGCTCTTCAGAAGGTTGAAAATGTGACCTTTGGTTCTGGAGTTTATTCTCCAGAAGGGAGATTTAAAAATATATATTCTTAAACCAACACTGGCCTAAGCAGCCTTTGTCTCCAGTGATGGGTAGAGATGTAGTGATTGCTGTCTTAACCAAATTAGTTTTCTTTCACTAAGGCAACAACTTGTCAATGAAGGCTTGAAATATTGGGATCAAATCACCATGATTTTCAATGCCTGCATTTCCAGGTAACTTTTGTATTCACAGAGTAAAATTCCTAGGCGTTATAGTTTGCAAACCTCCGATATAAAGGACACAAAAAGCTGGAGTAACTAATGGGTCAAACAGCATGTCTGGCGAACATGGATAGGTGATGTTCGTGGTCAGGACCCTTCTTCAGGCTCAAGTGCTACTTGACCCGTTGAGTTACCCCAGCACTTGTGTCCTTTTGTGTAAACCAGCATCTGCAGTTCCTGGTTTCTAAATATTATTAACGAACCTTATTGCGTGTATTTTATATGTTTGGGAAAAAATGTATTGCATCAAACAATTACATTTTAATTTAGTTTCATTTAATAAGCTAGGCAATTTTTAGTATTTATTATCACTCCAAACTGACAGCTGAGATCTTTCTGATGGTTTAGCAAGAAGGTGTTGTGCTGGGGAAGAGAGAGCGAAAATCTATCTGCCCTTGTTGCTACCACCTATTCCATCCAGACTAGCTGACACATAGGTAAAGTATTACTGCTACTTACAGTGAAAGTGGTTTCTTTCTATTACTCCTGTACAGCAAGGAAGGAAAGATAGTGAGAACGTTTTAAGGAAACGATGTTGAGAAAGTGTACAGCACACTTCAAGATGATGAAAAAGTAAGAAAATGTCGGAGAAGAAAATAAATGAAGCTTTGAAAAAGAATGAGAGAGAAGGAACTAGTGCAAGAATTGAGATTCTCCCCATATAATACTCTTACCTTTCGACACAGCTTTCATAATTAAATGTAGCTTTGAAACCATATATGGCAAAAGTGACAACGCTGGCAAATATTGATGTCAGACTGTTAACTAAAGCAATGATTACTGCTTGTTTCTCACAGTTGTTGTTTCTCTGATTGAAACTGGCAAATGCAATCAGGCTCCCAAATCCCAGGCCGAGAGAGTAGAAGATCTGTGTGGCTGCATCAATCCAGGACTTTGGGTCCATCAGGTGCTCAATCTGAGAATGAAGTGTAGTGAGGTTCAGTGAGTGGAACACATCATAACATGAGCGCACACTAAAGAAAACAAGTTGAACTTTAAAGGTTACCTTGGAAACCAATAGTTTAAAGAAAAAATAAGCAGAAAATATTAACATTAATCTTAACTGGCATAATTTTAATAAGTTAACCAAAAGCAAGAATAATCAGACCCTAAAATGGAAAGAGAAATGGAAAAGGAACAGATGCTCCTTTGGTTGTGTTGCTCCAGTGAACCAGTTTGATTCTGACCTCCTGTGCTGTCTTTGTGGAGTTTACACCTTCTCTCTGTGACTCTGCACATTTTCCTCCACATCCTAAAGACGAGTTTGTTGTTAGGATAATCGGCCATTATATGTTATGGTGTTGGAGAGTGACAAAAGAATTGGGAGGATTAATGAGCATGTTTGAGAAAATAGGTTATAGGGAAATAAGTAAGGTAAGAAAAATCAGATTGCTGTGGGAGCAAGTATAGACTCAGTGAGCCAAATGGTCTTATTCGATGTTGCACAGACAAGAAAAATGAAGAAACACGACCCAAGAAAAATGAGTATCAAAAGACTCAAAAAAAGCACAAGGAAAACTTAGTTTCATCTAGGCCTTGCAGAAAGCTTGATGACTTTATGAACCTTTGTTGCACTCCCTCTGACACAAATGTATCCTTATTTAGGCAGGTAGACTGGACCTGTACACAATATTCCAGCATCAGGGGCGTTCATATTTTCAGTGACACGTCTTTATCTTTGCACTTAAAACCTCATGCAATAAATGCTATAATGCAAGGAAGTCGAAGTGCATAAAACTAAAAGAGAAAGCATATAATATTGCAAAGATTAGCGGGAAGCTGGAAGACTGGGAAGCTTTCAATAGCCAACTAAAATAAACTAAAAAGGCAATAAGTGGAGAAAAGGTGAAACATGAAGGTAGACTTGTCAATAATATAAAAGAGGATACCAAAAGTTTCTTCAGATACGTAAAGAGTGAAAGGGAGGCACGAGTGGCCATTGGACCACAGGAAAATGACACTTGAGAGGTAGTAATAGGTAAGTCTTAACAGTGGAAGACACCAGCAACATGCCAGAAATTCAAGAGAGTCAGGGTGCAGAAGTTAGTGGAGTTGCTATTACCAAGGAGAAGGTGCTTGGGAAGCTGAAAGGTCTGAAATTGGATAAGTCACCTGGAGCAGATGAAGTACACCTCAGGGTTCTGAAAGAGGTAGCTTTAAAGATTGTGGAGGCATTAGTGGTGATCTTTCAGGAATCACTAGGGTCAGGAGTGATCCCAGAGGATTGGAAAACCGCAAATGTACTCCATTGTTCAAGAAGGGAGCGAAGCAAAAGAGGGTCTGAAGAAGGGTCTCGACCTGAAACGTTACCCATTCCTCTCCAGAGATGCTGCCTGTCCCACTGAATTACTCTAGCTTTTTATGTCTATCTAGGGGAAATTAAACACCGGTTAGCCTGACTTCAGTGGTTGGTAAGATTTTAGAGTTCATTATTAAAGGTGAGGTTTCCGAGTACTTGAAAGCACATGATAAAATTGGCTAAAGTCAGCATGGTTTTGTGAAAGGGAGATCATGCCTGACGAACCTGTTGCAACATTAAATTAATTCATTTTCAAAGATTCTAAAAGATTTTACCTTTGGAGTGAACATGTATTTGATTCCACTTGTTGCTCCATGTAGCGTCACTCCTCGGATTAGATATATCAACAGCACTGCGTATGGAAAGCAGGCAGTCACATAGACCACCTGTACAAAGGAGTAGTGCATTAAAACAGTCATTCATCAATCATTTAGGAGTTGTATTTACCACTGTCTGTTACAAAATGGTTTAACCTTCCATTATTCCATTCTTCATAGAATCCAGGGATGTGAGTGGGGAAATAATAAGGAAGGGCACTGCTGGCAAGGTGGTCAAATAAACATTTGGATAGCCATGAGTTTCCAACCAGTACACACCATGAGCCCCCTCATACACTGTATTGCTCAATTTTGTAACTTCACATTTTAGATGAAATCTGTTATTATTCATGCAAATTACATTAACTTGTTGTGGTTTTATGATTTATATTTATTAAAGACATTTCAGAGAATGATAATATTCATAAACTGGTAACATGAAATAAGAAGGCTTATTTAATGCAGTATTATTTCTGGGTTAGAATAATAGATGTCAGCTAAAGAATACATTGGAATCTTTGCAGTTAAAAGTAACAAAGATTACAGATGATGGTTTCAGCAGCAGATGAGCTCATGTTGAGACACAGATATGACAGAGATGGAAGTAAGCATTTTTAGTGATGGGGTGGAAAGAAGGTCCAAAACTCACAGTTCCTATATTACACTGAACCTTTGAACAGTTTGATGTATTTCAGACAATTAACAAGAAGAAGGTTGGTAGTAGAGGGTCAAAGATTATGACAGTGACTAAAGATAATGATAACAAATTTCTCAATATTTAGTTGGAAGAAATTTATGGGTCATCCAGCACTGAACAAGCAAATTATAGGTGGTGCAGTGGATATCAAGTTATTTTTATTGACGAGTCAATTTGACTCAAATGTTGGATATCGAGGGTTGTATTTTATTTATGCTGCCTGAGGACTTGTGACATGATGGTGGAAGATGGGGTTGGCCGATTATCCTGTCAATGTTCCCTTCCACCTCCTCACTAAAGGGAAATTCACCGCCTGATATTTTAACAATACCATGGCAGTGGTTTGGGGATTGAGTGGGAGAAGGCAAGAACTTAAACCTGATCAATTTGTTGTGGTATGTTTCAAACATCATCATAACCACCAGTTTATGAGTAATGGTAGATTGTGATGTCTTAAGGAGTTTGCTGATTGCAATTGAGGGACATGGGGGAAACTGGGTAAAAAAAAACATTTCATCCTTTCTCCCGGGAGGAATTGAAATTCAATTAAAAATATATAAATAATTGTTAATATGCCCTTTATTCTCTTTGGTGTTGCTGCTATGATATTTATTCACTGTGAAGGGCCTTCACTTCATGGGGCAGAGGCTCTGCAAATGTCTCTTTAAAAAACAAGATCCAGTCTATAGAACTGTTGCACTCAGGGCAGGGATAAAAGCAATGCAACCAACCTGCCAAGATTGTCATGGAGACTCTAGGAATTAAACAATAATCTCACAAAGGTTTGAAAATTGTTGTCACTGTTCGTTTGCTTCACAACTTTGATTATAAAGATATTGGGCAGGAGGACAATACCCTAACAAACAGCTAAAGAGTTTTTCCTTTGAAAAACCTATGCATGTGTTCATTCAGAAATTTTGAGGCAAACCAACAGAATGGACACATATTATTCATATATGAGATATACTCACTACAAGACTAATATTACCTATCTCTGAAAGTCCTTGAGGAGTAGGTGTTGAATTCCCTCCGGAAACTATTGTGTATTGCATGGTAAAGTTATCCCTCTCAACAATGATTTTGATGCAGTATCAGTGAAGAAATGATTATCTACTCACAGGTCAGGCTGGTGTCTAATTGGTTGGGAATTTGTATCTGATGGCATTCCATTATACAGGTTAACCCCAAGATATGTCAGAAATGTGGACGCTAACTAGTTACCACGTAACAAAATATCCCTGCAGCCCCGCAGCATCTGTCACCTCCATGTGGGTGGTCTCACCCTGCTGCCTTGTCCTTTCTCGTGATGGAGATTAGAGATTTAAAAGATGTTGGTGAACTAACCAAAATGAGTCTGCAATACATTTTGTAGGTGGAACATATTAATAGACAATAGGTGCAGGAGTAGGCCATTCGGCCCTTCGAGCCAGCACCGTCATTCAATGTGATCATGGCTGATCATTCACAATCAGTACCCCGTTCCTGCCTTCTCCCCATACCCCCTGACTCCGCTATCTTTAAGAGCTCTATCCAGCTCTCTCTTGAAAGCATCCAGAGAATTGTCCTCCACTGCCTTCTGAGGCAGAGAATTCCACAGATTTACAGTTCTCTGACTGAAAACATTTTTCCTCATCTCCGTTCTAAATGGCCTACCCCTTATTGTTAAACTGTGGCCCCTGGTTCTGGACTCCCCCAACATTGGGAACATGTTTCCTGCCTCTAATGTGTCCAATCCCTTAATAATCGTATATGTTTCAATAAGATCCCCTCTTGTCCTTTTAAATTCCAGTGTATACAAGCCTAGTCGCTCCAGTCTTTCAACATATGACAGTCCCGCCATTCCGGGAATTAAACTAGTGAACCAACGTTGCACACAATCAATAACAAGAATATCCTTCCTTAAATTTGGAGACCAAAACTGCACACAGTACTCCAGGTGCAGTCTCACCAGGGTCCTGTACAACTGCAGAAGGACCTCTTTGCTCCTATACTCAACTCCTCTTGTCATAAAGGCCAACATTCCATTAGCTTTCTTCACTGCCTGCTGTACCTGCATGCTAACTTTATGTGAGTGATAAACAAGGACACCTAGATCTCTTTGTACGTCCCTATTTCCTAACTTGACACCATTCAGATAATAATCTGCCTTCCTGTTCTTTCTACCAAAATGGATAACCTCACATTTATCCACACTAAACTGCATCACTCACACAACCTGTCCAAGTCACCCTGCATCCACATAGCATCCTCCTCACAGTTCACACTGCCACCCAGCTTTGTGTCATCCACAAATTTGTTAATGTTACTTTTAATCCCTTCATCTAAGTCATTAATATATATTGTAAATAGCTGCGGTCCCAGCACCAAGTCTTGCGGTACCCCACTAGTCACTACCTGCCATTCTGAAAGGGACCCGTTAATCCCTAGTCTGTTTCCTGTCTGCCAACCAATTTTCTATCCATGTCAGCACCCTACTACCCCCAATACCATGTGCTCTAATCTTGCCCACTAATCTCCTATGTGGGACTTTATCAAAGGGTTTCTGAAAGTCCAGGTACACTACATCCACTGGCTCTCCATTGTCCATTTTCTAGTTACATCTTCAAAAATTCCAGAAGATTAGTCAAGCGTGATTTCCCCTTCGTAAATCCATGCTGACTCGTAACGATCCTGTTACCGCTATCCAAATGTTCCGCAATTTCTTCTTTTATAATTGACTCCAGCATCTTCCCCACCACTGATGTCAGGCTAACTGGTCTATAATTTCCCGTTTTCTCTCTCCCTCCTTTCTTAAAAAGTGGGATAACATTAGCTACCCTCCAATCCACAGGAACTGATCCTGAATCTATAGAACATTGGAAAAAGATCACCAAGGTGTCCACGATTTCTAGACTCACTTACTTGAGTACCCTGGGATGCAGACCACCAGGCCCTGGGGATTTATCAGCCTTCAGTCCCATCAGCCTACCCAACACCCAATATCATGATCGCAGTGTGAAAATGATGGTAGCAATAAATATTTTAAATAGAGGATAGATTGTTAATCAAGTAGCTTCCTATTTCTAGTTCCTATTTCTAAGATGATGCCAAGACCTTTTGAGTAGTTGAGGAGCTGAACATACATATAAGCTGTGGGTATCAACAACTCTCCTGATTTGGCACCTATGACCTCTGACTTGAGTCAAAAGCTTGGACGTTTTACTCATCGCAGGGTGTGTGGCTGGTTTGTTTAAGTGTCTGGTCAGATTTCCATTTGGGGAATTTGAAGAGGATATCAACAATGAAAGCATTGGAAAATAAAATGCTTGGTGGGGTGAGAATTTAATTGAAGAATCAACTTGATAAAAAAAGGATCATTTTTTGCTACATTCTTGCAGGTTTACAGAATGAGAGAAATACTTTAAATATTCCAAATTTGCCTATCAGAGCACAAACAAATCAGCAATAGTTACCTTTCCAGTAGATTCAGTTCCTCGAAGTATGCAGATATAGACAAAAAGCCATGAAAGTACAAGGCACAGAATCATACCCCAGTGGATATGACCAGTATCATCAATTGTTGGAGAGATATTTAATGTATTTCTGTACCAGAAATATTCAGTGGGGGAGCTTTTTGCACATTCCTCAATCAATGCAGTCTTGTTTTGGTTTACTGGGCAGCTGGCCCATGGTATGGGACTCTGCAAAATGGAGAAATAAGTGTCAAATTCTAATTTTTAACTCAAATGAATGAACAAGTAACATAAGCAAAGTAAGTTCCCTGGACTTTCATTCCTTTGATTCATAGCTGTGCTTTTTAATTTGCTATTATTGGAAAGAAAGCATCTATCCATCACAGATCGCTCAGCGCGAGGGAGCAGAGAACCCCCCCCCCCCCCGCCCGATGCAGAAGCTGGATCACCTCAACGAGGAAGGCCCACCGCCGGCTACGGGAGTCAAGATCGTCCCGTCAACGGAAGGTTAGAGGCCCCCAACCGCTGGAGGACAAAGAAGGTTGAACCTTTTTTCGCCTTCCATCACAGTGAGGAATGTGAAGGAGTCACTGTGGTGGATGTTCACATTAAAATGTATTTTGTGTGTCCTGTTGCTTTTTATTGTTATGACTGTATGGCAAATGAAGTTCCTCGTATGTTGCCAAACATACTTGCCCAATAAAGTATTATTGTGATTGTGTTTGATAATAAAATAATAATTAGATTCAAGATTCAATTTATTGTCACATGTACCAATTAAGGTACAGTGAAATTTGAGTTACCATACAGTCATACTACGTAAAAAGCAACAAGACACAGCCATATCAAATAAAATTTAACATAAACATCAACCTCAGCGGATTCCACTTCCTCACTGTGATGGAAGGTAAAGTTCAATCATCTTCCTCTTTGTTCAACCGTGGTCGGGGCTGTTGAACCATCCGCAGTCGCCGCTGCCGACTGTCCAAGCCCTCGCATTGGGATGATCGAAACTCCGGCGTCAGGGATGATCGAAATTCCGGCGTCGGGACGGATTGAAACACTCTCCGTAGCATTGGAGCTCCCGAGTCGGCCTCTTCTTACCAGAGACTGCAGGCTTCACGATGTTAAAGTCCACAGGCCCCGCGGTTTGAGCTCTCCACAGTCGATCCTCGGCAAAGGATTGTAAGCTCCGATGTTAAAGTCCGCGCTGCACGTGCAGCTTGAAGCGCCGGGTCGGTCTCCAGGAAAGGCCGTACCACTCCATGATGTTAGGCCACAGTGGGGACGGAGATATGATACGGAGAAATATCGCATCTCCGTCGAGGAAGAGATTGAAAAAAAGTTTTCCTCAATTCTCCCCTCCCCACCCCCCACGTAAAACAAACCAAGAAACACTGAAACACTAACACATACTTAAAATAATAAAAACAGTAGAAAGGACTAACAGACTGTTGACGCGGCAGCCAGTGCTGGTGGCATCACCTGGTGATTATAGATTGATCAAAAGACTTGCTCCGTTGTAAATGTACCTGCAAACAGTTTAGGATTGCCCATGGAGGAATGAGGGGGAATTCACTTCAAGATGTTTGCAATGTTTTGTGGTATTGGCAAATGCAATTTAATTTGGTTTTGGTCTACTTTACATTTGTTTGGGTGGTTGTCAAGCAACTCTGGTCAACTCTGCTGGAGGTTTGGCTCAAGTTGAGCTGCTTGGATCATGATAAGCTAATTGGGTGTTGCTGGGATTGAACTAATTTTGGAAATTGCAAAGCATTCCATCACACTTCTGTCACGCTGCTGGTAATTGGTAAAAAGGATGAGAAAGATGTCAACCGAGTGACACAGGGAAGCATTTGTGCTTGGAAAGGAGTCAACCCATATTTGATTTCCTTTCTTCAAAGCTAATCTAAGAAGAAGACCTGTCGAGTCAACTTTTCTTTCTCTCACTAGCAGGTGCAGGAAGTCTTAATATATCACGGTGGCGCAGCGGTAGAGTTGCTGCCTTACAGCGCCAGAGACCCGGCTTCAATCTTAACCATGGATGCTGTCTGTACGGAGTTTGTACGTTCTCCCTGTGACTGTGTGAATTTCCTCCAGGTGCTCTCGGTTTCCTCCCATGCTTCAAAGGTGTACAGGTTTGGAGGTTAATTGGCTTCAGAAAACAAAAGTTGTAAATTGTCCCTGGTGCGTAGGATAGAGCTAATGTACAGGGGTGATCGATGTTCAGCGCGGACTTTGTGGGCTGAATGACCTGTATTCACGCTGTATTTCTAAAGTCTAAAGCCGACATATGAAATACTGGATGTAAAGGGCCCATCCCACTTCGGGCGATTTTAAGGCGACTGCCGGCGATTAGGTTGTCGCCGACAGTTCGCCGGGGTGTCACGGGCATGATCGTGAGGAGTTTTCCAAGAATCGTAGTGGATCTCAGCGCATCGCTGAGAAATCAACCGGAGTGAAATTTCTCAGCGACAGCTGGCTTGTCGCCAGGTATCATTGCGTATTGCGGGCGCTGTCGCATGCTGTCCCCGGGTTTGCTAGGTTCTCTTAGATGCATTTAAAAGCACGTAATATTAAAATAAGTAAAGTAATTTGAAGATACCATAAAATACTTGTGTTTAACCAATTTATTTACCATCAGGACATTTGACAGGTAGATTGGAGGCGACAATTTGACGGTCAGGTGAGCGTGGGAATTTTTGCAATGTTTATGGCCATCAGTGATTACATTTAAAGTAGGCTCCCAACCCAGATAGGCAACCCAGAAAATTAGGACGCCGGAGAAGCATTGACAGCGTGGGAATTTTCGCGATGTTTCCGAAGACAGTGTAATTTCCACCTGACTCGGCATTGTCGTGGTCATTGTCGTAGGGTAAAAGAAAATTTTGGCGATCTGCTACGACTTTGACAGTCGCCGGCAGTCGCCTAAAAAATCGCCTAAGTGGGACAGGCCCTTTAGATACCTGCCTTCAGATGTGCTCTTGCAGCCACAGTATTCATGTGGCTAGTCCAGTTTAAAATATGATTGACAATTCAACTCTATTTTCACATACCTGAAATGAATGAAATAGATACCAAAGACTCCAGGAATTGATGACGTTGTAATACACAGAGACGAGGAATGCTACAACAAGACTTCCTGCACCTGTTTGTGGGAGAAAGAAAAGTTGACTCAATAGGTTCAATAGGTCTTCTTCTTAGATTAACTTTCAGGAAAGGAAATCACATACCAACACCAATCAAATACGGGTTGACTGCATTCCAAGCACCAATGCTTCCCTTTCTCATCAATTGTCCCAGTGTGAGCTCCATATAAAACAAAGGGAGTCCTTCCACAACTAACATGATGATATAAGGAATTAAAAATCCACCTGAAAGAGAAAAATGCAAAATTATTTGTGGAATACATTGAAACACAAGTTCCAACTTTACATACTGTAGCTCTGATTATCACCTAATACCTTGTTTAATTTTCCTTTAATTTAAGTTTTACTCTGTCCTAAGTACGTTCCCTTTTGAGAGGAAAAGCTGGACGTCTAGTCCAATATCTTTTCCAATGTTGCTCCATTATCAATTGCAGGATTGAGTACGACACAAATGAAAATCATGGTATCAGCAAGTAATTTAGCAGAGAAGGATGCCACTCAGTCCATCATGGGTAGATTACACTTTCTCAAAGCGCCATCATGACTATCCCATTCCAACTCTTATCTATCTATCTATCTATCTATCTATCTATCTATCTATCTATCTATCTATCTATCTATCTATCTATCTATCTATCTATCTATCTATCTATCTATCTATCTATCTATCTATCTATCTATCTATCTTCTTATACTATTAAAATTCAGATCTTGTATGTATGTATATTTGATTTCGCTGTGGTGATATTCAATGTGGTGGTTTAATGGTTACTGTAAGTTGCTCCAGATGTATACGAGTGGTAGAATCTGGGGAATGTTGATGGAAATGTGGGGGTGGGGTGGGGGGAATAAAATAGAATTTGTAAAGGATAAATGTAATAAAGGAAAAATGTAAATAGGTTCCTGATCGTTGGCATGGACTCAGGGACCAAATGGCCCTTTTCCTTGTTGGATAACTGATATATTAAAACTAAAAAAATAATAATTTAATCACCTTCACAGCAAAACATTTGATTGCCTTCATGTGTGTCCAAACTGCAAATGTTCCCTTTCTTTAAAATAGATTCCATAGTCACATTGTAGGATCTACTGAATCCCACAACAGAAAACAAAGAACAAATAACACTTAGCTGAGCCAGACACCTTGTGTCACATTTATTCCAGAAGCCCCTTTTACCTACATTCTCACCAATCATAACTTGCGTGCAGAAAAGGCCAATTAGTGCATCTGACCTTGGAGTTATTATGGAGCTCTTGTGGCTGGACCTTCTCGTGAGGCTGCTGGTAAGTCACCAGCGGTGACAGGCTGTACCAAGGTGGGCGTGAAGGCGCCACAGCTCCCCCCTCGGCCACCGAGTCATACAAGGTGGCAACTGCCTGGCTTTGTCCTGCCCCGTCTGGTGGGTTGATTTTACAGCCTGATCTTGTTTGGTACTGCAGGCCTTTGACAGGAAATGTTGGGGGTCTTGTGATTTCGCTGGTTTGGTGGGTGAGGTAGTCAGTTGGTTCTCGACTGGCTTTAACCAGTCGATGGATACGGTGTCATTTTTTCCATTCTGATAGATCAGAAAACTTTTGGGTAGGCATTGGATGACTTGGTAAGAGTCATCATATGCTTGTTGAAGAGGTCGGCGGACGGCGTTGTGTCGGACCGAAACATGTGTGCAGCATTGGAGGTCAGCAGGCACGTAGACCATTGCAGGTGTTCGCCGTGTCAGTGTTGGCCTGAGTTGCTGCATAGTTCGCTGTAATCGATCAGCATTCCTGCTTGGATCATAGGATCTGTCTGTGGGGACTGGTTCGACAAATTCGCCGGGCAGCTTCAGAGTTGTGCCGTAAACCATTTCCGCGCGGACTATTGTTTTCGCTGAAATGTTGATGACTGGGATAGCATCTTGCCGGCTTGTGAACTGAGCTTCACAAGTGAGCAGATATGTGTAGTTTCTTGACGGTGGGAGAGGGCCGACCAAGTCCAGGTGCATGTGCTCGAACCGGTATTCGGTACAGGAAACTCACCGAAAGGGATCCTAGTGTGCCTGGAGATCTTGGATTGTTGACATGGTAGACAAGTCTTATAGACAATAGGTGCAGGAGTAGGCCATTCGGCCCTTCGAGCCAGCACCACCATTCAATGTGATCATGGCTGATCATTCCCAATCAGTACCCCGTTCTTGCCTTCTCCCCATACCTCCTGACTCTGCTATCCTTGAGCTCTATCTAGCTCTCTCTTGAATGCATTTCTTCGTCCATAATCCAACGTCACACTTGATAAAAGGCCAGATGAAACGCTCGGAGATTAGTTTTATCGTAGCCTTCTTGCCCGGATGTTAATGTGCAGCGCGCTGAAAACTTCTCGATGCATCGTCCTAGGCACAAACGGCCTTGGTTTGCCAGTGGAAGTGTCACATATGATGGTTTCTCGTGTCACCGATAGGTACATCTTCCAATTTTAGGGCTGTATGCGTCTGGTAATGGATAAGACCAGGATCGATGAGTGTGGCTGCATTCAGAACATCCACCTGCAGTCTTGATAGGGCATCAGCAACCGGATTTGCTTTCCTGCACGCATATTATCAAATTCTGGTTGAGCCTGCCAATATTCCCAAGACAGCTGGACTCACTCCGTTCGGGACGTTCGAATTTGTACGGTGGCCGTTTGGTTTGCGGAACGCAGCACAATCGTTTCAGCATTTCATGGACCACGTACTCTCCGGCCTCGATTTCATCTACGCATACACCGACGACGTGTTGGTAGCGAGCTCCAGCGAAGACGAACACAAGAAACACCTCAGATTACTGTTCTGGCATCTCGACGAATATGGAATTGTCATTAACACGAACAAATGCCTGTTTGGTGCTCGCGAACTCACGTTCCTCGGCATCGCATGATGGAGAACGGCATCCTGCCTGGCGAATCAATAGTGCAGAAAATCCCAAACTACTCAGTGCCAAATTCGTTTAACCTCTGGGGTTATATTCTACTAGACCAAGTGGACTCGTTGGGCCCAAACCTCTCCTGCATTGGTGCAGCACCCTGTCCTCCCCCTCCCCTCTCTCTTCAACCCCCCCTCCCCTCTCCCCCCTCTCCTTTTAAACTTAAAAACGTGAATAACTTTAAAAATATAACACCGATTTCAATAAAATGACTTGCATTATCATTAAAGTGACAATGATGAGTAAAGTGGGCCTAAAATTGTTGCCCTATCGTGTACCGTTTTGGCTGAGGTTCAGTCATAAACAAGATGAGCTGGATGATCAGCCATGATCATATTGAATGGCGTGCAGGCTCGAAGGGCCGAATGGCCTACTCCTGCACCTATTTTCTATGTTTCTATGTTTCTATAACAAACGAGAATTTTAGTATATAGATGGCAGTACTCTGAGGAGGTTATGTTGCAGTAGCAAACTGAGCAACCTTCCTCCCAACCACATCTGGTAACAGCATTTTCACTTCATGAGCCATGAGAACAAAGGGTCAGCTGCCTTGTTGGCCAAGCATTTACCATGGATTTGCTTCTGGCACCACATTTACTTTGACAGTTTCTGACCTTTGCCAGTAAATTGAAAAAGTTGAAATGTAGAAAGGAAACATTTATTATACAAAAGACTAAAGGTACTTCTAAGTCATAGGAACAGAATTAGGCCATCTGACCCATCAAGACTTACTTGCCATTCAATCATGGCTGATCTATCTTTCCCTCTCAACCCCAATCTCCTGCCTTCTGCCCAAAACCTTTGACACCCGTACTAATCAAGAACCTATCGATCGCCGCTTTAAAAATACCCAATGACTTGGCCTCCACAGCCATCTGTCGCAATAAATCCCTCAGATTCATCACCCTCTGATGATAGCAATTCATCCTTATCTCCTTTCTAAAGGTTCGTCTTTTTATTCTGAGGCTATGGCTTCTGGTCCTAGACTCTCCCACTAGCGAAACATCCTCTCCTCATCGACACTATCCAGGCCTTTCACTATTCGGTAAGTTTCAACGAGGTCCCCCTTCATCCTAAACTCCAACGAGCACAGGCCCAGAGCCGTCAAATGCTTATCTTATGTTAACCCAATTATCCCATCCCCTCCCCTTTCTGCGTTCCGCAGAGACCTTTCCCTCCGTAACTCCCTGGTCCACTTGTCCCTCCGAAACCACCCCATCCCCTGGCACTTTCCCCTGCAACCGCAGGAGATGCAACACCTGTCCCTTTACCTCCCCCCTCAACTCCATCCAAGGACTGAAAGTCTTTCCAGGTGAGACAGAGGTTCACCTGCACCTCCCCCAACCTCATCTATTGTATCCGCTGCTCTAGATGTCAACTTCTTTACATTGGCGAAACCAAACACAGGCTCGGTGATCGTTTTGCCTTAACCAACCTGATCTCCCGGTGGCTGAGCACTTCAACTTCCACTCCCAGTCTGACCTTTCTGTCATGGGCCTCCTCCAGTGCCATAGTGAGGCCCACCGGAAATTGGAGGAACAGCACCTCATATTTCGCTTGGGCAGCTTGCAGCCCAGCGGTATGAACATTGACCTCCAACTTTAGATAGATCCTCTGTCCTTCTCTTCCCCTCCCCCTTCCCAGTTCTCCCTCTATCTTCCTGTCTCCACCTATATCCTTCCTTTGTCCCACCCCCGACATCAGTCTGAAGAAGGGTCTCGACCCGAAACGTCACCCATTCCTTCTATCATATCATATCATCATATCATATATATACAGCCGGAAACAGGCCTTTTCGGCCCACCAAGTCCGTGCCGCCCAGCGATCCCCGCACATTAACACTATCCTACACCCACTAGGGACAATTTTTACATTTACCCAGCCAATTAACCTACAAACCTGTACGTCTTTGGAGTGTGGGAGGAAACCGAAGATCTCGGAGAAAACCCACGCAGGTCACGGGGAGAACGTACAAACTCCTTACAGTGCAGCACCCGTAGTCAGGATCGAACCTGAGTCTCCGGCACTGCATTCGCTGTAAAGCAGCAACTCTACCGCTGCGCTACCGTGCCGCCCTAGATGCTGAGATGACCTGAGATGCTGCATGACCTGCTGAGTTACTCCAGCATTTTGTGAAATAAACACCTTCGATTTGTACCAGCATCTGCAGTTATGTTCTTACACAATCATCCCTTCGTGGAACTCTCTAGGCATTCTCCAATACTGGCCCATCCCTCCTGAGATATGTGGGCTAATAGCCACAAAACTCAAAATGCAGCCTGACTAGTTCCTTACAAAGCCTCAACATCCCATTCCTGTTGTTTTAACCATTCTAGTTCTCTCAAAACAAACGCAAATACTGAATTGGCCTTCTTTACTAATTTGAATTACAAATGAACTTTTTAGAATTCCGTTCCAGCCTTCCCAAGTCCCTTTGCATCTCCGATTTATGAGTACTCTTGCCATTTAAAAAATAGTCTACACCTTTATTCCTTCTACCAAAGTGCATTTCTTTCTTTCTTTCTTTCTTTCGTCAACTACAACGATCAAAAGTGGCAATTGGTGCTTGACTGCACACTTTGCTACCTATCCAAATCCTTCTGCATACTCCCCGTTTCCTCTTCACCACCTGTCCCTCCAGCTATCTTATGTCATCTGCAAACTTGGCCACAAATCCATCAATTCCATCAGCCAAAACATTGATATGCAACTGAAGTGTAATGGCCCCAGCAGGACTCCTACGGAACAGGGGACCCCTGCTGAACAATATTTTTATCTGGAGAGAAGGAATGGGTGACGTTTCGAATCGAGATCAGTCTTCAGACTGAAAGTTACGGGAAAGGGAAACGAGGGAAAGGGAAGCTCGTTTCCCTTTCCCGTGAATTTCAGTCTGAAGAAGGGTCTCGACTCGAAATGCAACCAATTCCTGCTCTCCAGAGATGCTGCCTGTTCCGCTGAGTTACACCAGCTTTTTGTGTCTATCTTCGGTTGACATGGATAGAAAATTGGTTGACAGACAGAAAGCAAAGAGTGGGGATAAATGGGTCCCTTTCGGAATGGCAGGCAGTGACCAGTGGGGTACCGCAAGGTTCGGTGCTGGGACCCCAGCTATTTACGATATACATTAATGACTTAGACGAAGGGATTAAAAGTACCATTAGCAAATTTGCAGATGATACTAAGCTGGGGGGTAGTGTGAATTGTGAGGAAGATGCAATAAGGCTGCAGGGTGACTTGGACAGGTTGTGTGAGTGAGCGGATACATGGCAGATGCAGTTTAATGTAGATAAGTGTGAGGTTATTCACTTTGGAAGTAAGAATAGAAAGGCAGATTATTATCTGAATGGTGTCAAGTTAGGAGGAGGGGGAGTTCAACGAGATCTGGGTGTCCTAGTGCATCAGTCAATGAAAGGAAGCATGCAGGTACAGCAGGCAGTGAAGAAAGCCAATGGAATGTTGGCCTTCATAACAAGAGGAGTTGAGTATAGGAGCAAAGAGGTCCTTCTACAGTTGTACCGGGCCCTGGTGAGACCGCACCTGGAGTACTGTGTGCAGTTTTGGTCTCCAAATTTGAGGAAGGATATTCTTGCTATGGAGGGCGTGCAGCGTAGGTTCACTAGGTTAATTCCCGGAATGACGGGACTGTCGTATTTTGAAAGGCTGGAGCGATTGAGCTTGTATACACTGGAATTTAGAAGGATGAGGGGGGATCTTATTGAAACATATAAGATAATTAGGGGATTGGACACATTAGAGGCAGGAAACATGTTCCCAATGTTGGGGGGGGGGTCCAGAACAAGGGGCCACAGTTTAAGAATAAGGGGTAGGCCATTTAGAACGGAGATGAGGAAGAACTTTTTCAGTCAGAGAGTGGTGAAGGTGTGGAATTCTCTGCCTCAGAAGGCAGTTGAGGCCAGTTCGTTGGATGTTTTCAAGAGGGAGCTGGATAGAGCTCTTAAGGATAGCGGAGTGGGGGGGGGGGGGGGGTATGGGGAGAAGGCAGGAACGGGGTACTGATTGAGAGTGATCAGCCATGATCGCATTGAATGGCGGTGCTGGCTCGAAGGGCTGAATGGCCTACTCCTGCACCTATTGTCTATTGTCTAATTGTGAACAATATTGTATTAAGGATTTCGACCCTGAAACGTTACCCATTCATTCTCTCCAGAGATGCTGCCTGTGTCGCTGAATTAAATTACTCCAGCTTTTGGTGTCTATCTTCAGTTTCAACCAATACAATACATCTTTAATGTCATAGTACAGGGGTACAACGAGATTGGGAATGCGCCTCCCATACGATGCAACGAATCACTTAGCTAGTCAGTATTAATTTAAACAACCCAATGAAACAAATTAGAACAGTTTTAAAACAGAATAAAGTGCAAGTAGATCTGTGCCGTTCACTGTGCAATGTGACCATCTGGCTCAGCAGGACCGGTTCATAGCAGTTATGTCCCTGGGGATGAAGCTGTTTTTGAGTCTGGAGGTGAGGGAGTAGACGGCCTTGTATCATCTGCCCGGTGGTAGAAGTTCGAACAGACTGTTGCAGAGGTGTTGCAGGGCATCAGCAGTTCTTTCCTACACAATATTGTTTTAATTTACAGCTGTGGAGAGTGGGTTGCCCATTCCTCCTCAGATAAGTGGGTTAATACAAAACTCCAAATGCTGTCTGACTAGTTGCATTTGTTGAAGAAATACTCTATTTGGAGAGTTTCCTCCCGACTGATCCCCCTCTATAAGAACAATCAAAAGACTTTACCTGTTGATAAGGATGCACTGCGCATAAATAAACACGACAACTCACCTCCACCGTGCATCTGACAGAGATAAGGAAAACGCCATACATTCCCCAGCCCGACTGCAAATGAAATGCAGGCGAACACAAACTGCATGGGATTGTCCCACGAAGGTCTGAGCTCTTCCATATCTAAGTGTTCACTGTGGAATCTTTTCAGCTGCGAGATGCCGCACACTTTTTACTGACCCGGTGAAAAGTTGTTGAAGCTCTATCCAGAAATCTGGTACTGGCAAAGCCAGATGCTTAATTTTTAATCTTATTAACTACCACGCTGCTGCAAATAGTTAACAAGGAGGTGTGAGTCTTCTACGATTGTGCTGCGCAATATATTTGATTGTGCTATTATTCTCGCACAGTGCTTACAAGCGATTGGATGCAACGGAATTAGAGGGCGGGTAAGTTTTCGAAGTTTGTGAACTTGCATTCAGCGCAGATACAGCCGTGGTGCCATAGAAAGCTGATGTCCAAAAAAATTGGATATCGTTTGTTCAGATCATGCTGTACAAACCGGCACCAACAATGCTCAATTGAAGGCAGTTTTGCAATGTACAATCGAATCAAAGTATACGCGGACAGTGATTGAATTCAGAGATAACCATCTCCAGAGAAACCTTCCTGCCACATTATCAATCGCGGGTTCACGAAATCTGTCAAGGTAAACCACGGCATTACATGTGTTGCAGAATAAAGCATAGCAGCCGACTGTCCTCGCAGTGAAGAACATAAAACTTTGTTTTCAAAAAGGACAATTTGCAGGACGTTTCTCATGAACGAAGAAATGCTATTGTATACTTCAAACTGTTACCTGTAAGCAAGCCTTACATGTAAGCAAAACAATATATTTAGGAGTGTTATTAATTTATTTGTATGTTTCTATGATACTTTATTTGTAAAACACACCATCCTCATGAGGATTTATAAATAACTGAACATTTGTAAGCACTATTTGTCCTGGTATTGTCTGGAATGCTTGATTCACATTGGAATGGGCTTTATTCACATAATCTGGAAACCTGCGTGTCTTGGAATGTGGAAGAAACCGGAGGATGCAATAACCCCCTGTTATGTTTAAATTACAGTTGTTAAATGTAATGATTTAAGTAAGTGGGCACTTACTTAAGTCGTGACATTTAACCGACACTGCAATTTCTCCCAAGTGTTAGGAGGTGGTAAAAAGAGAATGTAGAGTGGTAGAAGTTAATGAGCATATCAGGGAGAGTAGATTACAGGGAAACAAGTGAGGAATAATGGAATTGCTCTGAGCTAGCATACGCTCAATGGGACGAATGGTCTCTTTCTACGTCATAGGATAAATATGAAAATATAATTGAATTGAGGGATGTGAGGGTAGATTGGAAAGTAAAGCTTGATATATCAGATGTCGGAGGAAGTTTCAGCAACAGAACAACCTGTTTTTTCTGTTTTCTGTTCTTAAACCAATAATAACCATCCCCATGTTTATACCGAATGACAATAAAGTTCTGTTATACTGTTATATATATTTAACTGATTTTCCAGCCCATTCTTTATAAGGCTTCTATCGCTGTAATATCCACCTTTATGAACCATACCAATAAAGTGATACTTGTCCCAATCGTATTATTGACTGGGTTATGATGCAGTAACTGAAGTCCACAGCGGTTTTCTGCAATCTGACTGCCCTGGGTGGTTGGGAGTCTTTACAACGATTAACTATTTTAAATTGCCCAAGTTATACTCGTTGCTTTATTTTTGAAGAAAGCTTCGCCATTGGAATATTTTGTGTGGGATTTTACTTATATATGGAGCTTTGCAAATATTTACATTTTTCTATTGTGCGAGCGTGTGTGTTTCAGTGCTTTATCTCATTCAACGTTGCTGAGTATTTAAGCCAAGTTATGGCTGAACTATTACGATTTCGCCCATGATGATGATGCTCACTCGTCGGAGGCAAAGCAGCAGCCGTTTCAAGACCGGCCTGGGCGCAAAAAATAGCCGTTTCATGCCTGGTCTGCGAGCTGCAGCAGCAGCCGCCTTGAGCCCGGTCCCAGAGACGCCTTGAGCCCGGTCTGGGAACTGCAGCAGCCGCCTCGAGCCCGGTCCGGGAGCTGCAGCAGCCGCCTCGAGCCCGGCCTGGGAGCTGCAGCCGCCGCCTGGGAGCCCGGCACGAGGTAAATGGTGAGCTGATCGAGTGAGGTTGTTGCGTCAAGTGAGGTCACAGAGACGGCGAGGAGGTGCGTCACAGCGGGGTGGGCAGGTGCGTTGCGGCTGACTCGCCGCATTCTACCTGGCCAGGTAGAGCGGGAAGCCTCTCTGGTCAGCGCCGCCTTGCCATTCCTTCTGCCAACTGGCTCGAGGATCAATACGATGTAATTTATAAGAGGATGAAGATTCGGACAACATCTTCACTCAACGATGAATATTTATATCAACTTACATTTACAACAACTTCACCCCATGGTGAATATTTAGAGGAGGCACTCAATAATGAATAAGAGATGTGACTGAAGATGGCTCTCAAACTGTTGCTTATTTTAAGTGTTTTTTTGTCAACCTTATTTTGCAAGTTTGATTTTTTGGGGAACTGGTTTATTAGTGCAATATACTAAATAACAATGTACAATTTATAAAATAGTTAAAATCCTTCTGAAGCTGGTAAATTGGGACTTTTGTGTTTAAGCCATTGTGATTCACATGCTTGTCCAGTCACTTATTGTCATCAGAGTTTTGTATCCACCACTGACACAGGCATTGTGTTCCAGATTTAAGGGGTTGGGGGCAATTAGACAGAGAATAAGGTCCCTCAGATACCGAAGTGGTCATCTATGTGTGGAATCGTAGAAAATAGGCAAGATCCTCAAATGAATTTCTTCTTTGTTTTATGACAATGATTCTAGTTGCCTATAAAATCCTGTTCAGATCTTCTCTAACTTTCTTATCCCTTACCATAGAACTGTGTTATCATGTTTTAGTCGCATCTGTCTAGGAGAAAGGTTTATAGTTTTCTTTCTCAGCCTCGCATAATTTTGCATACTTCTATTGTGACCCCAAAGGAAACAAACCAAAGGAAACAAACCCTACCTTTCGGGTCTCTCCTTATAACTGAAAAGCTTCATCCCAAGAAAGAACCATCCTTGTGAACCTTTCCAAGGTAATCACCTGCTTCCTGTGACATAATAACCCAAACCACACAGAACATTCCAGATATAACCGAAGCCCAGTGATTTATAATGTTGTACAACAACATCCCCGCTCTTATATTCAACACCCTAGCTGAAAAAGGCAATTATCCTGTATACTTTCTTCACAAACCTTTCTACTTGCGTTGCCACTTTAAGGGATCCTTGTATCTGTTCACCAATGACCCTTCATTCTTCAATATATCACTGTGTCCTACTATTGATTGAGAACATTTTCCCATAGAGCATCCCTTAGCAATTTTTAGAATTAAGTTCTATCTGCCATTGCTTTACTCATTTTACCAATTGATCAATGTCATCCTTTAGTTTACAACTATCTTACTCGTGGTTAGCTACATCGCCAATTTTTATGTCATCTACCAATTTATGAATCCTATTTTGTACATTAATTTCAAAATTGTTTATATATGTTACAAACAACAAGGATACCAGCACTAATCCCCGTGTTACACTGCTGTTACAAATTTGCATGTAGGCCCTTGTCAAAGGCCTTACCAAAGTTCAAATAGACTACATCATCATGATGACACTTCCCTTATCAATACATTTTGTTAGCACTTCAAAAGACTCAATCAAATTGATCAGATAGGATCTCCCACACGCTGACTCTCTTTCCTTAATCCTGCCTTTCTAACTGTGGATTAATCATAGCCTCGGATTCTTTTTCCCCCATGAACTTGCCTATCATCACTGTTATAGTCAATGGGACTGTGATTTCCTTATTTATCACTGTTGCCCTTCCTGAATAAAGATATCACATTTGAGAGGTGTATAAAATCATGAGAGGAATAGATCGGGTAGATGCACAGTCTCTTGCCCAGAGTAGGTGAATCGAGGACCAGAGGACATAGGCTTAAGGTGAAGGGGAAAAGATTTAATAGGAATCTGAGGGGTAACGTCTTTACACAAAGGGTGGTGGATGTAAGAAACAAGCTGCCATGGGAGGTAATTGAAGCTGGAACTATCCCAAAAATTAAGAAGCAGTTCGACACGGGTTTGGAGGGATATTGTCCAAACGTGGGCAGGTGGGACTAGTGTAGCTGGGACAGGTTGGCCAATGTGGGCAATTTGGACCAAAGAGCCAATACATTTTTCCACACTGTTTCACACAATGACTCTATTTACTGTCCTTCAATCAGCTCAACTATGGCTTAAAAAATTGGGTCAGGGCCCCAACAATCTCCACCCTTGCCTCCCACAGCAGTAAATTTACTGATAATAATCTCTTCTTGCTGCAAAGCATAAACATACAGTATTTATCATGGTGTTAAAATCCAGACCCTTTTTAACTGTCAGAATGAAATCAAATTCCATCTGGAGAAAAAAAGTCCCAGAATTCTAAACCAAAATTTAAATTTATTGCTCTAGGAATACTTGAATTGTTAAGGTAATTCTAGGATTGACCTGTGACTATATTGTACAGAAAGTCCAAAAAAGCCATCAAATGTCATGTATCTAAAGTTGCAAGAACAATTTGAGTTTCATTGAAACCCTGCATTTTAACCTTTTCAGTGTTACAGTTCTAGCTGAATCCTCACTTTCGTTGCGCAGCAATCCAGCATTAAGGAATGAATTGAAATCTCTAATCATTTTATTGGAACTGTTTGGAATGTAAATTTATTTTGTCTTTTTATTGGCTAAAATATGAGTTTGTGCAACATTGGATGATAGAACAGTTATAGCCTGTTTTCTGATGTGATTTGCCATAATTTGTCTTATTCTGTCCATACAACCAAGATCATTCTGAGGAAAAACTTTTTCAGTCAGAGTTGTGAATCTGTGGAATTCTCTCCCTCAGAAGGCAGTGGAGGCCAATTCTCTGAATGCTCTAGATCAGGGGTGTCAAACTCATTTTCACCTCGGGCCACATCAGCATTATGGTTGCCCTCAAAGGGCCGGTTGTAACTGTAAGACTGTATAAATGTAACTAATCTTTAACATATTGTTAAATAACTGTCTGCATTTGATTATTATTTATTGAAATGAACAAATATTGTACATGCATTAACATAAATGTAAAAATATATGTAAGCACATTGACAAGTTCCTCGTAGGGTTTCCATTGCGACCTGGGGAAATCGCGTTTTTTCTTTAAAATAAATTGTCTCTTAAAAAAAAAAAAGGAATCTCATTGGGGGGGGGGGGGGGGGGGGGGGAGAGGAGGGGGGTAGAGGGGAAGGGTGGGTGAGGAAGGGAAAGGGGAGAGGGAGCCTCTGACACCGTCCTGCCAGCGGCCATCTTCTTTCTCCTTCACTGTGGTGCCGTGCTCCCCTAGGGGAGGGGGAGCGCAATTAAAGGCGGTACAGGGAAGGGGAGAAGTTGTGACCGAGGAGCCTTGGACCCAAAGCCTCTCCTGTATTGGTGTAGCAGCCTCAACCCCCTACTCAATCCCCCTTATCTCTCCTCTCCCTACCCCCCACTCTCCCATCTTCCCTGACCCCCACTGTCTCCTTTCTCCCCAACCCCCACTCTCTCATCCCCCACCAACATCCCCTCCTCCCCCCCACCCCTGCGGTCCCCTTCCCCCCACCCCTCCTCCCCACCCCACCCTCCTCCCCAGTAGCACTCTCCCTCCCACCCCCACTCGCACTCTCCTCCACCCCCCATTCCACCACTCTCTCCTCCCCAGCCCCACTCTCACGCCCCACTCTCTCCTCCCCAGCCCCACTCTCTCCTCCACCCCTCCTCACCCACCCCCGCCTCCCCACTCTCGCCTCACCCCCTCCCACCCCACCCTCCCCTCCACCCACTCGCCCCACCTGCATTCTCACCGTCCCCCACCCCCACTGTCCCCCTTCCCCCCTATCTCTCCCCCCCACCACCCCCCTTCCCCCCACACTCCCTCTCTCCTCCCCCACCCTCCCCTCCTTTCACTCTCACTGTCCCCTTCCCCATCACCCACCTTTCCCTCCCTCCCCCACTCCCTCCCCCCACTCTCCCCTTTTGCCTGACCTTCACAGCCCCCTTCCCTCCCACCCCACTCTCTCTTCCCCCATCACCACCCCCACACACACCCTCTCCTCCCTCACCCCCTCCCTCCTCCCCTCCCTCTTCCCCCACCCCCTCCTCCCCCTTTCACTCTCACTGTCTCCTTCACCCCCTCTTCCCTGACCCCCACTGTCCCCTTCCCCCCCACCCCCACTCACTGCTCCTCCCACCCCCACTCTCTTCCCCCCCCACCACCACCCCCTCCCCAGTCCCACTCTCCCTCCCACCCCCACTCTCTGCTCCTCCCACCCCCTCTCTCTGCTCCTCCCACCCCCTCCCCCTCTTCCCTGACCCCCACTGTTCCCCTTCCCCCCACCCCCCACTCTCTTCCCCAACCACCCCCGCTCTCTCTTCCCCCAACCACCCCCGCTGTCCCCCTCCCCAGTCCCACTCTCCCTCCCACCCCCACTCTCTGCTCCTCCCACCCCCTCCCCCCCACTGTTCCCCTTCCCCCCACCCTGCTCTCTCTTCCCCCAACCACCCCGCTGTCCCCCTCCCCAGTCCCTCTCCCTCCCACCCCCACTCTCTGCTCCTCCCACCCCCCCTCATCCCCACTGTTCCCCTTCCCCCCACCCTGCTCTCTTCCCCAACCACCCCCGCTGTCCCCCTCCCCAGTCCCACTCTCTCCTCACTCTCTCCTCACCCACTCTCCCCCCCTTTCCCCACCACCCCCTTTCCCCCACTCTCCCCCCCCCCCCCCCCATACTCCCATTCTATCCTCCCCCCCCCTCCTCCTACCCTTCCCTCCCTCCACTCGGCCCCACGTCCACTCCCCTCCCCTCCCCTCCATGGAGCCGTTGGCGGCGAAAGGCACTTACCGAGCGTGCATGGAGGAGGGAGCCCCGGACTACTGGAGTCGGGCAGCGGAGGTGGGTCTACTCGAGTCGGGCGGGGCGGTCTAGGAGCGTCGGGAGGGGAGAGAAGCGGGGGGAGAGAGGGGCGCTGCGGGAGGCGCGCAGTCTGAAGTCGCGACGTGCCGTCGGTGGCAGCGGCCCTCGTCGACGCCGCCATCGGTGGAAGGGGGGACTCGAGGACGCCGTGGCGTGGGTTGAAGGGACGGATGAGCGGACCATCAGTCCGACCATCTCCCTCCTGCTCGGGAGACAGTGTCCCCCGGGTGTGGGAGACTGAGGAGAGGGGAGGCGGTGATTACGGGCGGGCGGGCGGGCGGGCGGCTCCGTTAACGGCGTCCATCTTGTGTGTGCGAGTGAGGAGAGGCCTGTGGTGCCCGTCAGACGCACAGCTACTTGGAAAAATGTGTTGAGAAATGAAAGTTTGAAAGTTAAAAATGTCTGTAACTTAAAAGATATACGACCAATGACAATTAAGCTCTCGCGGGCCACATAAAATGACGTGGCGGGCCGCATTCGGCCCGCGGGCCTTGTGTTTGACACCTGTGCTCTAGATAGAGCTCTTAAAGATAGCGGAGTCAGGGGGTATAGGGGAGAAGGCAGGAACGGAGTAGTGATTGAGAGTGATCAGCCATGATCACATTGAATGGTGGTGCTGGCTCGAAGGGCCAAATGGCCTCCTCCTGCACCTATTGTCTATCTTGAAAAGCATTGGTGATGTGAAGGAAAAAATGCTGTGATGAGAATTACACGTTAGAATCCCTGATAATGTGATGTATTGAGATTCATTGATAGCCTTCAAATTTAAATTGGCTGAGTTGTTAAGTTGGTTGATATAGTATAAATGCAGGGTTATAGGGAAAGAAAGATGGGATTGAAATACATGTATTAGGTAACATCTTTTTGTCTCCTTCAGTCCCCTTTTATCACCCTTTTTTCTTTGTATCTCCAGCGTTTATCCACCCATCTGCTAATCAAACCTCCCTTCACCTGTACCCAACTATAACTTATGTAGGAAGGAACTGCAGATGTTGCTTTACATGGAAGATAGACACAAAATGGTGGAGTAACTTAGCCGGATAGGCAGCATCTCTGGAGAGAAGGAATTGGTGATGTTTCGGGTCGAGGCCCTTCTTCAGTGTTAATAGATAATGGACAATAGGTGCAGGAGTAGGCCATTCGAGCCAGCACCGCCATTCAATGTGATCATGGCTGATCATCCACAATCAGTACCCCGTTCCTGCCTTCTCCCCATACGCCCTGTCATAGAGTGATTTAGTGTGGAAACAGGCCCTTTGGCCCAACTTGCCCATACCGGCCAACAATGTCCCATCTACACTACTCCCACTATCCTCACCACTTTTCCAGCTTTCTCTCCCCACTACAATCAGATTAAAAGAGGGTTCTGACCTAAAATGTCATATATATGCTTGACTCGTTGAGTTACTCCAGCACTTTGTGTTCTAAACATGTATTATTATTGATGAAATCTCATTGGATTGTGTGGTTTAACTCAGTCCCTTATTAATCTTCGATCCTTTGATTTTAGAGTTCAGTGGAAATGACTTCCAAGGCAGGAGAAGACGCACAACTTAAAACTGCTGTTGGACAGAGTCAAGTTATCTGCATGCAGCCACTTGATTCATTCATGAAGAAAAGCAAGAGCTTTGATAATATTTCTGAATTGATTGGTGTGAAATTCAAGCAAAGTAGCAATTGTGGTGCATACTGTTATCTCCAGGCTGAACATGTCAGCTTTCTTCAGGCATTGCCACTGGTACCGCTTACAAAGAATGAAGCTCTGCTTTATGAGTTTGGGGAGGGAAAACTTGTTCCGTTGCATGAGTGGAACCCATATAATGTGGATAGCTGTCCCCCAATTCTATGTGAACCAAGTAATTTTTCAGAACTTAAATTTGATTTTGCTTTTATGAAGAAAAAAGAAGGTAAGATACATTCTAATTGTAGGACATTAAACGGTGGGAAAACTGGATCCAATTTTGGAAAGTGAGAATTTCTTGGATATTTTCTCTACTTCAACATTCCTGCAACAATGTATTTTTTAATTTTAGGGGTGCAGCGTGGAAACAGACCTTTCAGCCCATCGAGTCCACACCGACCAGCGATCCCTACACATTAACACTACCCGACACACACTAGGGACAATTTACAATTATACCAAGCCAATTAATCTGCAAACCTGTGTAGGGAGGAACTGCAGATGCTGATTTAAACTGAAGATAGACACAAAAAGCTGGAGTAACTCAGCGGGAAAAGCAGCATCTCTGGAGAGAAGGAATTGGTGACCTTTCGGGTCGAGACTCTTCTGGAGGGGTCTCGACCCGAAACATCACCCATTCCTTCTCCAGAGATGCTGCCTCCCCTGCCGAGTTACTCCAGCTTTTAAAATCTACAAACCTGTTTGTCTTTGGAGTGTGGGAGGAAACCGAACATCTCGGAGAAAACTCATGCAGTCACAGGGAGAACGTACAAACTGTACAGACAGCAACCGTAGTTGGGATCGAACCAGGGTCTCTGGCACTGCAAGCGCTATAAGGCAGCAACCCTACCGCTGCGCCACTGTGCCGTACATGATTGGAATCACTTAAAATAATGGATGGTAGTGAAATATACTGGAGATTTGAATAAATCAATGGCAAGAGTGATTTACCCATTATTACATGAAACCTTTACTGAAAGACATGAATTAATATCTGGTTAGATTCTGGAATGTGGTTTATAGGTATTCATAGAAATATTTAGAAAGTGGTTGGGATTAGAAAGGACTCCCTTTGATCATAATTGGGCCTCTGAGCTTTAAAGGTTTATGTTCAAACCACAATATAAACTTGAGGAAATAATTGTTGTATTATTGAGCCCTTATTTTGGATGGAGTATCAAGCCAATCTTCCTGAAAAGTTTATAGTTCAATATCCCATAAGCTTATTTAAAAAAACAGGCAGGATTTTGGCTAGTATGTCTTCTACATCCAATATCAGCCAATTTGTGATATAGCCAGCGTAATTGCTTTGCGTGAATAGATATTATACCAGAATGTGAAGGTAAACTCCCCTGCTGTTCTTTGGGATAATACCATGGAGTCTAATACCTAACTGAGAGAGAAGATGGTACTTTGAGTTAAGCTTCCAACAAGCGCAACACTACCTCTACCACACTAAATTGCAACCTTGATTTTTGTGCTACAGTTGGCAATGTGAGTACTTAAGTTTACTACCTTGGGAGCCCCCTTGGGGTATAAAGAAGCATTCAGGTTCAATGACTGCATTAGCAACAAGGTGTAGCAAAATGTAAAATTCATATTTTGATTAAAGAATGTAAAAAACATGTAGAGAAAAGATTTCTTTCATATTTCATACAGTAGGAGAAGAAACCAACATTTCATCACCAGAACTCTTTTCTGATGAAAACATTACCAAGTAAGTAACATTGTGTGCTGATTTATAAATTGCTATGCATTTACCTTCTACTTACAGTCCTACAGGCTCAGGGATGATTTGCTTCCTCGATGGTTTTGTGGGTTTTGATGAGGCCAGTGTAGGAACAGTTCACTCTTCCGCAGACAGGGCAGGGAATGGCTTATAGGGCAGGATGGGTAATTTGTGAAGGGGAGTTTATGCAGGACTTCTAATGCATTGATTCGCAGTTCTCCGAACCAATCTGAATATTCTTTCTCTACTTTGATCAATCACGGATCAGGTATTCCCACAAATCAAAGGGAATGTATTCTTTTCAAAAAGATTTTGGTCCGTCCTGGAATCCTTTCCTTTGACCTTTGACCTAGTTTACATGCCCAAATCTCAGAGTTGGTCTGAAGCTGTGACCCGATTTTCCTCGATGTTCAAGAGAAGAGAACAAGAGGTAAAAATCTACACCAACAGTTTGCCAGAAGCAACTATATCAGAACTATAGTTTGTAACAGCAACACAGAACTGAGCAGATCATATTAGTAAAATGACAATGATGTATTGGAATTGGTTATAACATTGGTTTTCACTAACTCTTATCATTTTGTTTTCTAGTCAAGGGGGGAACATTCGGCAGTACATCCTGGGAGCAGAGTTAAATAAAAGGAATAGAGTAAAGATCACTGAAAAGCTGTGCCTTGAACTTCTGTTGAATAACCAGAAGCTGGTGCGTTTCACAACAATAGACTACTTATTGTTTCAATATTATGTCTTTTGCATCACACATTTGACAAATCTCCTTGATTTTGTTTAATAGGAGGAAGAAAACAAAAGGCTGTGGTCTCTTGATGCCAACCTTGAGAAACGGGTCAGTTGTCAACTTTCATACTTTTCTTTCTGACAAAGATCTATCTTTACTCTTCCATGCAACAGAAATGTAATGAATGTGGTTTAAGGTGTATGGGAGCAAAAACAGTGCCAATAGAAAAAGCTGTACAATACAATACAATACAATACAATATATCTTTATTGTCATTGTACAGGGGTACAACGAGATTGGGAATGCGCCTGTACATGCCAATGGTGACTGATTTTTGGGATATAAAAAGAATGTGCTTAAACCAAGTATTTAAATTGGCTCAAATTTAGATACCAGGTATTTATTTGCTAGCTGCGCCATTCAGTATTTATTATCCATTCTTCATTGTTATTGAGAAGGTGGTCAGCCATCTTATGAACAATTACATCTATCTTATGAAGTGATTTCATGCAATGCACAAACTGAATGCCTAGGAACATGTTAAGAGGATGCGTGACATGGAGGGAAACTTGCTGAAACTGACCTTCCCAAGTGCTTGGGAGTCTTTGATGCAAATTGTAGGTTTTGCTGATGGCACAGAACTGTGGCCTGGATGTGCTAGTGCTGGGAAGTAAAGATATATGGAGTGGTAAATGGGGTGCCAATTATACAGATAGCTTTGGTCTGGATGTTGTGTTTAATGCGTGCAAACTGGCACTTCGGTCCACTGAGTTCACGCCAACCATTGATCACCCCATATACCAGCACTATCCTACTCACTAGGGACAAATTACAAATTTTACCAAGCCAATTAACTTACAAACCTGTATGGCTTTGGAGTGTGGGAGAAAATCAGAGCACCTGGACAAAACCCACGGGGTCACAAGGAGAACGTACAAACTTAGTACAGACAGTAACCATAGTCAGGATCTAACCCATATCTCTGGCACTGTAAGGCAGCAACTCTACTGCTGCACCACTGTGCTGCCCTTCTGGGCATGTGCAAACTGTTCTGTCATATTGCATGCCTTGTAATTGGAAAATTATAATAATTCTGGAGGTGAGCTCGTTGTTGCAAGATACACAAGTTCTGATGTGACCCTCTTGCAGTTATCATATTTACGTGGAGGTTATGTGCAACAAAGTTTCTGTTCTGTACTGACAGCCAGCATGTTAATTGTGAGGGACTTTGTATTTATAATGTGTTGAATATTCAGGATAGATGGGAACAATTTCCCTTGGTGGATACGGTAATTTCTATAACATTTTGTTGGGCAAATGTTACATCTCACTCATCAGATCTTGTTCAAATGTTGTGTAGATCTTGCTATATGCAGACATTGGTTGATTCATTTATGAATTGAATTGCCAATGGAATTAAATATTGTGCAGTCATATGTGAAATTTCTGTTGAATAAAATAGTGGTTGCATAGCATAACAGCCTCCTTTACTGTTGAACCTACTTTTTTGAATTTTGAACAATCAACATTATTGAATAAACCAGCATCATCATAAATAATGGATTATTATTCCAGTACATGTGTCATCTCTGTGTTATTCAACTCATTTCATTTTTAATTATTGTACATTGAGAGTGTAAGATAAAGCCATAGAAGTGTTTGTGCTGAGAAATGCTCAAAAGCAGACAATAGTTGTGGTTGCATTCAACGACTTTATCTAGAAGCTCCTTCCATGTACACACTACCCTCTGCATTAAAAAAAAACGTCTCTCGGTTCCTATTAAATCTTTCCCCTCTCACCTTAGTTCTTGATTTCCTCTAGTTCTTGATTTCCTTCCCTGGAGAAAACTAGTACTTTCTTGAACTGATGGTGTTGAATGCAGAGTGTTGTTGATGCACCATAGCCTGGCATACGCTTTCTAATTGTCCAAGTGCTTGGGTGCAGAGTGGAGTGTGGAATTCTCCAGAGTACATGTTACTCTGGAGAATGTTACATGTTATTGAAAAAGAGAATATTCAAGTTGACTTTAATTCTTTTCCTCCCTCACTCTTAAAGGAACAATGGTTAATTGCAAGCACATATTCCTTCCTTGGTTGAGATCAGCATTTTCAAAGTTGGAAACCTTAGGTTTTGTGGTAGCATTCTTGTATTTGAGTGACGGCATTGTGGGCTGAAGTCTCACTCCATGGACTTGTATGTACAATGATGACACTTCACACTTGATTTGAGTTTAATTTATTGACCTGTGTACCGAGGTGTAGTGAAAAGCTTTTGTTGCGTACTAACCAGTCAGTGGAATGACAAAACAAGATTACAATCGAGCCATTCACAGTGTACAGATATGAGGAAATGAATAATGTGAATAATGTTTAGTGCAAGATAAAGCCAGTAAAGTCCAATTAAAGATAGTCCAAGGGTCTCCATGACATAGATAGTAGTTCAGGACTGTAAATCTAGTTGTGGTAGGATAGTTCAGTTGCCTGATAACAGCTGGAAGGAAACTGTCCCTGAATCTGAAGATACGCTTCACATTTCACACCACACTTTTTTACCTTTTGCCCGAGGGGAGAATAGGGAGTGACTAGGGTGTGACTTGTCCTTGATTATGCTGCTGGCTTTGCCGAGGCAGCATCAGGTATAAATGGAGTCAATGGAAGGGAGGTTGGTTTGTGTGATGGTCTGGGCAGTGTCCACAATTCTCTGCAATTTCTTGCAGTCTTGGATGGAGCTGTTCCCAAACCATGCTGTGATGCATCCCGATATCACTTCAACCACTGTCATTGATGGTGCTTTGTTGATGACAATTTAAACCACATGTCATATGTTCTTTTATACCCATTTGAAGCTCACGAGAGGAGTTAAATTCCCTATCCCTAGCCACAACTAATACAGTTTAGTTTTTCCTGCATCAGCGCCCAGGATGAGGTGTTCCATACTAGGGCATTGGAGATGTAAGATTTGAGAAGTTTTCCCTCATTCTGAAAGCAACACAAAACCAAAGAGCTGCAGTTTGGACATTTTAAACGGGAGACTGGGGCTGATAGCGGAGAAAGGCTGCGGTCGTTTTTTTCCAAGGGACCAGCCACAAAAGCAAAAACCTTACAGCCCAGTCTCTAGGTTTCTGCAAAGCCACGGCCAGAACAATGGATGGGTATTGGCCATGCAGAAGCTTGCGAAACCAGGTCGAAGTCCAGACACTGGGGCACTGACATCAGCATACTCACAATGCCCCAAGCCGACCTAAACAGTTCATCTCGTTAAGGGGGCACAATAGCCCATAGAAAACTACCTGGTAGGTGATGGGAAACCAGTTAAACCCATCACCTCGCAACGAAATACCAATTAACACCGTCTGGCCATCCCCGGTATCCCCGGACATAAGCGCAGATCAGAGAGAAAACTCATACATATCTTTTTAAACAAAGAGATTCCAAGATCTGGCGGGAGATAGGACGGGTCAGAATAGTATAACTGGCCACGACTTTTGGGTTTTAGAACTCAAGAAGAAAACCTGCAAGGAACGCAAGCAGGCAAGAAAACGGATGCAGGAGGAAGAAAAGACAGGCAAGAAGAAGCGAAGTGCAAGAAAGAGGAACCGGCACGCAACTCGAGAAGAAATACTGGAAGAAGTCAGAACTGAAGTCGGAAGGAAGTCAAACGAATGCAGGAGGAAGAAACGACAGGCAAGAAGAACGGATGCAAGAGAGAGGAACAGGCACGCAACTCGAGAAGAAATACTGCAAAACGAACAGCCAGTAACCCCAGTAATAGCCCCATGGTGAGCATGTACTCCAAATCCTACATATCCTGGATATAGTTTAGTGTAGAGGGGAGGGTGGTTGTGAATAAACGTTGGGTGTGTATTAAAATATGTTTTGGTCAATGTTGCGATGCGTTGTACGTTCCCCATCTTACAGTCGTGTATATGTCTTGTAGAACTGTGTGTTTAAGAATTCAGCGAAAAAGGTATTCGTGTATATGTCTTGTGGAACTGTGTTTAAGAATTCAGCGAAAAAGGTATTCGTGTATATGTCCTGTGGAACTGTGTGTGTTTAATGATCCATAGTTATAAGTATTCGTGTGATTCGGTATGTGTTCAATAGATATGTCATATAGTAATGTATAAATATTCATGGACAATAGTCCCAAGCGCTGAATAAAAGCCTTTTTTCATTTAAACCCTGGTCTTCAAATCTGGTCTGGTTGAATTTTTCTGCACTATCAACGCTCCTGCATCTAAGTCCAGTGTCTAGAACCGTAAGGGGTGAGTGGGTCGAACCACTCACGGGGAACTAGTGTGCGCGGCCTGGTCAAGGGATCAGAGCAAGGCACGGGGACCTTAGGTCGGGCGAAAGCTCGGCGCAGAAACCCCTTACAGAGATGTCCTCATTCTTTAGGAAACGGGGGTTCCCCTCTTCCATTATAGGAGGCTCTCACTAGGGTCTCCTCAATATCCCGCAGCTCCGCTCTTGCTCCCCCTCCCCCCATTCGTAACAAGGATAGAGTCCCCAGTCTTTCCAGGTGAGGCAGAGTTTCACTGGCACCTCCTCCAACCTCATCTATTGTATCCGCTGTTCCAGATGTCAACTTCTCTACATCAGCGAGACCAAGCGCAGGCTCGACGATCGTTTCGCTGAACACCTCCATTCAGTCCATCTCAACCAACCTGATCTCCCGGTAGCTCAGCACTTCAACTCCCCTTCCCATTCCCAAACTGACCTTTCTGTCCTAGGCCTTGGAGGAACAGCACCTCATATTTTGCTTGGGCACCCCAGCGGTATGAACATTGACTTCTCTAACTTCAGTTAGTCCCTGCTTCCTCTCTCTATCCCCTCCCCCTTCCCAGTTTTCCCACTAATCTTCCTGTCTCCGACTACATCCTATCTTTGCCCGCCCCCTCTCCTGACATCAGTCTGAAGAAGGGTCTCGACCCGAAACGTCACCCATTCCTTCTCTCCAGAGATGCTGCCTGACCTGCTGAGATATTCCAGCATTTTGTGTCTACCTGTAATTTAAACCAGCATCTGCAGGTTTTTTTCCCTACACAACTTGTCGATAGTCAATGGGACTGTGATTCCCTTACTTATCTATTATTTTGTTGGAACTGTTTGGAATGTAAATTTATTTTGTCTTTTTATTGGCTAAAATATGAGTTTGTGCAACATTGGGTGATAGAAAATGTATTGCCTGTATTATGTGATTTATCATAATTTTTCTTATTCTGTTCATTTCATACAGCCAAATTCTACTCTTAAGAACTTGATGAGCATTGGTGATGTGAAAGAAAAAATGCTCTGATGAGAGTTAACAGCATTGACACCATTATCCCGAGCCACAACTAATACCGTTTAATTATTTAATGGCGGTACAGTGGCGCAGCTGTAGAGCTGCTTCCTTACAGTGCCAGAGACCCGGGTACAATCCAGACTATTGGTGCTGTCCGAAGGGAGTTTGTACATTCTCCCAATGACCATGTGGGATTTCTCTGGGTGCTCTGGTTTCCTCCCACATTTCAAAGACATGCAGGTTTCTAGGTTAATTGGCTTCTGTAAATTGTCCCTAGTGTGTAGGATATAACTAGTGTACGGGTGATCGCTGGTCGGCCTGGACTCAGTGGGCTGAAAGGCCTGTTTCCACACTGTATCTCTAAACTAAACTAAATTTATATTATTTGTGTGTGCGGGATTTTGCTCCGTGCATTTAGTTGCCATGCATTTTCCATTACTGCATTACTTCTATTACAGCACCTCGAAAGTATTTAATTGATTTTACTTCGGACATACTTAGTTTATATTATTCTAAATTTGCTTTACACTGAGATAACGAGGAAGCTGGCACTAATTGGCTCAATGTAATTTTGCCTTAAAAACTGGCCGTTTATGCCATGTCACAGGATACTGTTAGTAACCAGTGTGGCCGCAGATTAGAAACAACAGGATTAGGCAATGGAAAGCTTTGGCCGGGGATAAACATGCTTGGAAATCCTGTTATTGAGGCTTGGAACACATTTTAAAAGTGAGAAGTTTACAGAATGTTATAATGTCTCTTGTGCATTTTTGAAGATTATTGAATCAACGATATTTCATCAACCAGTTGGAATATTTTGGTTAAATTTCAGAAATAAATCTAGGCTTCCAATGTACTCCCACCTGTCTCATAGTTCTTTACATATCACAGGCAAGTCTAAATATAGTTTGTAACTCTTTGCACTACAAATTATAAACAAGATTACAAGAGTGGCCTTGGAGGTGAAGTGCATTGGGAGGTAAAGTGTGAGTCTTTGGTTCAAGAGTCTTCAGCGAGGAGGCAGAGGCAAGGAGACTACGCTTGTTTGAACTTTGAATTTTGATTTTTGTCACAGAAGAAATGGCAGGCAAGTTGGTGCAGTGTGTTTCCTGCAGGATGTGGGAAGGCAGGGACACCGTTGGAGCTTCTGGAAACTACACCTGCAGGAATTGTGTCCAGGTGCAGCTCTTGGATGAACGTATCGAAGAATTGGAGAAGCAGCTGGATGACCTCTGGACCATCTGGGAAAATGAGAGTTTCCTGGACAGGACCTACAGTGAGGTTGTCACGCCAAGAATTCAGGAAGAGCGAAGGTGGGTGACTGTGAGAAAGGGGAGTAAACATGGAGTGCAGGAGACTCCGGTGGCTGTGCCTAATGATACCAGGTACACCCTCTTGGGAGCTGTCGGGGCAGAAGATGCTTCCAGTCCAAGTGGCGGACAGGTTGGTGGCTCCAATCCTGGCAGAGACTCGGCCGGGGAGACCGTCGTCGGGAAGAGCCATAGTGATGGGTGACTCCATTGTTCGAGGTGTGGACAGGAGATTCTGTGGCAGCAGACGAGACTCAAGGATGGTCTGTTGCCTCCCTGGTGCCAGAGTTCAAGATGTCATGAACCAACTTCAGAGCATCCTTGAGAGGGAAGGTGAACAGCCAGAAGTATTTGTGCACGTGGGCACAAACGACGTCGGGAGGAAGAGGAAGGAGGTTCTGCCAAGTGAGTTTAAAGAGTTAGGAAGAAGACTGAAGAGCAGGAGTTCTAGGTTTCTCTGGATTGCTTCCTGTATCTCATGCTAGTGAGGGCAGGAACAGGGAGATAGGGGATATGAATGTATGGCTGAGGGGCTGGTGCAGGGAGCAGGGATTTAGATTTATAGATAGATCATTGGGATCTCTTCTGGGGTAGGGGTGACCTGTACAAAAGGGATGGGATACACCTTAATTGGAGGGGGACCAACAATCTGGCAGGCAGGTTTACTAGTGCTACACGTGAGGCTTTAAACTAAATAGTGGGGGGAGGGGTTGCCAAATTGGGAATATAAAAATGGAGTTAAAGGGGAAGTGAATACAGGAAAAATTGCAAAAGACTGCCGAATTAATGGGAAGGAAAGTGAACGATTTACATAACACAATAGACAATAGGAGTAGGTTATTTGGCCCTTTGAGCCAGCACCGCCATTCACCGTGATCATGGCTGATCATCCACAATCAGTACCCCGTTCCTGCCTTCTCCCCATATCTCTTGAATCCGCTATCATTAAGAGCTCTATCAAACGCTCTCTTGAAAGCTTCCAGGGAATTGGCCTCCACTGCCTTCTGAGGCAGAGTGTGAAAAGGTTTTCTCTGAATGAAAATGTTTTTCCTCATCTCCGTTCTAAATGGCCTACCCCTTATTCTTCAACTGTGGCCCCTGGTTCGGGGCCTACTCCTATTATCTATTGTGTTATGTAAATCGTTCACTTTTTTCTTTTTAGATGTCTGAAATTAGCAAGAAGCTGTTCTTGTGGGAAAGTAATTATTCAAAACACCAAAATGATATCGCTAAAGTGGAGGTAAGTACACATTTTCCTTTGTACACATATCATCCCATTCCCATATGCAGCAAGATTTGGTCAGCAGAGAAATAAGACCCTGCAGATGTTGGAATCTTGAGTAAAAAAACAAAGTGCTGGGGAGCTCAGCAAGCCAGGCAGCATCTGTGGAGGGAATGAACTTGATGTTTTGGGTCGGAACGCTCGTTCAGAGTGATGGAGTAGAGTGGGGAATACTAGTAAAGAGAGGTGGGGACAAATGGTGGGCCAAGAAATGGCAAGTGATTCAGATGGTGGATTCAGATGGAGACAGATGATTGGCAGATGGTGGAGATAGTAACAAAGGCTGGATGTGAAGTGGAGACACACCTGTGCAAATGTGGAACCTGATAATGAAGGAAGATGAAGAGAGAAATGAAAATGTGGCAGACACGGTGGCGGGTGTGCGAAGTAGCAGAGGTGGGTGGATGACTAAATGGAGGAAAGGATCCAGATGACAGGTGCAGGGGGAATAGAAAGAGAGGTCGCATGTGGGGGAGTGGCAGGATAGATAAGTAAGGTGGTGGGAGAATTCAACATTCATGCCATCAGGTTTAGTTTAGAGATTTTGCATGGAAACAGGCTCTTCGGCCCACTGAGTCCACGCCGACCAATGGTCACCATTACTATCCTACACACTAGGGACATTTTACAGAAACCAATTAACCTACAAACTTCCAGGTCTTTGAAGCACCCAGAAAAAACCCATGTGGTCACAGGGAGAACCTACAAACTCCACACAGTCAGCACCCATAGTGGGGATCGAACCTGTGTCCCTGGTGCTGTAAGGCACCAACTCTACCACTGCTCCACTGTGCCACTGTGGGGCTCATTGCACTTGGTTTCTAGGTTATCCAAATGCAATATGAGATCCTGTTCTTCTAGTTTTAGTGTGACTTCACTCTAGCAGAGAGGAAGGCCGAAGGCAGACTGGTGATTATAGGGATGGGAAGGGATTTAAAATGACTCGCAACTGGGAGCTCGAAGTGGGCCTGTGGGGAAAAAATACAAATAAACATAAAAGAAATATCATATTTTGTTCAATTTTTCTTAACTCTCATTTCTTGATGCCTGTGTACATAATGAAATCTTAGCACAGTAGATTTATTATGCTCATTATCAGCTTTTTCAAATTTTCTTAATTATTTGCACTCAAGAAGTCTGACAAAGGGACATCATATTAAAGTGCAGTTGTAAAACTAAATGTCCATTGTAATTTGCTGGGAGCTATATTGTTAAAACTATATTATTCATTTTTGATATGTATTTAAAAGTGTATGTCTCCATTCAAACTGAAGACTTCAGGTGATATGCATTTGCAATTGCCTATGTTTCCACATGCAGCTTCTGGCCACTTAAAAGATTTGCTTTGGAAACTGACAAGGGAATCTCTTATTTGATTCTTTGTTGTGAATCAGCAGTTGTACTATCATAATTGTTGAGAGAAAAATCTCTCGTAGGAAAGCATCTCCAATTATAACATGGGATTCAATGGGAAATAGGTTTTCATGTTATGAAAAATCATGATTTGTACCTTTTTGCTAGGAGCACAATGCTTCTATAATGTGGGTGTCACCTGCAGCACCCACAACAATTAGCCCAATTGATAGGCACCCATCTAGCTTCCTGAACATTCACTCTTTCAACCATGTTGCTAACCATATGCTTTCATAAAATGCTTTCGCTTACTCACCAAGGTTTCTTCAATGACATCTCCCAAATCTGTGACTTTTCCCACATGAAAAGACATCAGTAGCAGGCACATGGGGATGCCAGTACCCATAAGCTGCCCTCTAAGTCACTGAGTTTGAATTCCCTCATCATTGCTGTGTTTAAATTGTGATACACCCAACCCACCAGTTCTGTGGAAACGCTTTCACCAAAAAGGACTGCATTAGGTAGGAATGTGGTTCACTGTTACCTTTTTAAAGGCCATTAAGGATGAGAACTCAATTTTCTATATATGAATGCAACTTGGAAGCTAAGGCCTCAAGCATAACTCCAGCCCTCTTAATGTACGGAACCCTCTCTAAAATAAAATCATGGTCATAGCCATTCTCTATTAGGAAGATTAAAAGGTACCAAATGGCATTTGACAACTGAAATCTTTATGTGTAGATGGAACTCCAGGATGTAGAACAAGACATTGAATCAAAGGATCAAAGAATTGGGGAGGTAAGAGAATTTAGTGACATTGTTAGTCATTGTTAGGGCAGTGGGCAGGTTTCATAGACCTGCTCCCGCCCCCACGAGTCTCGGGCAGATGAGGCTTGTCAACCTGGGAAGCAGTCCATCTAGGAGAGGGAAAACTCTGATCTAAAACCTCCACTGCCTTGTGGCCATATCCAATCAAGGGAAAGGCTCCAGGAGTAAAGTTCAAGAAAATCCGGAGTCGGAGTCCCAAAGGCAGTTTGTCGTTGTCTACAACCTCGTTCTGGCAGCTCCTGCAACGGCGCTGGTGCCAAACTGTAACGGCTCTGCTGTTCCTTTGGATCAATCAGCAACGTGGAGAGGGGGGACGTACTGCATGGGCAACAGCCTATCCTTCATACGACATCACCCAGGCTTGCATCCGACCACACATCTCTGTTAGAGTTTTGAGCAGTCTCACTTAACAATAGCATTAAAATGGACTATGATGTTTCTATTCATATTTAAAGCTGATAATTAAAGTTTTCTGGCTAATAGTGATTCTTAAACCAATAAATGGTTTATTACTATATTATAGTTTAATGGAGATTACTGTGAATAACCTCTGCTCCTCTGCGACCCTCTGCAAAGGCTGCTCCTTTGATTTTTTACAACAATAACATTCCATAATGTTCTGTGAATGTAAAGTGGTTTGGCACCATAGAATTTCTCATCTTTAGGTCAGTACGATGTCAGTTTCAGTTGAGCAGCTGAAAGCAGGAGCAGGAGAGCGGGACGTTTAAAAAGTTTTAGTTGAGCATCCCGGAGTGGGTACATAAAAAGAAGGCAGGCCTGTTGGGACTGACTGTTTTGGGTGAGGCTGTGTTGAGGTGGTCATTTGTGAAGGGTAGGTGCTGAGGGTTTGGGACAAAAGGCTTTGGCAAAGAGGGTGACAGCGAGATGAGACTTAATCTGCTTTTCTTAAGTCTTTCTTTGCTTAGTGCAGTGGAGATGGCAGCTAGGGCAATGGTATGGTCCTCCTGCAGGATGTGGGAAGTTGTTGAGACTTTGAGTGTCCCTGCGGAAAACCTGTTGGAAGTGCATCCAACTGCAGTTCCTTTAAGACTGTTAGGGAACTGAGGCTGCAGCTGGATGACCAAGGATTATCTGAGAGACTGAGAATGTCATGGATAGGAGTTAGTGAGATGGCCATGCCTAGGGTACAGGCAGAAAGTCACCACCAGGAAAAGGAATAGGCAAAGAGTGTAACAGTCCACTGTGGCCATTCTCCTGGACAACAGGTATGCCCCTTTGGATAGTGTTGGAGCGGAGGGCAGCAGCAGCAGTCAGCCTGCCTCTGAGGCACAGCAGAGAAGGGTAAAGTTGGGCAGAGTGGAAGTGATATGGGATTTATTAGTTCGGAAGACGGGCAGATTCTGTGGCAGCAAATAAGACTTTAAGATGGTGTATTGCATTCCGGGGGGGCAGGGTCAGGATGCCTCTGAGCCGCAACAGAAAATTCTCAAGGAGGAGGGGGAGCAGCCAGAAATTGTTGTACAACTTGCCACAAATTATATGGGTAGGATAAAGGATGAGATCCTGCAGGTGAATACAGGGTGTTAAGTAAAAGGTTAAAAAGCAGGACCTTGAGGGTAGCAATCTCCTAATTGCTCCCAGTATCAAGTGTTAGTGAGGGTAGGAACATGAAGATAGCACAAATGAATGCATGGCTGAGGAGTTGCTGCAGGGGGCAGGGATTTGAATTTTTGAGCCATTGGGATCTCTTGCCCAAGAGGGAAGGTTTGCACCTGAATTGGAAAGGAACTAATATCCAGGCAGGCAGGTTTACTAGTGCTACTTGGGAGGGTTTGAACCAGATTGGCAAAGAGGCAGGATCCAATGCAAGAGTAAGGCAGGTGAGAGGCTGGAAGTCATAGAAACATAGAAAATAGGTGCAGGAGGAGGCCATTCGGCCTTTCGAGCCAGCACTGCCATTCATTGTGATCATGGCTGATCGTCCACAATCAATAACCCGTGCCTGCCTTCTCCCCATATCCCTTGATTCCACTCGCCCCTGGAGCTCTATCTAACTCTCTCTTAAAATCCATCCAGTGATTTGGCTTCTACTGCCTTCTGTGGCAGAGAATTCCACAAATTCACAACTCTGGGTGAAAAAGTTCCTTCTCACCTCAGTGTTAAATGGCCTCCCCTTTATTCTAAGTGTGGCCCCTGGTTCTGGACTCCCCCAACATTGGGAACATTTTTTCCTGCATCTAGCTTGTCCAGTCCTTTTATAATTTTATATGTTTCTATAAGATCCCCTCTCATCCTTCTAAACTCCAGTGAATACAAGCCTAGCCTTTTCAATCTTTCCTCATATGACAGTCGATACAGAAGGTGATGAAAGCAAGTTCAGTGGACAGGATGGGCAGGAGTAGGAAGGACTGTAGGATTAAATTGCATTTATTTCAATGTGAGAGGCCTGATGGACAAGGCAGATGAACTCTGGTTGTGTATAGATAAGTGCGAATGGGACATTTTTAGGTGTTACAGAAACTTGGGTCAGGGAGGGATAGGACAGGCAGCTTACTGTTCCAGGGTACAGATGCTTCAGGTGAGATAGAGTTGCGAGTCAAAGAGAAGACGGGAGTTGTTTTATTGATTGAGAAGAACTTCACAGCAGTAATCCAAAATGACATAACTGATGGTTGTGGAGCTGAGAAATAAAAAGTGGGTGATCGCCTTGATGGGAGTGTACTATAGACCCCTGAATGATCAGCGGGACAGAAGAACAAATATGCCAGGAGATTGCAGTCAGCTGGAAGATTAATAGGGTTAGACAGGATGACATTTGTTAACTGCCATTTACCAACCTAACCCATGTTGCCTTATTTGTATGGTATGAATCAAGGGAGGTTTGAGCTGAAGTATGAACACCTCTGTAAATACTAACTGATTTGACAAATTTCTGTAGAAACTTTGGTGGAATGGGGGAGAGTAATTGCACTCAAAGTTCACACATCTTTGTTGGAAACACAATGTGACATATTCTCCTGTCTGAGACCAAAGAAAGGGTATCAAAATCCACTTGCAACGAATGCAATATCTATATACTAAAACGTTTGTTTGTTTGTTTGTTCCTGAAACAGTACACGATAGTGCGACAATTTTAGGCCCACCTTACTCACCGTCGTCCCTTTGCTGCTAATGGAAGAACATTAATTGAAATCGGTGTTATATTCACATTTTAAAGTTTAAATCTATCTCCTAGGGAAGGAGGGGCGAGGGAGGGGTGGGGGGTGGGAGGAGGGAGGATAAGGGGGGTTGAGGGGAATGGAGTGGGAAGGGAAAGGGGGGAGGGGAGTAGGATGAGGGGGGGAGAGGAGAGGGGGAAGAGGGGGGAGGGGAGGGGAGGGGAGGGAAGGGTGAGGGGAGGGGTGTGATGGGGAGGGGGGAGGGGGTATAAGGGGTTGAGGGGGATGGGGGGAGGGGAATGAGAGAAGGGAGGGGAGGGAGTGGGGAGGAAGGGTGGGGGAGGGAGGGGGATAAGGGGGGTTGAGTGGGGGGGGATGGAGTGGGGAGGGTGGGGGAGGGAGGGAGGGGGATAAGGGGGGTTGAGTGGGGGGGGAGGGAGTGGGGAGGGAGGGAGGGGGATAAGGGGGGTTGAGTGGGAGGGGGAGTAGGGGTAGAGGGGAGGGGGGAGTGGGAAGGGGGGAGTGGGAGGGGAGTGGGGAGTGGGGGAGGAGAGGGTGCTGCACCAACGCAGGAGAGGTTTGGACCCAACGGGTCCACTTGGTCTAGTCTATTCTAAGACTCTAGTGCAGCGCTGACAAAGAATGTAGGGGATTCCAGGGCATTATTTCAAAGAAGACCAAATAAGTTATTTATAGTGGCTGAAAAAAAAGCAGTTATTTAAAGAAATTTCCTGACCATTTCTATTTGTAAAATCTTATTGCATGCAAATTTACTGCTACATTATCTGCTTGCTATTGTGACTAAAATGCTTTAAAAGTACTTAATTGGCTATGAGACACTTTGATTCATTTTAGAAGGGATGTGAAAGACATGATATTCTTTGAACTATTTTTTATTGTTTTAATCAACTTTCAATTTGTTAATCTTAAAGTTACGAATTAAATTATTAATGCAATATACTTAAAAACATTGACTTTATAAATTGTATCCTGACTGTGCTGACTCGAGAAAATTTGTTCTGGGATTGGCAAATGAGTTTGAGTCTCACCACAGAGGAACCAAATATTTATATAAACATAATTTTGCAAAATTTCAATGTATTTTGTGGATTTGTTTTCAGCTAAACCATACTATTGAAGCTTTGTGGATAACAGCAGATGAGCTGGCAGATAGAAAAGTGGTAAGCATTTTAACATTATGCTCATAAAATATGAGAATTATTGTATGAAAAATAATCCTTGTGGACATGTATTGTGGTAAAGATAATTACTATTAAAATCAAATGTTTGGCACTAAAGTTGAATCTGGCAATATTTGTTTGATTGAACCTGAGACATACCCAAATAACTTCTTGATAGGATGTGATGTGATTGTGGTTTTCACTTCTTCATTTACTGTGACTGAGTTACCTAGTTTTTCAAACCAAACAATAAAGCCTATTTTTTGTTAAATACGAATGTTAATAAACTCATAACAAATGTTAATAAACTCATAAACCATAAGTTATACAGTAGACATTAAAACAGCAATCAGCTGTATCTGCAAAGAGGAATTTCAGACTAACGGGTGAAACATTAACATGTCGGAATGTTGTGATATGATCTCGGGGACCTGGGTGGGTGTTCAAACATCTGCCTCTTTGCACTCATAACAGTTCAGAGCAATGGTTATTGTACAGCCCAGCTATTCTTTAACCTTGCATTTTACATCTTGCCCCTTGCTCACATTTTAGAATGCACCCCAAAGTGAGCAGAGTATAAATCACCTCTCTGGATGGCTGAAGGTGATCCTGAATTTATAAATAGTATTTCAAATATGTTAGAAGTGAACAGGATAGGGTTCGGTAATTGGCAAGAATGGGACTAGAGAACTCCCTGACCTTTAAAGCTAGCCTTCATTTTGTATCTCAGACTTGCATTTCTCCAGGGAATTGGAGAAAGATGCCATGTGGAAGAATGGTCTTCATTTTGGATGGCAAATGGTTTTTATAGGTGTGATGTGCTATTCTGTCATTGAATAATCGTAAAAGGCCCAACCATTTTTAATTATCAGTGCTCATAGGGCAGGTTTGTGTTCCTGTGGGTATATCATTTCACTGCTAATTTAAATGCTGTGCTAAAGCATAACTGATGATTTATTCAGTGGTGCAGCTGGCAGAGCTGATTCCTCATAACTCCGGCAACCCAGGTTCCTTGATAGGAGTCTGAAGAAGGTCCCAACATGAAAAATCACCTATCCATGTCCTCTAGAGATACTGCCTGACCGGCTGAGTTACTCAATCACTTTGTGTTCAACCCAGGTTCAGTCCTGGCCTCCTATGTTTGGAGTACGCATATTCTCCCTGTGCCTGCATGGGTTTCCCCTGGATTCACGAACTTCCTCCCATATCCCAAAGACACGCAGTAGTTTAATTGGCCACGGTAAGTTGCCTCTAGTGTGTAGCTGAGTTGTGGGAGTGTGGGAAGAATATTTTACAGGGTAAACTAATGTGGGAGTGGGCTTCTTCTGAGTTGGCATAGATATTATGTACCAAATGGCCTCCTTCTATGTTGGAAGGAATGTGAAATATGAATATTAATTTGAAATCCTTCCCCTTCCACCCCTCGTCGTAACTCCAGCAATTTACATTAATTCATAGTCAATATTGCAAAACTATTCAAAGTATTGGCCTTTTTCACATTTTTGTTTGAATGGCTTCTGGGTGGAACGTAGCAGAGGCAATTATTTCTCTTTCTCTGCTACATTGACAAGTGCAGCAGGGCTGCCTTTAGACTTTAGAGATATACCGTGAAAACAGACCCTTTGCCCCATTGAGTTTGCGCGGGTAAAATGAAAAATAATGGTCAATGGAACCTTTAGTGACCATATGCCAATATGTGGTTGAGTTCCATTGGACTCAGTGCCAGGTTCTTGGCTTTCTGTGATTATATGTTAATGACTTGCTTTTTAAATATAGGGATTATGATGAAGAAGTTTGTTCATGATATCAAGATTGTCAACTGAATGTGAGGAAGAATGTTCTAGCCTAGGGCGGCACGGTAGCGCAGCGGTAGAGTTGCTGCTTTACAGCGAATGCAGCGCCGGAGACAGGTTTGATCCTGACTACGGGTGCTGCACTGTAAGGAGTTTGTACGTTCTCCCCGTGACCTGCGTGGGTTTTCTCCGAGATCTTCGGTTTCCTCCCACACTCCAAAGACGTACAGGTATGTAGGTTAATTGGCTGGGTAAATGTGAAAAATTGTCCCTAGTGGGTGTAGGATAGTGTTAATGTACGGGGATCACTGGGCGGCACGGACTTGGAGGGCCGAAAAGGCCTGTTTCCGGCTGTATATATATATATGATAATAATAGACTGATTAAATGGGTGCAAAAGTGGCAAAAATAACCCATCCAGACAAATATATATAAATGGGGAGGCAAATAAGATGAGATAATGCACCAAACATATTTGAATGGCAAGAAGTTTAAAACAACATCAGGATAACAAATCTCTGAAGATAGTTAAGAGGCCAAATTTTATTTTTTCTTTATTGGGCAAGACCTAGAATAAAAGGGCAGGGGGGATCTTTAAAGAACTATATAAAACATTATTTTCATCAAAGCTACAGTGCTGTGTATAGTTCTGGACAATATAACACAGGGGAAAAGTGCTAGTTTTAGACAAGAGGCAGAGGATGTTGCTGTGAGGGATGGAGAATTTTAGTGCTGAGGTAGAAAATAACGACTCATTTCTAGTGGCAATAATGTCAGCAAATAGATAGCAAAGAACGTTAATTCATTGGTGGAAGTACTGGGGAGGAGAGTGTTTAGCAAACAATACTTGCAATGAGCAGTGGTTGCCATGAAATTGCTGTTTGAGAAGATGGTGGTAGCTGAAACCTTCACCGCATTTATAAAATGTAGCTCAATAAGCACTTGATAATAGCCTTAACTCTGTGGTTTAGGAACTGGAAATTGGGAATGAATCAAAATCCATTTTTTTCTGGTGTGGATATGATGCACTGGATTGTCACCTCCTGTTGTAAATTTCTGTGATTTCTGCAATTGACTTCTGGAACTCACTGCCTGAAAAGAGAGTGGAACCAGAACCCTCTCATCATATTTAAGAAGATATAAATATCTAGGGCACGATGAATTGGCAGGATGAATTTTAACATTCGAGCCAACAGGACAATGTCGGGAATTAGGATTAGCCAAAATAATGCCTTTATTTGGATGGTGTGGGGCAAGTGGCAATCTGTGTAGAATGCTTCTACAATTCATTATTCGCTGAACCATAGTTGATTGAATCAGTTACATTGAAAACATACCATTCAGGAAGACAATGCAACGCCAAGGGAAAGCTGCAATTGCAAAAGCATTAGCAAAAGGAGGCCACGACAGCACTCTCAGGTAGACAGACACCTTATCAAGGCACTCCTTTGAAGAAAGTTGGGGCACTTATCTGGCCAACACTCATTCTGCATTCAACGACATAAACAGATAATAAGCTAATTATCACATTGCAATTGGTGCTGTTTGCTATGTTAAAAAACATTGCAAGTGACCACACCTGAAAAGCTTCTCATAGAAACATAAAAAATAGGTGCAGGAGTAGGCCATTCAGCCCTTCGTACCTGCACCGCCATTCAATATGATCATGGCTGATCATCCAACTCAGTATCCCTTACCTGCCTTCTCCCCATACCCCTTGATCCCTTTAGCCACAAGGGCCACATCTAACTCCCTCTTAAATATAGCCAATGAACTGGCCTCAACTACCTTCTGTGGCAGAGAATTCCACAGATTCACCACTCTCTGTGTGAAAAAAAACTTTCTCATCTCGGTCCTAAAAGACTTCCCCCTTACCTTAAACTGTGTCCCCTTGTTCTGGACTTCCCCAACATCGGGAACAATCTTCCCGCATCCAGCCTGTCGAACCCCTTAAGAATTTTGTAAGTTTCTATAAGATCCCCCCTCAATCTTCCAAATTCCAGCGAATGGATTGTAGAGTGATTTAGGACATGCTGAAAGGGACAAAAAATGTGCAATATGTAACTCTCTACTTCTTTAAAACCTTTTGGTATCCTAAAATAATAAAGAAAATTTCTGGCCATCACATCACTTCAGTAAAATTTAATTAATCATGGTGCTTTATTCAGGTCCAATCCCAGAGCAGGCAGCACAATAGCACAGCTGGTAGAGCTGCTGCCGCCTAACTTCTAGTGACTAGTCCTAATCCCGCTCTCCGATGCTGTCCGTGAGTTTGGACACTCCCCCTGTGGCTTAGTAGATTTTCTCTTGATGGTCTGGTTTCTTCCTACACCCCAAAAATGTGTAGATTGGTAGGTTAATTGACTCGTGTAAAGCAGTTCTCGTGTGTACGTGCCTGATAGTCATTGTGGACTTGGTGAGCCAAATGGTCTGTTTCTGTGCTGGAATTCTCCGTGAATATAGCAATTTACCTAAATCCATGTTGTGGTTACTTTGATAGATAAGTTAGTACTTGATATCATGCTTTTCACAACAAATAAATCTTTTATTTTGTTAAGGAATTAAATGTGAAGATTGAAAGTCTACAAAATCAGTTGAAAGGGATGAAAAATCAGAGTAAGGAAAGACACGAACAATTAGCAAAGACAGACAAAGCTGAAATCCCACCTGAAAGGAGCTAAAAGGTGTTCTACTAAATCTACATCACAATGTTGGACTACTAGATGACAAAATCCATATCAACTGGTCATTGAGTTTTTATCAGTTTATAGCAATGTCCCATATTCTGAGTTAACAATGGAATGTTTTTAAAAAGCAGCTCCTGTTCCTGACTATTTTGAGTGACAGCCTATGATTGAGATCTCAAGATGTTGAGGTTTATTGAGTGACCACTATTAAACCATGACAGCCTTGATATTTTTGTGTTCTGCGTTTCATTGTGTTGTCAACGTGCAGGATCAGTCCCCTATCTAATCTCCATGTTTGTTCGATTAGAATTTAGAGATACAGTTTAGAAACAGGCTGTCAGCGCGCCAAGTCCAGCGATCACCCGTAGTTCTATCTTACCTCTCTTTCACGTCCTACATACTAGGGGCTACTTACAGAAGCCCGTTAACCTACAAATCTGCATGTCTTTGGAATGTGGGGGGAAACCGGGATACCCGGAGAAAGCCCACACGATCACGTGGAGAATGTACAAACTCCGCACAGACTGCACCCATAATCAGGATCAAACCCAGGTCTCTGGCACTGTGAGGCTGCTGCTCTACCAGCTGCACCACTGTGGAAGGAAAGATTTATGGAAATATAAAAAATAAACCATTTGCTCAATCGGAAAGCAAAATACTGTAAATGCTGGAAATCTGGTAAAAAGAGAAAATTCTGTTAGTCTTCAACAGGTCAGACAGATCTGAAGGAGAAAGACAGTTTCAATCAATGACCCTTCATGAGAACAGGATAAATGAAAAAACAATTGTGTTTTAAGTTGTATAGATGGGAAGGGGTGGAGAAAACAAAGGGGATGTCTGTTTTAGGGCAGGGGGAGCAAGGTTGTTCCATGACATAATTAGCTCAAGTGTTATCAGTATTGTTGATCCACTGGGGTGGGGGGATTGTAATAAGAGGGAATGCTAGAAATGGCGAGCATATAAGTGGAGCTAGCATTTGTGGAGTGACTGAAATTGAACTTGTGTTAAGGTTGAATGATCTTGCATTAGAACCAATGAGCTCTCACACTAATGACCAAAGCTGGTTATCGAATGCTCTTTAATTCAGTATTGAATCCTGAGAGCTGCACAAATGCTTCTCCTTAAGCAATACGGAAGAAGAAGAAATCTATAACAATGCAATGCAAGGGGAAATTTGGAGCTTGATTTTAAGAATGAAAAGAATATTGGCAAAATAACTAGAAAAAATGTGAGTGAACAAATGGTAAGAATACATCAGATAAATTCCAAATGGATAAGAAGGCAAACATGATTTTAGTTTTGCAGTTTATTTTATAGATCTATGGAATAAAATTATAATTTTCTCATTGAACTTTGGCACAGGTATTGATCAATGTCTGTATCTTGAGCAGATCTTTGTTCAGGGGTTGCTACCGTTGCTACACACAAAAAAAATTACAACACTTTCACTCTGTTAATTTATCAGAAATAAACCATTATTAAAGCGTCTGCTTTTGTCGACAGGTTTTTTTTCTCTATTCCAGAATTGAATCTATGAGCTTTGTGATTTAAGTCAAATAATATCTAAATCAGGGGGAGTTAAATCTTAATTGTGTGTTGCGCCCTGACAGATAATGGAAAATAAATTGTGTCAAATGAGAGACCTTGCCTTGCAAGTAATTTGTATGTATTTATCTGGATGCAGGGGACTTTCATCCAACAATATGAAAGTGAGAGTATTTAAGTAACACATCCCAAAATGTTGTTAAGTGCTCAGCCCTGATTTGTTGCTATCTTTAAAATGGAATTAATCCAGTGCTCAGAGCTGGTTGAGCCATGCGCAGGCTCGGCTCGTGTGGCTCGTGTGGCTGAACGCCTCCGCTCAGTCCGCCTATATTTGCCAGATCTCCTGGTTGCTAAACACTTTAGCTCCCCCTCCCATTCCCTTACTGACCTTTCTGTCCTGGGCCTCCTCCACTGTCAGATGGGGCCCAGCGCAAATTGATGAATCTGTGGAATTCATTGCTGCTGATGACTGTGGAGGCCAAGTCATAGGGTATTTTTAAGGCAGAGATTGACAAATTCTTGATTAGTCATGTTGTCAAGGGTTATGGGAAGAATGTGGTTGAGAGGGAAACGTAGATCAGCCATGATTGAATGATGGATGATCTAATTCTGCTCCGATGATTTATGAACTTCATCTAGAGCTGTAAAGCACTTTGTGATGTCATGAGACTGTGAAAGGTACTGCAGAAATGTGCCTTTTTCTTCACAGCACTTAATTTGCCCTATTTATTCTATGTCAGTATCTCAACTTCACATGAGATCTTCCAGGAGATTCCATTGAGGTCTAGCGAGGGGCAGTTTTTGCATGAATTGTACACATTTCCAGGGGAGAATGATTAAAGGAGCACCTGATCTTTTCTACTTTTTTGTTCATGATTTAAGTACTGGGTAATCATTGAGTGGTGAGTCCCTAAGATGGTGATAATTGATTGGACAAGTTTATTTCCTGCACACCAGATATATTATGCATATTCAGGATGACAGGGGCATTGTGTTCATCAATCATTATGTGTAATCTATTTCTCAACATGCTTACAATAAAGATGCCATTTTCATTCATTCTGAAAGCCATGATGTATCAAATAATGTAATTGAATTGATGTTTCCACAAATAGCTGCAATAAAGGGCAAAGAGGAACAAAATAATTCTTTGAATTTAACTGTGTAATAGTTATTATCTTTAATCGCAGACTTCAGCCAATGATCATAAACAACTCAACCTTCACTTTATCATATGTGATGATATCTGATCCTCCTCAGCAGAGTTACTTCCTGGTAAACATTTTGCCTAACTATAAACAAACATTACTTTCCTGTGTTCATCCAATCTACATGCTGCTGAAGATTGTCACATAATCTAGGAGAAGGGGGTAGAGATTGAAAGATAGATCAGCCATGATTGAATGGCAGAGTAGACTTGATGGGCCAAATGGCCTATTTCTGCTAGAACTTATGGATTTATGAACTTAGTAACTCAGTGGGTCAGGCAGCATCTCTGGAGAAAAGGAATAGTTAATGTTTCAAGTTGGAACCCTTCTTTAGGAATTCTTTTGAGGATGTAACTAGGAAAATTAGGGGAAAGCCAGTGGATGTGGTGTACCTCGACTTTCAGAAAGCCTTTGACAAGGTTCCACATAGGAGATTAGTGGGCAAAAGTAGAGCACATGGTATTGGAGGTAGGGTACTGACATGGATAGAAAATTGGTTGACAGACAGAAAGCAAAGAGTGGGGATAAATGGGTCCCTTTCAGAATGGCAGGCAGTAACTAGTGGGGTACCGCAAGGCTCAGTGCTGGGACCGCAGCTATTTAAGATATACATTAATGACTTGGTGAAGGGATTCAAAGTACCATTAGCAAATTTGCAGATGATACAAAGCTGGGTGGTAGTGTGAACTGTGAGGAAAATGCTATGAGGTTGCAAGGTGACTTGGACAGGTTGTGTGAGTGGGCGGTTGCATGGCAGATGCAGTTTAATGTGGATAAGTGTAAGGTTATCCACTTTGGTGGTAAGAATAGGAAGGCAGAGTATTATCTGAATGGTGTCAAGTTAGGAAAAGGGGACGAACAACGAGATCTGGGTGTCCTAGTGCAACAGTCACTGAAAGGAAGCATGCAGGTACAGCAGGCAGTGAAGAAAGCCAATGGAATGTTGGCCTTCATAACAAGAGGGGTTGAGTATAGGAGAAAAGAGGTCCTTCTGCAGTTGTACAGGGCCCTAGTGAGACCGCACCTGGAGTACTGTGTGCAGTTCTGGTCTCCAAATTTGAGGAAGGATATTCTTGCTATTGAGGGCGTGCAGCGTAGGTTTACTAGGTTAATTCCCGGAATGGCGGGACTGTCATATGTTGAAAGACTGGAGCGACTAGGCTTGTATACACTGGAATTTAGGATGAGAGGAGATCTTATCGAAACGTATAAGATTATTAAGGGGTTGGACACGTTAGAGACAGGAAACATGTTCCCAATGTTGGGGGAGTCCAGAACCAGGGGCCACAGTTTAAGAATAAGGGGTAGGCCATTTAGAACTGATATGAGGAAAAACTTTTTCAGTCAGAGAGTTGTGAATCTGTGGAATTCTCTGCCTCAGAAGGGCAGTGGAGGCCAATTCTCTGAATGCATTCAAGGAGAGCTGGATAGAGCTCTTAAGGATAGCGGAGTCAGGGGTTATCGGGAGAAGGCAGGAACGGGGTACTGATTGAGAATGATCAGCCATGATCACATTGAATGGCGGTGTTGGCTCGAAGGGCAGAATGGCCTCCTCCTGCACCTATTGTCTATTGTCTATCAAGCCATTTGATCATTATTTCTTGATGTAACCACCATGCTTAACATATTTGGACATGTATTCCGAGGAAGTGGAATTCAAACTCGGGATCCCAAGTAGGAAGTCGCAGAGCAAACACTGGCTTTCAGTGATATCTCTAATTCCTTTTTAATAATACACTTTACAAATTACGGCAAAGATGGAAATAAAAACAGAAAAAAACGTTGCCAGCAGCATATGGGCTTATTTAATTATATTCTGACCAAGTATTTTGATGTCAAATGAGGAACAATGTTCCATAGCAATTCTGTAACAGTGCATCTTGACCCTAATGTTTTAAACACACACATTATTATTAAACCTAATGGTTTAAACACACACCAGCATTATGCTTACAATTAGGGCCTGGGACAATTATGCAGATTGGATATCAACTAATGGTCTTGGACCTGGACTCTCAATTTCCTCTAGTCCTTACAGCAGGTTTGAATTTCAGGCTGACACACTCAGTAGCAGGAGGCCTGAGAGATATATCATCACTAATTCTTTAGTCACTGCTATTTTGAAGAGGTAGTCATCCACCTTCAGTATCCACTTTCAAAGTAGCTCATACCAGTTTTACTCAGCAGCACATTAAAAAAAATATGTTCTAAATTGGGAGGGAAGGAGATTTCATAGTGATGATAAAGGTTGTGATCGCAAATAAGGAGATAACTCTTTCATATAGCAGAAGGCGCAGAAACCAGAGATTAAAATTAAGGTTAGTGACAACAGTCAAAGAAACAAACAAAATATATTTACACATGGAATTCGTTGCCTGAATGTGCTATAACCAGATTTAATAGTAAGTTTCGAATTACTTTGGAGATATAATGATGGGAACATTTTCAGGGAAATGGGGATAAAAATAATAGTACTGAATTGACAGAGCAACATGGAGCTGGCATAGCTTTGGTCAGCAGCGGTCTGAAGAAGGATTCCGACCCGAAACGTCATCTATTCCTTTTCTCCAGAGATATTACCTGACCCGTTGAGTTACTGCAGCATTTTGTGTCTATCTTTGGCATAAACCAGCATCTGCAGTTCCTTCCTACATATTTTGCCTGCTCCACTGCGAAAGCTCCTCATGGTAAGCCTACTTTGAAGAGGTTCTCCACTTCTCTCTGACAGGTGTTCTGCAACATCCTCTCTCACTGCTCCCCCTCTGTGATTCCTTTTGCTCTCTGGCTCTATTACCATGTTTTAACCCGGACTCGCTACCACAGTCACGTGTGTTTTCTCGGTGCTTGCCTGTGTCTCCATCTTGTGCCTTGTGGCTTCCAACTCCGGTTCCATACCTCCCAGGTCGGACCCAACCTGGATTACATGTACCGACTGTTAATCCACCGCTTCTCACAACAATTCTCCTTCCATGCCCTGCATTCCACACACACCGCCATGTGCTGGAAACAGCAGGCCTTCGTTCTGACTCTCCCACAGCTCTGGGCCTCACTCACCCAGACCTGCAATGGACCCCAACTTTACTTCATTCTACGTCAGATCCATGCCTTCAACAAAAGCTACTTCGCCTACCTGGACTCTACTCAGCATCACAAGCTTTCCCACCTCCAGACCGGACCCTCACAGACCCTCCTCGACTCAACACTTGACTCCACCGCTGGACCGCACCGCCTGCCCGATCACCCCGAGCACAAGACCCAGGACACCGCTGGCTCCATGAGGAGCAGCTCGAACGTCCACTGCCTCTCCGACCCTCACCGCCGGGGTCGCCGAAGCTGCCACCACTGTCATCACCTCCCCGGACTACCAATGCATCCACCAATAACAAGCCACACTGCTTCACCAGTCACCAGGGACAACAACATTGCTGCTGCCGACCCTTGCCCTTACACCACCAGTGACTCCACTATCATTCGCCTCTCCAATACCCACCAGCAAGCTGGAGACCACCTCACCCGAGTTCCAGGCTCAGCACCAGGCCCCCAACCTCCACACTATAGGCACCATGTGGTCTGACTCTCCAGGGTCTTACTACTCGACTCGCCCCTTGCAGAGAACCTTAGCAATGATTCCACTGGGTCCAGCCCTTCCCCCTCTTTTAACCATGTTACCCCCTACTCCTCCCCACTCATACACTACTTCTCATGCCCCCCTCCTCTCTGCACCCCATCATTCTCCCACAGTACCTCACGTCTACCTCACCCAAGTCGTGTTTTCTCCATCCCCTCTGACCTCCCTCTCTCTGACTTAGAATGGTCTGTCCTTAACTTTGGAGGTGGAGGCCTTACCTTTGTACCCCTATGCCCCCATCTCAACGGGTTCCAGGCCCACCCAGGCATAGAGCCTTTCTTCCATCACCTCCATACCCTTTTCTGTGGGAAGGAGTCCTCACCACCCCGTGATAACTCTTTCCATCGTTTCCAACGATCCTCCAACTTTTGGACTCCTACCCTCTTTAGACCTATTCATTTCAAACTGCCAGTGGGACACCAACCGTCTTAACCTTGGACTCCCCTTACCTACTCTAATCTCACCTCCTCAAAAGAAGTCTAAATAGACAATAGGTGCAGGAATAGGCCGTTCGGCCCTTCGAGCCAGCACCACCATTCAATGTGATCATGGCTGATTATTCTCAATCACTACCCCGTTCCTGCCTTCTCCCCATACCCCCTGACTCTGCTATCCTTAAGAGCTCTATCTAGCTCTCTCTTGAATACATTCAGAGAATTGGCCTCCACTGCCTTCTGAGGCAGAGAATTCCACAGATTCACAAATCTCTGACTGAAAAAGTTTTTCCTCATCTCCGTTCTAAATGACCTACCCCTTATTCTTAAACTGTGGCCCCTTGTTCTGAACTCCCCCAACATTGGGAACATGTTTCCTGCCTCTAACGTGTCCAACCCCTTAATAATCTTATACGTTTCGATAAGATCCCCTCTCATTCTTCTAAATTCCAGTGTATACAAGCCTAGATGCTCCAGTCTTTCACCATATGACAGTCCCGCCATTCCGGGAATTAATCTAGTAAACCTACGCTGCACGCCCTCAATAGCAAGAATATCCTTCCTCAAATTTGGAGACCAAAACTGCACACAGTACTCCAGGTGTGGCGCCTAACGGCTGCGGCTCGCTAGCAGTCTGTTCGTCTTTTTTCCTTTTTTTTTTGTTGTGTGTCGGTCGGTGTTGGGATGGTTCTTGTTTTTTTTTGGTTGTGTATGTGTGGGGGGTGGTGGTGTGGGTGGGGGGGTGGTGGTGTGGGTGGGGGGGTGGGTGAAACCTTTCTCTTTTAGGTCTCTTCCTCACGGCGCGGGGTGCGGCTCGGCCGCGGGGCCTTCCATCGCCCGGCGCGGCTCGGCCGCTGGACTTAACAGTGCCCGGTGCGGCTTGGCCGCAGGGCCTTCCATCGCCCGGTGCGGCTCGGCCGCGGGGTCTAACATCGCTGGTGCGGCTCGGCCGCTGGACTTAACAGTGCCCGGGCCGCGGGGCCTAACATCGCCCGGCGCGGCTCGGCCGCGAGACTTTTCATCGCTGGTGCGGCTCGGCCGCTGGACTTAACATCGCCCGGTGCGGCTCGGCCGCGGGGCCTTCCATCGCCCGGTGCGGCTTGGCCGCGGGTCTTTCCATCGCCCGGTGCGGCTTGGCCGCGGGGCCTTCCATCGCCCGGTGTGGCTTGGCCGCGGGGCCTTCCATCGCCCGGTGCGGCTCGGCCGCGGGGCCTAACATCGCCCGGTGCGGCTCGGCCGCGGGACTTAGCTGCGCACGGCTCGATCGCGGGGCCTTCCATCGCCCGGTTCGGCCGCAAGACGTCTCAGCGCCCGGTGCGACTCGGCCTCGAGGGCTTCCATCCCCTTGCGGGGACTGTGCGGGTCGGTCGGGGACGAGCTGTCTGTCCGTGGGCGTGGAGAAGAGAGTGGTAGTTTTGTTGCCTCCATCACAGTGAGGGGGTGTTTGGAGTCACTGTGATGGACGTTTGTGTTGGGGTCATGTGTCTTGTGTTCTTTTTTGTGTGTGACTGCTATGTAGTTTCGTTCGGTACCTTGGTACCGAATGACAAATAAAGCTCTGTTGAACTGTTGAGGTGCGGTTTTGGTCTCCAAATTTGGTTTACCAGCACCGAGCCTTGCGGTACCCCACTAGTTACTGCCTGCCATTCTGAAAGGGACCCATTTATCCCCACTCTTTGCTTTTTGTCTGTCAACCAATTTTGTATCCATGTCAGTACCCTACCTCCAATACCATGTGCTCTAAGTTTGCCCACTAATCTCCTATGTGGAACCTTGTCAAAGGCTTTCTGAAAGTCAAGGTACACCACATCCACCGGCTCTCCCCTGTCAATTTTCCTAGTTGCATCCTCAAAGAATTCCAGAAGATTAGTCAAGCATGATTTCCCCTTCGTAAATCCATGCTTACTCGGAACAATCCTGTTACTACTATCCAAATGCTCCGCAATTTCGTCTTTTATAATTGACTCCAGCATCTTCCCCACCACTGATGTCAGACTAACTGTTCAATAATTTCCTGTTTTCACTCTCCCTCCTTTCCTAAAAAGTGGGACAACATTAGCTACCCTCCAATCCACAGGAACTGATCCTGACTCTATAGAACATTGGAAAATGATCACCAATGCGTCCACAATTTCTAGCGCCACCTCCTTAAGTACTCTGGGATGCAGACCATCAGGCCCTGGGGATTTATCAGCCTTTCCTTGCCATACTGCAACAGAAGTTAACAAGTAATGCACTTAATATACAAAGAAGATAATTTCTATATATGAAATCACTGCCTTGCTTAGGATCTTATCGTAAGAGTAGCATAACCACCTCTGACATCAGTAAATCTGTTTTCCCTCGGCTCATAATCTGCATGCTATTGTTATGTCTATTTGAAATCAGTACAATGCAATCATAGTCAGTCTCTCTTCCACATTTAATAGACTTGAGTATAGGAAAATATTTGTTTGCTGTATTCTAACTTACACCAGGTCCCATTTGCATGTGTACACTTACTGACAGGAATTTGCTCCTGCAATAGCAACATCAATTTTTATTTTAAATCTCGATTTTTAAATTATCTAATTCTGATCACAGTTATGTGTAAGAAGGAACTGCAGATTCCGGTTTAAACTGAAGATAAGCACAAAAAGCTGGAGTAAACATAGAAACATAGAAATAGGTGCAGGAGGAGGCCATTCGGCCCTTCGAGCCTGCACTGCCATTCAATATGATCATGGCTGATCATCCAGCTCAGTAACCTGTACCTGCCTTCTCTCCATACCCCCTGATCCCTTTAGCCACAAGGGCCACATCTAACTCCCTCTTAAATATAGCCAATGAACTGGCCTCAACCACCTTCTGTGGCAGAGAATTCCACAGACTCACCACTCTCTGTGTGAAGAAATGTTTTCTCATCTCGGTCCTAAAAGACTTCCCTCTTATCCTTAAGCTGTGACCCCTGGTTCTGGACTTCCCCAACATCGGGAACAATCTTCCCGCATCTAGCCTCTCCAACCCCTTAAGAATTTTATATGTTTCAATAAGATCCCCCCTCAGTCTTTTAAATTCCAGCGAGTATAAGCCTAGTCTATCCAGTCTTTCTTCATATGAAAGTCCTGCCATCCCAGGGATCAATCTGGTGAACCTTCTCTGTACTCCCTCTAAGGCTAGAATGTCTTTCCTCGGATTAGGAGAACAAAACTGTCCAGGTGCGGTCTCACCAAGGCCCTGTACAACTGCAGCAGAACCTCCCTGCTCCTATACTCAAATCCTCTTGCTATGAATGCTAACATACCATTCGCTTTCTTCACTGCCTGCTGCACCTGCATGCCTACTTTCAATGACTGGTGCACCATGACACCCAGGTCACGTTGCATCTCCCCTTTTCCTAATTGGCCACCATTCACGTTGCTTTCCTGTTCTTGCCGCCAAAGTGGATAACCTCACATTTATCCACATTATATTGCATCTGCCATGCATTTGCCCACTCTCCTAATCTATCCAAGTCACTCTGCAGCCTCCTAGCATCCTCCTCGCAGCTAACACTGCCACCCAGCTTCGTGTCATCCGCAAACTTAGAGATGTTGCATTCAATTCCCTCGTCCAAATCATTAATATATATTGTAAATAACTGGGGTCCCAGCACTGAGCCTTGCGGTACCCCACTAGTCACTGCCTGCCATTCCGAAAAGGACCCGTTTATTCCTACTCTTTGCTTCCTGTCCGCCAACCAATTCTCTATCCACCTTAACACTGAACCCCCAATACCGTGTGCTTTAAGTTTGTACCCCAATCTCCTATGTGGGACCTTGTCGAAGGCCTTCTGAAAGTCCAGATATAACACATCGACTGGTTCTCCCTTATCCACTCTACTAGTTACATCCTCGAAAAATTCTATAAGATTCGTCAGGCATGATTTGCCTTTCATAAATCGATGCTGACTTTGTCCGATGATTTTACCACTTTCAAAATGTGATGCTATCACATCTTTAATAACTGACTCTAGCATTTTCCCCACTACCGATGTTAGGCTAACTGGTCTATAATTCCACGTTTTCTCTCTCCCTCCCTTTTTAAAAAGTGGGGTTACATTAGCTACCCTCCAATCCTCAGGAGCTACTCCAGAATCTAAAGAGTTTTGAAAAATTATCACTAATGCATCCACTATTTCTGAGGCTACTTCCTTAAGCACTCTGGGATGCAGCCTATCTGGCCCTGGGGATTTATTGGCCTTTAATCCATTTAATTTACCTAACACCACTTCCCGACTAACCTGGATTACCCTCAGTTCCTCCATCTCGTTAGACCCCCGGTCCCCTGCTATTTCCGGAGATTGTTTATTTCTTCCCTAGTGAAGACAGAACCAAAGTAGTTGTTCAATTGGTCTGCCATCTCCTTGTTCCCTATGATCAATTCACCTGTTTACGACTGCAAGGGACCTACATTTGTCTTAACTAGTCTTTTTCTCTTCACATATCTATAAAAGCTTTTGTAGTCAGTTTTTATGTTCCCTGCCAGTTTTCTCTCATAATCTATTTTCCCTTTCCTAATTAAGCCCTTTGTCCTCCTCTGCTGGACTCTGAATTTCTCCCAGTCCTCTGGTATGATACTTTTTCTGGCTAATTTATATACTTCATCTTTTGTTTTAATACTATCCTTGGTTTCCCTTGTTAGCCACGGATGCACTAGCTTTCCTTGTTTGTTCTTTTGCCAAACTGGGATGAACAATTGTTGTAGTTCATCCATGCAATCTTTAAATGCCTTCCATTGCATGTCCACCGTCAACCCTTTAAGTATAAATTGCCAGTCTATCTTGGACAATTCACGTCTCATACCCTCAAAGTTACCTTTCTTTAAGTTCAGAACACTTGTTTCTGAATTGACTTTGTCACTCTCCATCCTAATGAAGAACCACCATATTATGGTCACTTTTGCCCAAGGGGCCTCGCATAACAAGACTGCTAACTAACCCTTCCTCATTACTCAATACCCAGTCTAGAATGGCCTGCTCTCTCGTTGGTTCCTCGACATGTTGGTTTAGAAAACCATCTTGCAAACATTCCAAGAAATCCTCTTCCTCAGCACCCCTGCCAATTTGGTGCACCCAATCTATATGTAGATTGAAGTCACCCATTATAACTGCTGCACCTTTAGTGCACGCATTTCTAATTTCCTGTTTGATGCCATCCCCAACCTCACTACTGCTGTTAGGTGGCCTGTACACAACTCCCACTAGTGTTTTCTGCCCCTTAGTGTTTCGCAGCTCTACCCATATCGATTCCACATCCTCCGAGCTAGTGTCCTTCCTTTCCACTGCGTTAATCTCCTCTCTAACCAGCAACGCTACCCCACCTCCTTTTCCTTTCTGTCTATCCCGCCTGAACATAGAATATCCCTGGATGTTGAGCTCCCAGCCTTGGTCACCCTGGAGCCATGTCTCTGTAATCCCAACTATATCATAATCATTAATAACTTTCTCCACATTTAATTCATCCAACTTATTACGTATATGCCTTGCATTGAGACACAAAGCCTTCAGGCTTGTTTTTACAACACTCTTACCCCTTATACAATTATGTTGAAAAGTGGCCCTTTTTGATTTTTGCCCTGGATTGTCTGCCTGCCACTTTTACTTTTCACCTTGCTACCTGTTGCTTCTACCCTCATTTTACACCCCTCTGTCTCTCTGCTCATGCTCCCATCCCCCTGCCACATTAGTTTTAATCCTCCCCGACAGCACTAGCAAACACTCCCCCAAGGACATTGGTTCCATTCCAGCTCAGGTGCAGACCGTCCTGTTTGTACTGGTCCCACCTGTACTGGTTCCAATGTCCTAGAAATTTGAATCCCTCCCCCTTGCACCATTTTTCAAGCCACGTATTCATCTGAAATATCCTCCTATTTCTACTCTGACTAGCATGTGGCACTGGTAGTAATCCAGAGATTATTACCTTTGAGGTCCTACTTTTAAGTTTATCTCCTAGCTCCCTAAATTCACCCTGTAGGACCTCATCCCGTTTTTTACCTATATCGTTGAACAACTGGCTGTTCACCCTCCCCCTCCAGAATGTTCTGCAGCCGCTCAGAGACATCCCTGACCCTTGCACCAGGGAGGCAACATACCATCCTGGAGTCTCATTTGCGGCCGCAGAAACGCCTATCTATTCCCCTTACAATTGATCCCCTATTACTATAGCCCTTCCACTCTTTTTTCTCCCCTCTTTTGCCACAGAGCCACCCACGGTGCCACGAACTTGGCTGCTGCTGCCTTCCCCTGATGAGCCATCTCCCCCAACAGTATCCAAAATGGCATATCTGTTTAGGAGGGAGATGACCGCAGGGGACTCCTGCACTACCTGCCTACTGCTACGCTGGCTAGTGGCCACCCGTTTCCTTTCTGTCTGCTTATCTTTTACCTGTGGTGTGGCCAACTCACTATACGTGCTATCCACGACCTTCTCAGCATCGTGGGTGCTCCAGTATGAGTCCAACCGCAGCTCCAACCATTCAATGCGGTCTGCCAGGAGCTGCAGCTGGACACACTTCCTGCACATGTAGTCATCAGGGACACCGACAATATCCCTGATCTCCCACATTTTGCAGGATGAGCATTCCATGGGGCCGATCTCACCTGACATGTCTTACCCCCAAATTAAATCAAATCCCTCTTAATCCTTTAAACTATACCTTTACTAAAAAGCACTGTACCTTTAACTCACTGAACCCTTAACTCACTGAACCCTTAACTCACTGAACCCTTAACTCACTGAACCCTTAACTCACTGAACCCTTAACTCACTGTACCCTTAACTCACTAAACTCTTAACTCACTGAACCCTTAACTCACTGAACCCTTAACTCACTGAACCCTTAACTCACTGGGAAAACGAGTAACTCAGAGAAGGAATGGAGAGAAGGAATGGGTGACGTTTTGGGTTGAGACCCTTCTTCAGACTGAAGAACGGTCTCAACCCGAAACGTCACCCATTCCACTTCTCCAAAGATGCTGCCTGTCCCGCTGAGTTAGTCCAGCTTTTTGTGTTTATCTTCAGATCACAGTTATGGCAGGTTATTGTGCAGAAATTGGATGTTGTATTTCCTACATTTAAGTGACTGCAATTCTAAAGTATTTTATCGATCATAAATCACTTTAGGACACCTTGAATGACAAAAGAAAGACATTATGCAAATAAAGTTTTTTTGTTTTAACATACAATTCTGGTTGCTTGAAATGAAACAAATTCATGTTTATTCTCCAACCCTCCTTGGAGGAATTATAAGAGTTTTTGTTATTAGAATGTGCACGTGTCATATTCTTTGTTTGAATGGAAAAAAACCCTGAATCAGGAGACAAGTGGCGACCTGCTGCTCGGATGACTTCATTCCAATGATTTGCAGTTTGTTATTCTAATGGATTAATGCGTGACATTTTCCCATCGTAGTGTCACAATGTCATGGGTGTGGGAGCAATTACAAGAGCTGTAACTTTCCTCTCCTTGTTTCCCTTCCAGTGGGTTCAATCGGCAATTCCATACGCCAAGAAATTTTGATTATTCAGTGAGCTTTTCAAATAAAAACATTTCATGGTGGTAAAAAATTGCCTTTAGTTACTGTCAAGTCAAGTCAAGTCAATTTTATTTGTATAGCACATTTAAAAACAACCCACGTTGACCAAAGTGCTGTACATTTGATTAGGTTCCAATAGAAAAAAAATGAAAACATACAGTAGCACGCAAACAGTTCACAGCACCTCCTCAATGAGCCTCAAATGCTAGGGAGTAGAAACAGGTTTTGAGCCTGGACTTAAAGGAGTCGATGGAGGGGCAGTTCTGATGGGGAGAGGTGCAAGAACAATGTTTGCTGATGTCCTCTTTTTGTTCCACTGACTTTAATAGAGGGCGATGGAATCAATGGCACCATTCTCCTTTACAATTAACATTTTTATTTAACCTCAGCCTATTGTAAAGCTATTCTCTCCTTTTTTAAATGTAATGCTTATTTTCTCTATAATGGAGGTACAGAGGAATGGATCAATTTTATTTGACACTTTGCATGTGCTCTCAATTGGTGTATACTGAATACATCATAATGCAGAATATAGCACTTGCTTACACCACCTGAAAAGTCTGCCTTCAAACAAATGCATTAGTGTCTGGATTTTCTTCATCCTTTTTACATGAATGGATCTCAAATCATAGTCATAGAGTGATACATTGTGGAAACTGGCCCTTCAGCTCAACTTGCCCACACCAGCCAACATGTCTCAGCTACACTAGTCCCACCTGCCCCCATTTGGTCCCTGTCCCTCCAAACCTGTCCTATCCATGTATCTGTCTAACTGCTTCTTATATGTTGGGACAATCCCGGCCTCAACTACCTCTTCGGGCAGCTTGTTTCATACACCCACCACCCTTCGTGTGAAAAAGTTGCCCCTCAGATTCCTATTAAATCTTTTCCCCTTCACCTTAACCTATGTCCTCTGGTCCTCGATTCACGAACTCCAGGCAAGAGACTCTGTGCATCTACCCGATCTATTCCTCTCATGATTTTGTACATGATCTCTATAAGATCACCCCTCATCCTCCTGCACTCCAAGGAATAGACTCCCAGCCTACTCAACGTCTCCCTATAGCTCACACCCTCTAGTCCTGGCAATATCCTCATAAATCGTCTTGTATCCTTTCCAGCTTGACAACATCTTTCCTATAATATGGCGCCCAGAACTGAACACAATACTCTAAATGCGGCCTCACCAAATTCTTATACAACTGCAACATGTCCTCGCAACCTCTTTACTTAATACTCTGGCTGATGAAGGCCAATGTGCCAAAAGCCTTTTTAGCCACCTGATCTACCTGCGACTCCACCTTCAAGGAACCATGCACCTGCACTCCTCGATTCCTCTGCTCTACAACACTACCCAGAGCCCGACCATTCATTTTGATTTTCCAAACAGCAAAAACGTTATTACAAAAGAAAATATTTTAAAAGTTGGAACCTTGCAATGTAAATAAAAAATGTTCAAAATAGATAACGGGTCGGGCAAGTAGGCTGAGACATTGAGTTAGTGTTTCAGATTGATATTCTTTCATCAGAACTGGGAAGGGTAGAGAAAAACAAGACTTAGCATGCAGAGTAAGTGGGAAAGGAGGGCGAAGAGAACAAAAAGGATTTTTTTCATAGGATGGAAAGCATAAGAGATTAAGTGAAACAAAAATTGAGACAGTGAATTAGGATAGCAATGGGAACAAGTTAAGAAACAAATGGCAGTCTGGTGATGATGCAAATTGAAGATAAGAAATCATTACGTTCAATGATCAATGATAAAACAATAATACTGAGATACAGATGCTGGAAATCTCAAGAATTGAAATTGTTGAACTCATTCCTTCAGTCTTCTGTCGATGATGAACTGCTCAGATTTCCCACCATTTAGGATAGGGGATCTTCTACTGGTGTTAATGGAAATAAATAACTAGGTAAATGATATGCACAAGTTCATTAATTTTTTTATTTGAGTTAATTCAGTTGATTTATATTTTTACATGTGCTCTGGTGTTATTCAATTGTTTTTTTATTTTTTAAATGTTTCCAAATACACAGGACAAGATGTTAGAAATCCAAAGTGCCAAATGTCAACTTGCTCCCTCCCGGTGGTAATGGGAGGCTTATGCACTCACCTATGCTCCTCCGATGTTGAGAAAGGCTAGGCAGACACGTCATTGGGGTTATCAAGTGGGCACCTACTTTCATCGACGTTTCGCTGATTGGACCCACGACGTCTCCAGTAGGCTCAGCAGTGCATTCTGGCGTCCCAGAACCACCCCCCTCTGCATCTGCCTAGCCGGCTTATTTGGGAGACCAGATGGGGTCTTTCCTCTTCAGCCAGAGCCACTGGCTACTCCGTTCTGCCACCTGTGATGTTTCCTTGATAGCCTGGCGTAGGGCTTGTCCGCTGATCCCCAGGTCCTTCATCAGTCTTACGGTAGATGTTGCCACAAATCCTCGACATCCAACTTCTACCGGGCAGAAGTTGGATGTCGAGGATTTGTGGCAACATCTACCGTAACACAAGCAATATTTACATTTTTAACAGGACATTGATAATTTTAAATGTTTGTGAATGACATAAATGTTCAGTTTTTTCAACTGACGACATTGACAGCCGGTAGGATTGAGGCAGGCTCTTGCCAGCTGTCAAGCAAGCTAGAGGGCAGGTCGAACTTGTTCTGCATCATGCCTCTCCAGTCAGCTGAAACCATAACTCCCAGCAGAAGAATGTACCAGGGGACGCATGGCAAGGAAGCTGCCATTCAGGGATGCCACCCCATTGTTATGTCTCGAATTAGTAATGTACCTAGTTGGAAGATGAAGTGTTATTCCTTGAGCTATCATTAACTTTACTCTAGGACCTGAGAATAACAAGCAGGGTATAGGAGTAGGACGGCAAAATTAAGTCAACACATTTGAATTCTGGCTAGTTTTTGCCACAGAGCCATAATGATAAGAAGTGTCCAAAGTCAAACCTCAGCGCCATCAATAAGACAGACTCTGACCCTAACAATTTGTCACAGATTTAAATTTATTCTCACAAAAAGAAGGCACAGTGTATAAACATATAGTGCCTCTCAATCCTTCATTCTTTCTCACTTTGGTATTGGCTTTATTCTCATTTCCTCATTAATAAGCATGGCATTTCTCTCTTCCTCATTTCTGTAATCTCCAACAACTCCAGTCATAACGTCATACAGCATGGAAAAAGGCACTTTGGCCCAACTTGCACATGCTGACCAAGTTGCCTCATTTACAATAGTCCCACCTGCCTGCATTTAGCCCATATCCTTCTAAACCTTTCATATCCATGTACCTGTCCAAATGTCTTTGAGATGTCTCACCTACCACCTCTGGCAGCTCGTTCCATATATCTACCACCCTCTGTGTGGAAAAATTAGTCACAGGGAGAATGTACAAACTCCGTACAGACAGCACCTGTAGTCAGGATTGAACCCGGTTCTCCGGCGCTGCAAGCGCTGTAAGGCAGCAACTCGACCGCTACGCCACCATGCCATACAGGCCACCATACAGGCCACCTAACAGCAGTAGTGAGGTTGGGGATGGCATCAAGCAGGAAATTAGAAATGCATGCACCAAAGGTGCAGCAGTTATAATGGGTGACTTCAATCTACATATAGATTGGGTGAAGCAAACTGGCAGGGGTGCTGAGGAAGAGGATTTCTTGGAATGTTTGCAAGATGGTTTTCTAAACCAACATGTCGAGGAACTAACGAGAGAGCAGGCCATTCTAGACTGGGTATTGAGTAATGAGGAAGGGTTAGTTAGCAGTCTTGTTGTGCGAGGCCCCTTGGGCAAGAGTGATCATAATATGGTGGAGTTCTTCATTAGGATGGAGAGTGACAAAGTCAATACAGAAACAAGTGTTCTGAACTTAAAGAAAGGTAACTTTGAGGGTATGAGGCGTGAATTGTCCAAGATAGACTGGCAATTGATGCTGAAAGGGTTGACGGTGGACATGCAATGGAAGGCATTTAAAGGTCGCATGGATGAACTACAACAAGTGTTCATCCCAGTTTGGCAAAAGAACAAACCAGGAAAGGTAGTGCATCCGTGGCTAACAAGGGAAATCAAGGATAGTATTAAAACAAAAGATGAAGCATACAGATTAGCTAGAAAAAGTAGCATACCAGAGGACTGGGAGAAATTCAGAGTCCAGCAGAAGAGGACAAAGGGCTTAATTAGGAAAGGGAAAATAGATTATGAGGGAAAACTGGCAAGGAACATAAAAACTGACTGCAAAAGCGTTTATAGATATGTGAAGAGAAAAAGATTAGTTAAGACAAATGTAGGACCCTTGCAGTCGGAAACAGGTGAATTGATCATAGGGAACAAGGAGATGGCAGACCAATTGAACAAATACTTTGGTTCTGTCTTCACTAAGGAAGACATAAACCGTCTGGCGGAAATAGCGGGGGACCGGGGGTCTAATGAGATGGAGGAACTGAGGGAAATCCAGGTTAGTCGGGAAGTGGTGTTAGGTAAATTAAGTGGATTAAAGGCAGATAAATCCCCAGGGCCAGATAGGCTGCATCCCAGAGTGCTTAAGGAAGTAGCTCCAGAAATAGTGGATGCATTAGTGATAATTTTTCAAAACTCCTTAGATTCTGGAGTAGTTCCTGAGGACTGGAGGGTAGCTAATGTAACCCCACTTTTTAAAAAGGGAGGGAGAGAGAAAACGGGGAATTATAGACCAGTTAGCCTAACATCGGTAGTGGCCAAAATGCTAGAGTCAGTTATTAAAGATGTGATAGCATCACATTTGGAAAGTGGTGAAATCATCGGACAAAGTCAGCATGGATTTACAAAAGGCAAATCATGTCTGACGAATCTTATAGAATTTTTCGAGGATGTAACTAGTAGAGTGGATAAGGGAGAACCAGTCGATGTGTTATATCTGGACTTTCAGAAGGCCTTCGACAAGGTCCCACATAGGAAATTGGTGTACAAACTTAAAGCACACGGTATTGAGGGTTCTGTGTTGAGGTGGATAGAAAATTGGTTGGCGGACAGGAAGCAAAGAGTAGGAATAAACGGGTCCTTTTCGGAATGGCAGGCAGTGACTAGTGGGGTACCGCAAGGCTCAGTGCTGGGACCCCAGTTATTTACAGTGTATATTAATGATTTGGACGAGGGAATTGGGTGGCAGTGTTAGCTGCGAGGAGAATGCTAGGAGGCTGCAGAGTGACTTGGATAGATTAGGCGAGTGGGCAAATGCATGGCAGATGCAATATAATGTGGATAAATGTGAGGTTATCCACTTTGGTGGCAAGAACAGGAAAGCAGAGTATTACCTGAATGGTGAACTAGGAGAAGGGGAGATGCAACGTGACTTGGGTGTCATGGTGCACCAGTCATTGAAAGCAAGCGTGCAGATGCAGCAGGCAGTGAAGAAAGCGAATGGTATGTTGACATTCATAGCAAGAGGATTTGAGTTTAGGAGCAGGGAGGTTCTACTGCAGTTGTACAGGGCCTTGGTGAGACCGCACCTGGAGTATTGTTGGCAGTTTTGGTCTCCTAATCTGAGGAAAGACGTTCTTGCCTTAGAGGAAGTACAGAGAAGGTTCACTAAATTGATCCCTGGGATGGCGGGACTTTCATATGAAGAAAGACTGGATAGACTAGGCTTGTACTCGCTGGAATTTAGAAGACTGAGGGGGGATCTTATAGAAACATATAAAATTCTTAAGGGGTTGGAGAGACTAGATGCGGGAAGATTGTTCCCGATGTTGGGGGAGTCCAGAACCAGGGGTCACAGCTTAAGGATAAGGGGGAAGTCTTTTAGGACCGAGATGAGAAAACATTTCTTCACACAGAGAGTGGTGAGTCTGTGGAATTCTCTGCCACAGAAGGTAGTTGAGGCCAGTTCATTGGCTATATTTAAGAGGGAGTTAGATGGGGCCCTTTTTGCTAAAGGGATCAGGGGGTATGGAGAGAAGGCAGGTACAGGTTACTGAGCTGGATGATCAGCCATGATCATATTGAATGGCGGTGCAGGCTCGAAGGGCCGAATGGCCTACTCCTGCACCTATTTTCTATGTTTCTATGTTTCTATGCCGCTCTTGCTGCGTCTGCTGTGGACATCGTCCATCAGTTTTCACATTTAGAGTTTGTGAAATATGCCATGGCAAGTTGATGTCAGTGTTCCCTCTAACAATTAATGTGAGTTACATGATGATTTCTGTTTCTTATACTGTGTCCTTCACAGTGGTGTGCTGTAATAGCTTTACTTGAGCTCAATTCTCTCCATCAGTAAGTTCAACCCAGTTGATTACCTGTGCTGGTTGATGCTGTCCTTGTAAAAGATTTGGGATGGCCAATCTTTCTAACAGCTTTTAAAAAAAATCATTGTGCAGGACTGTCTCAGTTGCGAGCCATAGACAGGATGTGGTCAACTTAGGTCATTTGGCTGTGAATTTGTATGCCTTCCTTGTGATGGCATAGCTGCGCCTCATTAAAGGGTGATTTAATTAGTGTAATTCCATTATATTGTGAAAATGGCATTGCTGCAGTTCGGTTTTTGACACGGTTACAATAAAGTGAGCTGGTCTCTAACCTCTATGAGTTAAGGAGCACAGAGCTCTTTAAACGTTACAGTTTAAAGACATTGACCCCGTGCTTACCCCTTGCAAATATTTACATTTTATGAAGTGACGTCACTCAATTTTATTGTAGGAAGGAACTGCAGAAGCTGGTTTAAACCGAAGATCGACACAAAAAGCTGGAGTAACTCAGCAGTACAGGTAGCATTGCTGGAGGGAAGGAATGGGTAACGTTTCGGGTCGAGACCCTTCTTCAGATTTTAGATTTTCTACAAATAAATCTCTTTCATACAGAGTCGTGTTTATAGATAATTTAAAATTGAGTGAGATTGCATCTTTATATGAGACAAAAACATTGTTTTATCTGGGTTCATGGAGGTAATATTAACAAAAATATTTAATATTTTCAAGTATCAAGGTCTAACTTGTTTTCATTTCTTATATACTATTTTGTCTTTCCTATGTTCCCTTTCCCGACTTGCTTTGCCAATCCTTTCTGAAAGACCTTCTCCAGCTGCTTCTGTCCGATTCTCCACTGTCCTCAAATCTCTACTTGGTGTATCTGTGACAGTAATTACCAGACAGTGTCAACTTGAATTTGACCACTCGTTTAGTTTCCTTGAATAGTTCTACCTTGCCACTCTATTCAGCCATCCATCTTTCCCGGGTTCCCATAAACCTTTTGGGCAGTTTGCACAGTGTTTTTCATAAGTTCATAAATCATAGGAGCAGAATTAGGCCATTCATCCCATCGAGTCAACTCCATCATACAATCATGGTTGATCTATTTTTCCCTCTCAACCCCATTCTCCCGCCTTCTCTAAATAACCTTTGACACCCTTACCAATTAAGAATCTGTCAATCTCCACTAAAAATACCCAATGTCTTAGCCTCCACACCCGCCTGTGGCAATGATTCACCTTCTTCTGGCTAAAGGGGCGTGGCTGTGTTCTGCAGCTGCGGCTCACCGGCAGTCTCTCCGTTTTTTTGTTGTGTTTTTTTGTCATTGTTGATGTTAAATGTACGTTTTGTTTTATTTTTAATTCTGTGTATGTAGGGGGGTGGTGGGGGGGTTGGGGGAAACCTTTTTTTAAATCTCCTCCTCAACGGAGATGCGACCTTTACCGTGTCGTATCTCCGTTCGCGCTACGGCCTAACATCGTGGAGTCGGCGGCCTCCAGCTGGGATCGACCTCGAAGACTCCGGTCGCAGGGCCTGGACTTACCATCTCGGAGGCTTCGGCCGTGGGCCCTGCAGACCGCAACATCTGGAGTTCGCAGGTCCCTGGCTGGCGACCGGCTTTTGGGAGCTCCAGCCGCAGCAGCTTCGACCGCCCCGAAGCACGAGGCACGATCAACCCGCCCGCAGGCCCTTCATCACCCTGCGTGGCTCGGCCGCGGCACTTTACATCGCCCGGTGGGGGTTCGGGACTCTCATCGCCCTGCGTGGCTCGGCCGCGGCATTTTCCATCGCCCGGTGGGGGCTCAGAACTTTCATCGGCCTGCTCGGCTCGGCTCGACCCTGGGACTTTCCATCGCCCGGTGGGGGCTTCAAGGGGTTGGGAGCCTCGATCGCCTCGTGGCGCCACGGGAGAAGAACGAGGAGGAGATAAGACTTTGCCTTCCATCACAGTGAGGGTATGCCTAGAGCAATCACTGTGATGGCTGTTTTGTGTAAAAAATTGTATCTGTGTGTCTTGTGTTCTTTAATGTCTACTGCCGGACCCTGACGTGAGAGGACGCTGGCGTTGATTATTCGCCGCTTTTCCGTCAGGATAGTTTGTCTGTTTGTCTGTTTGTTTCTATGTTAATTGTATTTGTAAAGCGCTTTGTGCATGTGTTAAGGCGCTATATAAAATAAATATATTATTATTATTATTATTATTAAAGAAATTCCTCCTCATGTCCTTTCTAAAGATATGTCCTTTTGTTCTGAGGCTCTGCCCTCTAGTCCTAGATTCTCCCACTAGTCTAAATCCTCTCCACATCCACTCTATTATTTCATTATTCAGCAGGCCCCCTCCTAATCAATCTAAAGTGTTCACTCCAGTGAGTGCAAGCCGAGGGCTGTCAAATGCTCATCATACATTAACCCAATCATACCGAGCGAGGATCATTCTCATAACGTTTTTCTGTATAGTAATCCTATAAACATCAATTCCATTATTTTTTTAATAGATTATTTCCAAAAAAATAACTCACTGGCAATTATAATTTATTTTAGTACATTTACATTGTAGCATTTTCAACCTCAGTTTCTTTCAATATACTTTATAGCCAAAGAATTAATGTTGAAGGGCAGCCAGCTTGTGCAAGGCAAGCAATGTGATGTCATTTGAAATCAGAAGCTATTGTTTAGTGATGTTGAGTGAGGTAGAAATAAAGGCTGGGTGCTGGAGTCAAGTATTTTTCACAGTGTCATGGATTTTTTACATCCCCTAAGATAGTAGGCAGATCTTTATGTTAATATCACATTGAAGTATGCCATCACTGACAATTTAGTACCCTCTTGTTTTGTATTCAAGTCTCTGAAGTGCGTTTTGTACCCATAGCGTTTTGACTCAGAGGAACATTTGTCGTGCACTGAGCCAAAGATATATCAATGCAGCAAGTGCTGAGTTGCTGTCTTCAACGATGTACAAATTAATAATTGTCAGGTAAACATATCTTTGGTCCACCTATCTGTTATCACTTTAACAACATTCTTTATACCTGGCTTTGTGGCCGACATTTATCTCTTAATCAATTGTTGCAATTCTGATCACTATCATATTGCTATTTGTGGTTAACTCCATAAGGAAATTGACTGTCAGATTTCCTAGAACAAAGACTGACCTTCAAAAAGTGCTTCATTGGCTCCAAAGGTCTTTGGGACATTCTGAAAAAGATGAGAAAGCAAATTTATCTTGTTGAGTGTTCTGATGTGCCTGCTACTTATCTTTCTCGATTGCTACATTTGATTTCAATTTCCCATTAACTCTTGTTCTTGAAACTGAAAGGTTTCACATTGGCTTCTCCAAATGCTGTAATCTATTTGATAATTCTGCAGATGTTTCTTTACCTATTCGTTGCACTTCTCTTCTTTTCGTTAAGTCAACAAACAAAAATGATTTAATCCCAGGTCAAAACATGTTTTTTGCTAAATTCCAACATTTCTGAAGTAATCCTTGGTGTCTTTAACCAGAGATTTGTATTACATTTGCTGAAGGTATAAATCTGTGTAACATGAACCAGTCTCTCAATGACTGTGATATACCTTGAAGTGACAGCTCACCACTCAAACAAAATGCTAAATCTCCCTTCGCTGTTAACAGAATTCTTGAGAAAGCCCTCACCTGCCTCACGTGGCCCCAAACCAGAAAAGGATATTAAGTTTGACATCCATTTAGGCTTCTTGAGGTTATGCCTAACATAATAAATCAAGAGCAACCAGTAGATGTGTATTTGGATTGATAGATGGTATTCAATATGGTCCATATAAGAGATTATTAAAGCCAATTAGAACATATGGGATAGCGGTAATTTAGTTGCATAGATTGACTATGAGTTAATGGACAGAGAGCAGGAGTAGATTTTAAGTATGGAGACTATGATTTGTGGGTCACCAGAAAGATGCTGGAACATCCTTCGGTCAAAATCGATACCGGAGATTTGGAGGAGGAATCAAGTGCAATATATCTACGTTTGTTGATGATACTAAGCTGGATGGCAGCGTGCATTGTGTGGAGAATAGGAAGCTTTAAAGGGAAATATATAGGCTAAAAGGCATAGGTATGTAGGTTAATTGGCTGGGTAAATGTAAAAATTGTCCCTAGTGTGTGTAGGATAGTGTTAATGGTGTTGGTGTGCGGGGATCGCTGGGCGGCGCTGACTTGGTGGGCCGAAAAGGCCTGTTTCCGCGCTGTATATATATGATATGATATGATAGGAGGTGGAATATAATGTGGAAAAATATGACATCATCCATTTTGGTAGAAAAAGTAGAAAGTAAAAAGTAGAAACTCTGAGTACTTCTTAAATTAGGAGAAAATGAAATATGTTGAGAGAGATCTGAATGTTCTAGTAGATCATTGAAAGTTATCATTCATTTTCAGCAAGTGATAGCAAAGCAAATGCTTTCATTGGCTTTCATTGCAGGGGGATTTGAGCAGAGTAAGGATCTTTGACTACAATTATATAGGACCTTAGAGAGAGCACACCAACAATATTGTGTATAGGGCAAAACATAAAATGCTGGAGTAACTCAGTGGTTCAGGCGGCATCGACAGAGGGAATAGATAGACGATGTTTTGGGTTGGGATCCTTCTTCAGACTGATCCATTCCCACAAGAGAACATTGTGTTTTGCTCAAGATTCCAGTGTCTGCAGTTTCTTGTGTCACAATATTGTGTTTAGGTCTGGGCAAAGAAGGAAGCACGAGTGGAGAGACAAATATTCATTGGATTGATTAAACTGGTGGAGGAGGCAGGGTTGGGGGTGGGGGTATTGTCTTCTGAGGAGACATTAAACAGACTGGGCCAATATTCTTTTGATTTTGAAGAATTAATGGTGACTTTCATTGAATGGTAGAAGTTGTGGATTTGTGAAGAACCGTTAGAGTAAGCAAAGCATTTGATTGTAACACTGCAGCTGGAGGAGCAGAGGATGAATGTCTCGGGTGGTGCATGGGATGTGAATGAAGCGGGCTGCTTTGTTGTGGATGGTTTGGGGTTTCTTGAGAGTTGTTGGTACTGAAACATCCCAGTAAATGGAGAATATTCCACCATGTGCCTGACTTGTGCCTTATAAATGATAATAAGGCTGAGGATGTCAATAGTTCTCTTCTGGGGTAGGGGTGACCTGTACAAAAGGGACGGGTTGCACCTTAACAGCAGGGGGACCAACATTCTGGCAGGCAGGTTTGCTAGTGCTACACGTGTGGGTTTAAACTAAGTAGTGGGGGGGAGGAGTTGACAAATTGGGAATATGTAGATGGAGTTAAAGGGGAAGCGAATACAGGAGAAATTGCAAAGGACTCTCGAATAAATGGGAAGGGAAGTTCTAGATGGGATAAGAGAGAACGGTCAGGGCCAATTGTGACCGGTGTGAGAGGGGAGGTGAATACCGAAGTTAAAGTGTTGTATTTAAATGCATGAAGTATAAAAAATAAAGTGGATGAGCTTGAGGCTCAGTAGACATTGGCAAGTATGATATTGTGGGAATTACAGAGACATGGCTACAAGAGGACGAGGGCTGGGAACTGAATATTCATGGGGTATAACACCTATCGAAAAGGCAGACAGGTGGCAGAGGAGGTGGAGTCGCTCTGTTGGTAAGGAATGATATTCACTCCCTTGCAAGGGGTGACATAGAATCAGGAGATGTAGAATCAGTATGGATAGAAATGAGGAATTATAAGGGTAAAAAGACCCTAATGGGAGTTATCTACAGGCCCCCAAACAGTAGCCTCGACATAAGGTTGTAAGGGGTTTCTGCGCCGAGCTTTCGCCCGACCTAAGGTCCCCGTGCCTTGCTCTGATCCCTTGACCAGGCCGCGCACACTGGTTCCCCGTGAGTGGTTCGACCCACTCACCCCCTACGGTTCTAGACACTGGACTTAGATGCAGGAGCGTTTATAGTGCAGATAATTCAACCAGACCAGATTTGAAGACCAGGGTTTAAATGGAAAAGGCTTTTATTGAGACATATACACGACTGTAAGATGGGGAACGTACGACACATCGCAAAATTGACCAACACATATTCCTTTACACACCCACGTTTATTCAAACCACCCTCCCCTCTACACTAAACTATGTCCAGGATATGCAGGATCGGAGTACATGCTCACCATGGGGCTATTACTGGGGTTACTGGCTGTTCGTGCTGCTTCTCCGCTGTTTTCCGTGAGGGTCGTGCTTGTCCCCTGAGTTTCTTCCTTCCGTTTCTTGCGTTCCTTGCAGGTTTTCTTGCAGTATTTCTTCTCGAGTTGCGTGCCGGTTCCTCTCTCTTGCACTTCGCTTCTTCTTGCCTGTCTTTTCTTCCTCCTGCATTCGTTTGACTTGTTTCCGACTTCTGCCTTGCATGAGTTTAAAACCCAAAAGTTGTGGCCAGTTATACTATTCTGACCCGTCCTATCTCCCGCCAGATCTTGGGATCTCTTTGTTTAAAAAGATATGTATTGAGTTTTCTCTCTGATCTGCGCTTATGTCCGGGGGGTACCGGGGATGGCCAGACGGTGTTAATTGGTATTTTGTTGCGAGGTGATGGGTTTAACTGGTTTCCCATCACCTACCAGGTAGTTTTCTATGGGCTATTGTGCCCCCTTAACGAGATGAACTGTGTAGTCCGTGAGTATGCTGATGTCAGCGCCCCAGTGTCTGGACTTCGACCTGGTTTCGCAGGTTTCTGCATGGCCAATACCCATCCATTGTTCTGGCTGTGGCTTTGCAGAAACCTAGAGACTGGGCTGTAAGGTTTTTACTTTTGTGGCTGGTCACGAGGTCCTGCAGCCATCTTAGGACCCACAGATTGTGACATCCCTTGGTAAACTGACCGCAGCCTTTCTCCGCTATCAGCCCCAGTCTCCCGTTTAAAATGTCCAAACTGCAGCTCTTTGGTTTGGTGTTGATTGCAGAATGAGGGAAAACTTCTCAAATCTTACAGGGTGCAAGTTGAATGAAGAGCTAAAATTGGCATGTCGCAAATGTAAAGCTATGGTGGCTATGGGAGATTTCAACATGCAGGTAGACTGGGAAAATCAGGTTGTTAATGGACCCCAGGAAAGTGAGTTTGTGGAGTGCCTCTGAGATGGATTCTTAGAACAGTTTGTACTGGAGCCTACCAGGGAGAAGGCAATTCTGGATTTAGTGTTGTGTAATGAACCTGATTTGATATGGGGACTCAAGATAAAAGAACCATTAGGATGCAGTGATCATTATATGATAAGTTTTAATCTACTAATTGAGAGGGAGAAGGGAAAATCGGAAGTGTCGGTATTACTATAGCAAAGGGGATTACAGAGGCAAGAGGCAGGAGCTGGCCAGATTTGACTTGAAGGAGGCCCTAGCAGGGAAGACGGTGGAACAGCAATGGCAGGTATTCCTGGGGACAATGCAGAAATTGCAGGATCAATTTACCCCAAAGAGGAGGAAAGATTCTAAGGGGAGTAAGAGGCACCTGTGGCAGACAAGGGCAGTCAAGGACAGCATAAAAATAAAAGAGAAGAAGTATATCATAGCAAAGAAGAGTGGGAAGCGAGAGGATTGGGACTCTTTTAAAGAGCATCAGAAGATAACTAAAAAGGCAATACGGGAAGAAAAGATGAGGTACGAGGGTAAGCTAGCCAATAATATAAAGGAGGATAGTAAAAGCTTTTTTAGGTATGTGAAGAGGAAAAAAATAGTCAAGGCAAATGTGGGTCCCTTGAAGTCAGAAGCAGGGGAATTTATTATGGGGAACAAGGAAATGGCAGACGAATTGAACCGGTACTTTGGATCTGTCTTCACTAAGGAAGATACAAGCAATCTCCCAGATGATCTAGTGGCCAGAGATCCTAGGGTGACGGAGGAACTGCAGGAAATCCACATTAGGCAGGAAATGGTGTTGAGTAGACTGATGGGACTGAAGGCAGATAAATCCCCAGGGCCTGATGGTCTGCATCCCAGGGTACTTAAGGAGGTGGCTCTAGAAATTGTGGACGCATTTGTGATCATTTTCCAATGTTCTATAGATTCAGGATCAGTCCTGTGGTTTGGAGGGTAGCTAATGTTATCCCACTTTTTAAGAAAGGAGGGAGAGAGAAATCGGGTAATTATAGACCAGTTAGTCTGACATCAATGGTGGGGAAGATGCTGGAGTCAATTATAAAAGATCAAATCGTGGAACATTTGGATAGCAGTAACAGGATCGTTCCGAGTCAGCATGGATTTATGAAGGGGAAATCATGCTTGACTAATCTTCTGGAATTTTTTGAGGATGTAACTAAGAAAATTGACAGGGGAGAGCGACAAGTGGATGTGGTGTACCTGAACTTTCAGAAAGCCTTCGACACGGTCCCACATAGGAGATTAGTGGGCAAAATTAGAGCACATGGTATTGGGGGTAGGGTACTGACATGGATAGAAAGTTAGTTGACAGACAGAAAGCAAAGATTGGGGATAAATGGGTCCCTTTCAGAATTGCAGGCAGTGACTAGTGGGGTACCGCAAGGCTCGGTGCTGGGACCGCAGCTATTTACAATATACATTAATGACTTGGATGAAGGGATTAAAAGTACCATTAGCAAATTTGCAGATGATACAAAGCTGGGTGGTAGTGTGAGGTGTGAGGAAGATGCTATGAGGTTGCAGGGTGACTTGGACAGGTTGTGTGAGTGGGCGGATGCATGGCAGATGCAGTTTAATGTGGATAAGTGGGAGGTTATCCACTTTGGTGGTGAGAATAAGAAGGCAGATTATTATCTGAATAGTGTTAAGTTAGGAAAAGGGGACGTACAACGAGATCTGTATGTCCTATTGCTTCAGTCACTGAAAGGAAGCATGCAGGTACAGCAGGCAGTGAAGAAAGCCAATGGAATGTTGGCCTTCATAACAAGAGGAGTTGAGCATAGGAGCAAAGAGATCCTGCAGTTGTATAGTCAAGTCAAGTCAAGTCAATTTATTTGTATAGCACATTTAAAAACAACCCACGTTGACCAAAGTGCTGCACATCTGACTAGGAAAAAAAAAAAAAGAAACATACAGTGGCAGGCAGCCAAACACAACGGCGCGGCCATCTTGAACAAAATGTTAATTCAATCACCCACAATCGCCCTAGTGAGACCACACCTGGAGTACTGTGTGCAGTTTTGGTCTCCAAATTTGAGGAATGATATTCTTGCTATTGAGGGCGTGCAGCGTAAGTTTACTAGGTTAATTCCCGGAAAGGCGGGACTGTCATATGGTGAAAGACTGGAGCGTCTAGGCTTGTATACACTGGAATTTAGAAGGATGAGAGGGGATCTTATCGAAACATATTATTATCAAGTGGTTGGACACGTTAGAGGCAGGAAACATGTTCCCAATGTTGGGGGAGTCCAGAACCAGGGGCCACAGTTTAAGAATAAGGGGTAGGCCATTTAGAACAGAGATGAGGAAAAACTTTTTCAGTCAGAGAGTTGTAAATCTGTGGAATTCACTGCCTCAGTAGGCAGTGGAGGCCAATTCTCTGAATGCACTCAAGAGAGATCTAGATAGAGCTCTTAAGGATAGCGGCATCAGGGGGTATGGGGAGAAGGCAGGAACGGGGTACTGATTGAGAATGATCAGCCATGATCTAATTGAATGGTGGTGCTGGCTCGAAGGGCCAAATGGCCTACTCCTGCACCTGTTGTCTATTGAGTGTCGCTCACCACAGGATACTCAGCATTGACCTGCTTCTGTGATCATGGTACCTCTAACTACTGATACGATATAATTCGATAGAACTTTATTTATCCCAGGAGGGAAATTAGTCTGTCAACTGTCATAAAACACAACAAGATACATGAAAGATGAAGTTAAGGTGACGTGTGGAAAGTCCAGGATTGGGGATATGCAAAGATTGGGGAGGGGGGGGGGGGGGGGTGGGGGGTGGGGGGGGGGGGGGAGTGGGCGGGGGGAGAGGGGGAGTGGGCGGGGGGAGAGGGGGAAGGGGAGTTAGTCTGCCCCATGACAGAACGGGGAGGAGTTGTACAGTTTGATAGCGATAGGGGAAAAAGCATCTGCTGTGGCATTCTGTACTGCATCTTGGTAGAACCAGTCTATTGCTGAAGGTGCTCCTCAGGTTGACCAGTGTGTCATGGAGGGGGTGAGCTGTATTATCCAAGATGCTCTGCAGTTTGAGGAGCATCCTCTCCTCCAGTACCAACTCCACACACAGGACGGAGCCAGCCTTCCTGGTGAGCTTGTTCATTCTGTTGACAATCTGTTAATGGTAGGGGATTCAATGATAGTAATGCTCTTGAATGTCAAGGCTATCCCATTAGTGTTTGGCATTGTCTGAAACAAATGTGACATAGATATTGGAAAACACAAGACTGTAAGTGATTTTTAAACAGGGATCATCTTTTAGTATCATCGTGAATATGCCATCTTTCAGTCTGATGATTAAAATATGAATTACAAATCATTAGGGATCACTTTGAATTGAGAAATAGATTTAGATTTTTCAGTGAGATCGCATTGTACGACATGTTCAAGGCTACACATCCATTGAGTTCATTGAACAATGCTACCCATTCAAGGGCGAAATTCCTGGATAATGGAACCAGAAGCAAATGAACCTTGCCTGAATCATTCTAACTCGTCTGATCAAGTACCATTATCCAAATGCATTTTGACATATTTCAATATCAAGTAAAATTAAAAGAAGTTTAAAATCATTTTTCAAAACACAGTCATGTATTTGACAACCTACATCTACATGAAATATTGCGTATTATTTCTCCATATATCTTGATTTTTAATTCAAAGAATTTATGTTTATTGTATCCTTTGTGCACTGTACCAATTTACATAATTATTCTGTTAATATCCTATGAATCAAATTATCTTTGGAAGCTGGAATAATATTTTATATTGCTGCAGAAAGTGGCTATGTTAATAATGTGAAAGACTAAATTGCAAATGAGAAAATATTTTTGGTTTTTAATATAATGTTATTCTTGTATGAAGCAAGATAACTTTTTTTGGGGGAGGATCTCGAACATGTTAACATGCTGTCAATGCGACGAGTGGACTTGAGCATAAAACTGATGCTGAGGGAATACTGGAGTGTCGGAGGTGTCATATTTAGGATGACATATTAAATAGCGGCCTCATTTGCTCTTTGGGTGAAAGGAAAAGCCAGAGGCAACAAGTATAGAATTACTTCCGATATCCTGTACAATAGTAATTCCTTAATCAACGTCACTAAAAATAGGTTATCTGGTTGTTGCCATGTCACAGTGTGTGGTGGTTTGCTGTGTGTCGTGTGACAGCATCTTGGATGCCACTCTGATCCACAGCACTGGCTGATAGGCCAGGAGAGCAGGAGAGGCCAATCCTCAGCATCACTGGTACCAGCTGGGTCCAATTAGCTGACATTGCTTTGGCCACCTGAACCTCGTCAGCCTTCTCATTACAAAACCCAAGTATTCTAGCTCGAGATGCAAGAGAGAGAGGAAGAGGAAGAGGAAGAGGAAGAGAAAGAGGAAGAGGAAGAGGAAGAGAAAGAGGAAGAGGAAGAGGAAGAGGAAGAGGAAGAGGAAGAGGAAGAGGACATTGTGCTCTGCAGGGAAGAAGCCCAATACGGCCTCTACTGAGGCTCACACTTAGTGGCCGGGACAGGCCTGAGATGACAGTGCCTCTTCCTGCCCAGTGACAATGAGGGACTGTGGTCACATGTACACACTCAGTAAAGTCTGAGCCAAAGACTTAGCTGCCAGGATAATCCAGAGTCTGCCAGTGCTGGCTCTTCAAGACCAGAAGCTGAGCTGCAGGATAAACCTGAGACTGCCAGTGTCTCCTCTTGAGGTAAGGGTGAACTGTAGGCCTGAGATTGCCATGCCTCATCCTTTGAGGACCAGGATTGAGCTGTTGGTACAATCCTGAGATTGCAAGCATTACTGCACTTGTGCCCTAATGATGAGGGACAGCCCCCCCCCTCCCCCCCATACGGTCCCAGACTTTCCTACACTAAGTAATATATGTACACATGAGCTTGCCCTACTGCGAGTATTTTGTGGTCACTAGCGAACTGGCGTCATCTCTTATGCCACAATAGTCAGCTGCCAGGTTTCCAAAGTTGCCCTGGTAACTACATTTTATTATCTGGCAAATGCTTTGAGATGTAAGGGCTGCAATCTTTATTTCTACTTGGTAACTACAAACATAGTGTGCTGGTTTTTATTCTTCCATTCAAACCATGAAGGAAAGCTGTCTTACTAATAATACAGGGCCTTTGAGACTGCAATTTATTTTTAATCTGCATTATGCATGCAACCATATATGGTTAAGGCCTAAAGTCAATAATTTACCTTCCTACCCCAAACCTGTCTCCCACCCTGTCTCCCTTCTCTGCTAGGCTTTTTCCACTGGAAACAAAGAAGCATTTTGTGAAGGAAGATTAAATGAGGTAATAATATGGGGGTGGGTTTGAAATTTAGAATACGAGAGATGTTAAGAAAACTAGTATTGAATGAGTGGTGGGGGTTTTAAATCCTCATCACATTTAAAAAGTACTTGCATGAGTACATTTTGCCTTTTCATCTCTGCCCTTTGTCAAACCATCTTCCCATCAAAAAATCTCCCTCGCCTGTATCCACCTATCATTTATTAGGATTTATCCTGCCACCCCCCCCCCCCCACACACACACACATACATCTTTTCCAGCCTTCTCCCTCAACTACAATTAGTCGAAGAATGATCCTGAACCAAAATGTTGCCTATCCATGTTCTCCAGAGATGCTGCCTGACCTGCTGAGTTACTCTAGCAAGTGTGGCTTTTTTTGTAAACCAGCATCGGGAGTTCCTTATGTCTAAATTTCTGAAATAATGCATAGGATATTCAGGACTAAAATGAGAAGACATTTCTTCATGCAGAGGGTGGTGAATCTTTGAAATACTTTACTCCAGAGTATTTGAGAGGCTTTATTTGTTGGGTTTATTCAAAACAAATCAATAGATTTGTTGATATAAAGGGATTAAAGGATGTGGGGCCAGTGCATGAAAATGGAGTTGAGATAAAAGATCAGCCACGATCTTAATCAATAGCTGAGTAGGCTTGAAGGGCTAAATGGCCAACTCTGACTCATGTCTTGTGTTCTTGTGGAGAGTTCTGCATTCTGCAGCTTTATTAATGAAAATTTAGACTTGTTACAGTTGCAGCATCTGGAAACCAAACCTGTCTGTGTTGTAAGTTGGGTAAGGAAGAAAAGATTATTACAGTTCCCAAGTTGCTTGAAGCTTTGGGATGAAACTTTGATTTTATTAATGTGTAGGATGTAGGTTGCAGGAGTTCGTGGGCATGGTGAACTTCTACCATAGGTTCGTCCCGGCAGCGGCACGGGTCATGCGTCCGCTCTTCCAGTGTCTCGCGGGCAAACCTGTGGAGTTAGAATGGTCCGCGGCCGCGGAGACGGCCTTTGAGGCAGCTAAAGCGGCTCTGGCAGACGCCACAATGCTTGTCCACCCGAGCGCCTCCGCCCCCACGGCCCTGACGGTCGATGCGTCGGACGTGGCGGTGGGAGGGGTTTTGGAACAGCAGAGGGATGGCCTTTGGCAGCCCTAGGCGTTTTTCAGCCGACAGCTGAGTTCGGCTGAGCGGAAGTATAGCGCCTTTGACCGAGAGCTTCTGGCTCTCTATTTAGCTGTCCGTCACTTTAGGTATTTCCTAGAAGGCCGCCCGTTCGCGGCCTTTACGGACCACAAACCGTTGACTTTTGCTTTTTCCAAATTGTCCGACCCGTGGTCGGCCCGCCAGCAGCGGCACCTGACTGCCATCTCAGAGTTTACCACCGATGTCCGTCATGTCGCGGGTAAGCTTAATGCCGTTGCTGACGCCCTGTCCCGGCCAGCCGTTTCCCCCATTTCAGCGTTGGGCTGCGAGGTGGATCTCCAGGAGCTTGCGGAGGCACAGCGCCTGGCAGACACCGCCTCAGCATACCAGTCCGCCACTTCGGGGTTGAAGTTGGCCCAGGTGGCCTGCGGGCCTGCGGGTACAAAAGTCTGATGTGATGTTTCCCTTCCCCGCCCCAGGCCGGTGGTGCTGGCCTCCCTCCAGCGCCGGGTGTTTGATGCCATTCACGGGCTGGCGCACCCGTCCATCCGCTCCACCTCTGCCTTAGTGGCCGCTCGGTTTGTGTGGCATGGCCTGCGAAAGCAGGTAGCTGCTTGGGCACGTTCCTGCGTTCCCTGCCAGACCGCTAAAGTTCACCGCCATGTTCAACCCCCGGTGCAAGAGTTCGCGGTTCCTGCGGCCCGTTTTTTCCATATTCATGTTGATTTAGTTGGACCTTTACCTTCCTCCCGGGGCTACACTCATCTGCTTACGGTGGTTGACCGATTCACCCGGTGGCCGGAGGCTTTCCTGTTGTCCGATACCTCCGCGGCCTCTTGTGCCCGGGCCCTGGCCCTCCATTGGGTGGCCCGGTTCGGTGTTCCGTCCGTCATTACCACAGACAGGGGATCCCAGTTCACCTCTGCCCTTTGGGCCACGCTGGCGGAGCTGTACGGCTCCCGGTTGCAGCAGACCATGGCGTACCACCCACAGGCTAACGGGCTCGTGGAGAGGTTTCACCGGAAACTTAAGGCGGCCCTCAGTGCACGGCTGGAAGGCCTGGACTGGGTAGACCAACTTCCCTGGGTCCTTTTGGGCATCCGGACTGCTCCTAAGCAGGATCTCGGTGCTTCGTCCGCGGAACTGGTATATGGCTCGCCACTTCGAGTGCCCGGGGATTTCCTGCCAGAGTCCTCTGGTCAGCAGCCCTCGGTTCCGTCGGTTTTGGCATCACTCCCGGCACGCGTGGGTTCCCTGGCTCCGGTTCCTACTTCGCGCCATGGGTGTTTCATGGTACATGAACCGCCTGCCTTGAAGGACTGTGAGTTTGTGTTTCTTCGTAGGGATGCCCATCGTTCCCCGTTGCAGAGGGTCTATGAAGGCCCGTTCCGCGTGTTGCTTAAAGAGACGGTCACGTTCAACTTGGATGTGGGCGGCAGGAGTGAGCTCATCTCGGTGTCCAGGCTCAAACCTGCTCACTTGGATCCGGACAGCCCTGTCCTGGTCGGCCAACCGTCTCGGCGGGGCTGTCCTCCTGCAGTTCGACCCGATCTGGGACCCCCTGCTCCTGTGGTTCCGGCAGCCCCTCTCCTTACTCGTTCTGGTCGTGAAATCCGGCTCCCTGCTAGGTTTCGTACCTCGGGTTCTGGGGGGGGGGTCATGTAGCGACCATAGAGATTAGTCCTGGGAGTCGAACCCTCAGATTGGCCAGCAAGGTCACGTGTGGGTGCGACCGTAGGGATTGGTCCAGGGAGTTGAGCCCGCTGATTGGACAGCGACATCACGTGTGGTTTTGGCGCCCAAAACCAGTCAGTTGGGAGAGTTCTTCGAAGTGAACAGTTAGAGTTAATGGTTGTCTGTAATCTCGTGCGTTATACTTTGTAATCGAATGTTGCTGTCGCAATAAACTTCTTTAACAAAGAACGAGTCTCCAGACTCGCCATAAGGATTAGGCATTTCGTCACTGGAAGGGATTTAAAAAAACATGAACAAGATATCTTGTTCTTCTGGTTGCATTATTAAATTATTGCAAAGATCAAATTTGTCATAGTGCTAACAATGTCTGTGCGATATTTATTAACTAATTAAGTTGGAATCAAATATGTCCTTCAAGGAAAGAGATGGTTTAAAAATTTCCTTATTGCAGGATCTTAGACAGATAAAGTAACCAGTTTTTTGTGACATTGTTTTGCGCTATTTTAGATTTTTTTCCCCTCTTTCACCTTCAACTTCATCTTGAGAAATATCTTTTTTTTTCTCTACAAGGACTTTGAACGTGTAATCATGTCATTTATGAAAATGTTTGACAGACACAGTGAATTAGAAATTCATAATCCAGAGCATTCACAAATGCCCTAAAATGTCATGGTCAGTTTAGAATGTGGGACAGGACAATGTCACTACATGGAAGCAGAGAGGCAGGTGCAGAAGGTGCCATATGGTGTGTTTGTAGTCGTCGTATTGGTGGATGTAGCCACTATAGACCCTGGAGTAACCAGGTGAATCAGCAGATCAAATACAGCCTTGTGCGGGGCCAGGCTGACCTCCAACATCATTGATCCTGTGCCACCAGGACACTGGGCCTTAAAGTGAGAAAATATGAAATCCAATGAAGCTTAATTTAAAGATTAGGTTCAGCATCATATCTTCCATTAGAAATTTAGAACAGTCTGGAGCCAGCAAGTTCAACAATTTTAAATAATGATTTTAAAATGTAATTACATCTGCCATGCCTTTCTTTTTCTGTCCCATTATCACTGTAATCTGTCATTTAATTTCTCCTGCTTTCCACTTTACCATAACCCCCCCCCCCTTTGTACTTTGCACCAACTTCCCTCTTCCACTGTCTCTCCACTTGCTTAAAACTTGGTCATTTATAAGTTTTAAAGTCTTGACGTAAAGGTCTTCAACCTGAAACATCAACTAAATTTCTCCCTCTACAGATGTCAAGAGAATGTTTAACTGTCATATGCACTAGGATTGAAACAATGAAATTATTACTTTAACACAGGAGGTGATCCCCATTGGTCCTTTGCTGAGCAGTGGGATTAGGATTGTGCAAATTGGTTCAAAAATCCAATGACTCTAGGAATGCAGCTGTTTATGAATCTGGTGGTGTTAGACACTTGCCTGGTGGCAACAATGGAAAGAGGCCATGGCTCTGAGGGTGGGGATGCTTTATATAAATGCAGTCTTCTTGAGGCAGTGCCTCATTAATTCTTTTGATGGTAAGGAATGTTCTTCCCATGATAGACAGGGCTGAGTCCACCACTCTGCAGTTCCTCTGCATTGGAATTGCTGTAGGATGCCAAGAGCTGTTGTTCTCTGTGGCTACTCATAGTCTGGCAACACACTGTGAAAATCTTTCTGTCCAGGAAAAGCAGTATCTGTGGAGAGCTTAAAGGAGTTAACATTTCAGATCATGACCTTTAATCAGAACTTGGAAAAGTTAGAAATCAAACATGATTTAAGTTGCAGAGGGTGGGAGTGAGGAGAGAACAAACTGACTGACTGAAACAAGTGGTGCCAGGTGAAAGACGGTAAGGAAAGCTTGTTGATTGCTGCTGATATGTCTTGAAATGTAAATAGAAGATTGAAAACCGAGGAGGAGAAAACCAAGAAAAAGAAAATATTCTGTATAAAACGTGCAAACCAAAAAATTGCAGATGCTCAAAATCCAAAATAAAATTGGGAATGCTGGAAATACCTAGCAGGTTGGACAGCATGCATGAAGAGAGAAAATGTGTTAATATTGTAGGTTAATGATGTTTGATCAGAACTGGAAAGGATGGTTACCTATAATTGTAGAAATTATATTACGTTGCATGTAGATAGGATAGTCAGGTAGTTTTTGGCACATTGACCTTCATCAGTCAGAGTATTGAGTGTAGATATTGGGAGGTCATGTTGCAGTTGTATAAGATATTGGTGAGGTCGCATTTAGAGTATTGTGTTCAGTTCAGGGCACCATGTTATCGGAAAGCTGTTGTCAAGCTGGAAAGGGTACAGAGAAGATTTATGGGAATGTTGCCAGGGCTAGAGGGTCTGAGCCTTAGGGAGAGGTTGAGGAGGCTCTGGAAGGATAAGGGGTGATCTTGCAGAGGTGTATAAAATCATGAGAGGAATAGATCGGGTAGATGTACAGAGTCTCTTGCCCAGAGTAGGTGAATCGAGGACATGGGTTTAAGGCGAAGGGAAAAAGATTTAATGAGAATCTGAGGGGTAATTTTTTCCACACAAAGGGTGGTGGGTGTATGGAACAAGTTGCCAGTGGAGATAGTTGAGGCTGGGCTACCCCAACGTTTAAGAAACAGTTAGACAGGTACATGGATAGGACAGGTTTGGAGCGATATGGACCAAACACTGGCAGGTGGGGCTATTGTAGCTGGGACATGTTGGCGAATGTGTGGGCAAGTTGGGCCAAAAGGCCTGTTTCCACACTGTATCGCTCTATGACTCTAGGTCCTGAAGGTTGTAAAGTGCTTGCTTTGGAAGATGAGATGCTGCGCCTTTAAAAGTTTATTTTGGACTTCCGTGCAACAGTCTAAGCAGCCAAGGACTGGGAGATTAGAGCAGAAGGGAAATGAAGAATTAAAGTTTTAGGCAATCGGAAACAAAGCTGATCCTGATTTTTCTTTTTTTTTAAATTGTTTTTCTTTAAGCAATTTTCGGAAGGAAAGCAAAATGTAAGGAGGACAACAAAACATCTGTAAAGGGATGGTTTTTATTTACATATCAGCAGCTATCAACAAGCTTTCTTTGTGCTCTCCCAGCTGGATACCACTTGTTTCAGTCAGTCTTTGTTTCCTGTCGAAGGAGTGGGCAAAAAAAGGCAGTTAGGATATGAGGTTACAAAATATAACATTACCCATTTTGGTAGGAATATTAAAAAATATATTTAAATAGAACATTGAAAAGTGCAGAACACGAACAGGCCCACCATGTTCATGCTAAACATGATGCTAGGTTAAACTAATTCCCTCGGCCTGCATATGACCCCTCTATTCCCTGTATTTTCATTTGCCTATCTGAGAGCCACTGAAATGCGGCTAGTGTGAGATTAATAAATGTTGATGTTCACAGAAATCTGGGTTACCTTGTACAAAGAACACAAAGTTAAAATGCAGTTTCATCTATTGTTGTAGAAGATGAGGAAATGCTGACCTTTATTGCTCTACAAATTGAGAGGGAGAAGGGAAAATCGGAAGTGTCAGTATTACAGTATAGCAAAGGGGATTACAGAGGCATGAGGCAGGAGCTGGCAAGAATTGACTGGAAGGAGGCCCTCGCAGGGAAGACGGTGGAACAGCAATGGCAGGTATTCCTGGGAATAATGCAGAAGTTGCAGGATCAATTTATCCCAAAGAGGAGGAAAGATTCCAAGGGGAGTAAGAGGCACCCGTGGCTGACAAAGGAAGTCAAGGACAGCATAAAAATAAAAGAGCAGAAGTACAACAAAGCAAAGAAGAGTGGGAAGCCAGAGGATTGGGACTCTTTTAAAGAGCAACAGAAGATGACTAAGAAGGCAATACGGGGAGAAAAGATGAGGTACGAGGGTAAACTAGCCAATAATATAAAGGAGGATAGTAAAAGCTTTTTTAGGTATGTAAAGAGGAAAAAAATAGTCAAGGCAAATGTGGGTCCCTTGAAGAGAGAGGCGGGGGAATTTATTATGGGAAACAAGGAAATGGCAGACGAGTTGAACCGGTACTTTGGATCTGTCTTCACTAAGGTAGATACAAGCAATTTCCCAGATGTTCTAGTGGCCAGAGATCCTAGGGTGACGGAGGAACTGAAGGAAATCCACATTAGGTAGGAAATGGTGTTGGGTAGACTGAAGGCTGATAAATCCCCAGGGCCTTATGGTCTGCATCCCAGAGTACTTAAGGAGGTGGCGCTAGAAATTGTGGACACATTGGTGATTATTTTCCAATGTTCTATAGATTCAGGATCAGTTCGTGTGGATTGGAGGGTAGCTAATGTTGTCCCACTTTTTAAGAAAGGAGGGAGAGAGAAAACTGGAAATTATAGACCAGTTAGTCTGACATCAGTGGTGGGGAAAATGCTGGAGTCAATTATAAAAGACGAAATTGCGGAGCATTTGGATGGTAGTACAGGATTGTTCCGAGTCAGCATGGATTTATGAAGGGGAAATCATGCTTGACTAATCTTCTGGAATTCTTTGAGGAAGTAACCAGGAAAATTGACAGGGGAGAGCCGGTGGATGTGGTGTACCTTGACTTTCAGAAGGCGTTTGACAAGGTTCCACATAGGAGATTAGTGGGCAAAATTAGAGCACATGGTATTGGAGGTAGGGTACTGACATGGATAGAAAATTGGTTGACAGACAGAAAGCAAAGAGTGGGGATAAATGGGTCCCTTTCAGAATGGCAGGCAGTAACTAGTGGGGTACCGCAAGGCTCGGTGCTGGGACCGCAGCTATTTACAATATACATTAATGACTTGGACGAAGGGATTAAAAGTACCATTAGCAAATTTACAGATGATACAAAGCTGGGTGGTAGTGTGAATTATGAGGAATATGCTATGAGGTTGCAGGGTGACTTGGACAGGTTGTGTGAGTGGGCGGATGCATGGCAGATGCAGTTTAATGTGGATAAGTGTGAGGTTATCCACTTTGGTGGTAAGAATAGGAAGGCAGAATATTATCTGAATGGTGTCAAGTTAGGAACAGGGGATGTACAACGAGATCTGAGTGCATCAGTCACTGAAAGGAAGCATGCAGGTACAGCAGGCAGTGAAGAAAGCCAATGGAATGTTGGCCTTCATAACAAGAGGAGTTGAGTATAGGAGCAAAGAGGTCCTTCTGCAGTTGTGCAGGGCACTAGTGAGACCGCACCTGGAGTACTATGTGCAGAGGGCGTGCAGCGTAGGCTTACTAGGTTAATTCCCGGAAACGCGGGACTATCATATGTTGAAAGACTGGAGCGACTAGGCTTTATACACTGGAATTTAGAAGGATGAGAGGAGATCTTATCGAAACGTATAAGATTATTAAGGGGTTGGACACGTTAGAGGCAGGAAACATGTTCCCAATGTTGGGGGAGTCCAGAACAAGGGGCCACAGTTTAAGAATAAGGGGTAGGCCATTTAGAACTGAGATGAGGAAAAACTTTTTCAGTCAGCGAGTTGTGAATCTGTGGAATTCTCTGCCAGAAGGCAGTGGAGGCCAATTCTCTGAATGCATTCAAGAGAGAGCTGGATAGAGCTCTTAAGAATAGCGGAGTCAGGGGGTATGGGGAGAAGGCAGGAACGGGGTACTGATTGAGAATGATCAGCCATGATCACATTGAATGGCGGTGCTGGCTCGAAGGGCCGAATGGCCTCCTCCTGCACCTATTGTCTAATGTCTATTGTCTATAAGAGGAATTAGAACAAGCGTAGAGAGACTTTATAAGGCGCTGGTCTGACCATATTTGGAGTATTGTGAGCAATTTTGGTCCCCATGCTGAAGAGGATCCAGAGGAGGTTTACGAGAATGATCCCAGGAATGAGGAGGCTAACATATGATGAGCATTTGATGGCACTGGGCCTCTACCCGCTGGAGTTTCCAAGGATGAGGGGGGACCTCATTGAAACTTACTGACTAGTGGGAGGACTGGATAGAATGGATGAGGAGAGGATGTTTCCACTAGTGTGAGAGTAGGATCAGAGGTCATAGCCTCAAAATTAAAGGAGGGTCCTTTAGGAAGGAATTTCTTTCGTTAGAGGGAGGTGAATCTGTGGAATTAATTGCTGCAGAAGGCGGTGGGGGCCAAGTCAATAGATATTTTTAAGGCAGAGAAAGATAGATGTTTGATGAGTACAGGTGTCAGGGGTTATGGGGAGAAGGTAGGAGAATGGGGTTTAGAGGGAAAGGTAGATCAGCCATGATTGAATGGTGGAGTAGACATGATGGGCCGAATGGCCTATTTCTGCTGCTATCACTTATGAACTATGAACTTAAAAGCTTTGTTTCAACTCCACAGAAAGATCGTACCTGTATTTCTGCACATAGTTTTGCTCTCCTCGTTTGAGGAATGATTTCCTTGCCTTGAATTTGGGTAAACACTTGGATGAATATGCAAAATTCTGAGGGAGCTTGACAGGGTGGATGATGCAAGATTGTCCTTGTCAGGTGGGTGGATGTAGAACCAGAATAAAAGAATCGGTCACAGCAGACAAAGATGAGAAGACATTTCTTCTCTCAAAGTTGCAAATCTTTAAAATTCTATACGCCAGAGAGCAGTGGATGTTCACTCATTATGTTTATTCAAGACTGAGTTTGATTTTTGGATTTTTGGTGATTGAGGATTATGGAGATGAGGCAGGATTTTTTGTGCTGTGACTAAGATCAATCACAATCTTAGAGCAGGATGAGGAATTGTATAACCTACATTTGCCATATATCCTGTGGTTCTCCCACAGTTTAAGCAGTTTATTTCTTAATGCATTTGGTACACAGCCAACAGCTAAGGATAGTTTGGGCATGTGAATTGTAATGTGCTGTAAATTGGCCCTAGTGTGTAAGGAGTGGATGTGAACTAGAGTGAATGGGTTATCGATGGGCAGCATGGATTCGATAGGTTGAAGAGCCTGTTTCCATGCTGTATCTTTCGATCAATTCAGAAACACAAATCATAACTAAATGTGATTCATGTAGCATTCAAATGCAACATTATTCTTATTCCATGCAATACAATTAACAGTTAAAAATGGATAAAATGCACAGAGACATAGAACATAGAATTTAGAACTTTACAACACTGCAAATCTCAGGTTCTCGTTCCTTTGCTGCTTTGCCTAATCAAACCATCTCTCCACAACACTTTTCACTTGCCTCCTTATTCGTGGGGTCTTGTACCAATACTGTGGGAAGTACAGTGGCACAGCTCTAGAGTTGCTGCCTAACAGCATCAGAGACCTGGGTTCGATCCTAATTATGGGTGCTGTCTGTACGGAGTTTGTATGTTTTCCTTGTGACCGTGTGGGTTTTCTCTGGCTGCTCAGATTTCCTCCAATACACCAAGGAGGTACAGGTTTGTAGGCCAATTGGCTTTGGTAAAAATTGTAAATTGTCCCTAATATGTAGGATTGTGCGGGGTGATCGCTAGTCGGCGTGGACTCGGTGGGATGAAGGGCATGTTTCTGCACTGTGTCTCTAAACTAAACAATAAGGATATTCTGAAGCTTGTGAACTGCCTTGTTGTCCAAGCAAATTATGAATTGTTTTTCTGATCTCTGCAGATGCTGCTTGACCCGCTGAGTTCTTACAACTTTTTTCCTTGGTCCAGATTTCAGCATTTACAGTCTCTATTCTTCAGATCTGCTCGCCATCAAAGTTTGTGAATAGGCCCATTGTTCTGAGACAGCCTGGTCACTGTCAAGGTAATGCCTTTGATTTTGGCTGTTCACAGTGGACTGTCTTCCACTGCCCTGTAATGGGGAAGACCCTAATGCTGGGAAGCCTCACCATGGTCCAATTCTTAATCGATATGGACGGCCTTATGATTCCCTCTGCAGGTGCTTCAGTAAATAGATTTTACTGTCTTTGACCTGAACTACATTATATGCCCCATAAATTCAAAGAATACCCTCCAGATGCTCTCTGTCTCTGTTGATATTGTCCCCACTGTTAACCCTCTTCTGATATTATGGGAGATAATATGATATTATTTTATGCATGATATTATTTTATACATTAGACATTGTTACGGTATTATTTTATACATTGTTGTTTAAGGTTTGTCACTACTTAGGCATTAGGCGCCTCTCTGTAACTAATTAAGGCGCTCTAGACATTCCTTACCCTTGACACGTCTCTGTAACATAACACTCCTTTGCTTTAGCCTTTACCTTTGCTTTAGCCTAGATGATAAGGGTAGCAGAATGTGAAGAGATGCAGACATTCATCACTGAGTAGGATTTAATGGTGGCAAGAGAAGAGATAAGGAAAAACATAGGCTTTGGGGTGATGGATGGATGTGAGGGATGGACTAGCAGGAAATAAGGGAGGCGAAATATGAAGGGATGTGAGCATTGAGATAAGGATATATTACTAAATGGGATTTAATGGTGGCGGGACAAACAGGTACTACAAAGAAATGAAGGACTGAAGAAAGGAGTGTGGGTATGAGGTAATGCAAAGGAGATAAGGTTTAGAATAATCCTATAAAAATAGGCTGCCCGGTGTACTAAGTGGGCAGTCAGATGGTTGACATCCTGATTGTTCCAGCCGTTGTTTGCAAATAAAGGCTTTTAACTTCTTGAAGAATTCTCCGTGTCATCTGCTTCATTTCGAACACCGGTAACCACGACAAAATTGGCGTAGTCGGCAGGATCGGAAAAAGGCCCGTTCGATAACGGACGACAAGCTAAAGGCGCTTCCAAGCCCGTCAGGGGCTCCCTGGTTCAACAGGTAAAGGGTGGCCACCCGCAAAAAAGGTAGGCGGTTTTCCGCTTTATTTGGACTAATAGCCTGTTGAAAACGGGGGACCACTGGTGGCACAGGAGCGCCCAGGCGGTCCAAGGGCCCCTCCGATCCAAAGAATCTGTCTAAACTATTCTAAAAAGAGACCTGGAGGATTGCTCAAGAAGGCTGCGCAGTGGGGTAAGTGGAAAATAGATAAGTTAAGAAAGTAGATAATAGTTGAGTAAGAGTTTGTGACGTCACTAAGACCTCGTGGATACCGCCCTAAGAGGATAGGGGACTGAATAGACGAGGCGTCCTGTGGATACCGCTCTAGTTAACCGGGGATTACTCTGGTTAGCTAGGGGTCTGTACGGACAGGATAAAACATCCTGTGGATACCGCTCTAGTTAACTGGGGATCACTCTGGTCAGCTAGGGGTCTGTACGGACAGGATAAAACATCCTGTGGATACCGCTCTAGTTAACCGGGGATTACTCTGGTCGGCTAGGGGTCTGTACGGGCAGGATCAAAAATTGGAATAATTGGATAACATTTAAAAATAAATAAATTACAAAATATATAGTAGAACTGTAGAAAATAGAAATAGCGTAGTAGGTAGCATAGTGACTATAGAGACGGAACGGAGTGAGACAAAGGACTGCATTTAAACTGACTGACCAAGTGCACTAAATAAGACAAGTACAATGAATAAAATAACTGCAGTTGAAATACTAAGTAAGAAATTCCCCGTATCCAAAGAGGATATTAAAAAACACTCTGAAAAATGGGGAAAAAAGGACGAAAAAATTAATCACGAAATGGCCCAAGGAAGGCACATTCGATATAAGTATGTGTGACGAAATGGAAGTATTAATAAAGAACTATAAGCCTAAGGATAAATCAGAAACCCGAGTAACGAAAAAGGAAAAAGAACTAGACGTGCTTAAATTGTTTAGAATAGAAGAAAGGCTGAGGTAAGCATACCAGGAAAAGAATACCACCCCAAACAAGAGTGAAAACCCCCCAAAACAGCATGAAAGTCAGGAGCTTCAGGAGAAAAAATCAACTCTGTACCCCAGCCTAAGGGACCCTGGGTATCCCCCTCCCTATTCCGGCCAGGACAGAACAAAGCAGTGCCCTTTGGTGAAAGGGAATAGTGGAGATAGAGGGAGAAGTCACAGTTTGGAAGGATGAGCAAGACATAAAGGACATGTGGTGTATTATGATAAGAATCGACGAGTGAGACGGGTTAGCATACAACATATGGCTGCCTTACTTCAACACCACCAGAGAGTGTAATACAGGTATCCCACAATGCTTTATACCCGGAACTACGGCAAGGCTCAGCTGCCAAAACACAAAAACTCAAAATGGTAAATACACCACATTACCCCCTTTTTAAAATGAATGTAATCTTAAATAACTGAAATTAGCAAGTGCCTTATTACTAACAATTATGGCGAGTCCGAAACTTGTTGGTTGTAGACGAAGTTTATTGCAGCCGCAATACACGAATACAGAGTTAAACAACAAGGTACAGGACAACCAATACAAACTTACTGTCTTCCTTGAAGACTTCGCCGAACTGACTAAAACGGGCGCCAAACGCGCACATGACATCGCTGGCCAATCAGCGATGTCGTTCCCTGGACCAATCCCCATGGTCGCGTTCCCACGTGACCTCGCTGGCCAATCCGAGGGTTCGACGACCTGGACCATTCTCTATGGTCGCTACATGACCCCCCCCAGAACCCGAGGTGCGGAACCTAGCAGGGAGCCGGATTTCGCGACCATAACGAGTACGGAGAGGGACAGCCTGAACCACAGGAGCCGGAGGTTCCGGACTTGGTGGAACAGCCGGAACGAGAGGTTCTGGAGGAACTACCGGCACGGGGGGTCCTGGAGGAACTGCCGAAACGGGGGGTCCTGGAGGAACTGTCGGAACGGGGGTTTCTGGACTGGGCGGAACTAACGGAGGTCGGCCTCTCCTAGGGGTTTGACCGACCAGGACTGGTTGATCCGGGTCCAAATGGGCAGGTTTGAGCCGGGACACCGAGACGAGTTCACTCTTGCCGCCCATGTCTAAGGTGAAAGTAGCCGTTCCCTTACGTAAAACCCGGAACGGCCCTTGATAGACCCTCTGCAACGGGGCGCGATGGGCATCTTTACGCAGAAAAACAAACTCACAGTCCTTCAGGGAAGACGGTTCATGTACCATGGGACACCCATGACGTGAAGTCGGCACTGGAGCCAGGGAGCCCACCCGTTCCCGGAGGGATGCTAACGCTGATGGGACTGTAGGGAGCAGGGCTGAAGGGTCCGGAAACAGATCTCCGGGTACTCGAAGTGTCGAGCCATATACTAGCTCTGCGGACGACGCACCGAGATTTGGCTTAGGAGCAGTCCGGATGCCCAAAAGAACCCAAGGGAGTTGGTCTACCCAGTCCGGGCCTTCGAGCCTTGCACTGAGGGACGCCTTAAGTTGGCGGTGGAACCTTTCTACGAGTCCATTTGCCTGGGGGTGATATGCAGTTGTGGGTTGTAACTTGGACCCGTACAGTTCCGCCAGCGCGGCCCAGAGGGACGAAGTGAACTGTGGCCCTCTGTCAGTTGTAATAACTGCCGGGACCCCGAAACGAGCTACCCAATGAAGGGCCAAAGTCCTAGCACAAGACGCTGACGAGATATCAAACAATGGGAAAGCCTCTGGCCACCGGGTGAACCGATCCACCACCGTGAGGAGGTGGGTGTAGCCCCGGGAGGAAGGCAAAGGCCCGATCAAATCCACGTGGATGTGGAAAAAACGAAAAGCCGGGACCCCGAAATCCTGTACGGGGGGCTGGACGTGGCGCTGGACTTTAGCGGTCTGACAGGGCACGCAGGAACGTGCCCACCCCGCTACCTGTTTCCGCAGGCCATGCCAGACAAACCTCGCTGCTACCAAGGCAGAGGTGGAGCGGATGGACGGGTGCGCCAGCCCATGAATGGCATCGAAAACCCGGCGCTGAAGGGAGGGCGGTACTACCGGCCTGGGACGAGGAAGAGAAACATCGCACCAGACTTTCGTGCCCTCCGACCCACAAGCTACCTGGGCCAACTTCAATCCCGAAGTGGTGGACTGGTAAGCCGAAACGGTATCCGCTAGGAGCTGTGCCTCCGCGAGCTCCTGGGGATCCACTTCGCAGTCCACCGCCGAAATAGGGGGAAAAGCAGGTCTAGACAGGGCGTCAGCAACGGCATTAAGCTTACCCGCGATATGACGGACATCTGTGGTAAATTCGGAGATAGCAGTCAGGTGCCGCTGCTGGCGGGCCGACCATGGGTCAGACAATTTCAAAAAAGCAAATGTTAATGGCTTGTGGTCCGTAAATGCCACAAATGGGCGGCCCTCGAGGAAATACCTGAAATGACGGACAGCTAAATAGAGAGCCAGAAGCTCTCGGTCAAATGCGCTATATTTCAGCTCGGCCGAATTTAGTTGCCGGCTGAAAAACGCTAAAGGCTGCCAACGGCCACCGACCTGCTGCTCCAGAACCCCACCCACCGCCACGTCAGAGGCATCAACCGTCAGGGCCGTGGGGGCGGAGGGGCTCGGATGGACCAACATGGTGGCGTCTGCCAAGGCTGCCTTAGCTGCCGTAAAAGCCGACTCTGCGGCCGGGGACCACAACAACTCTACCGGATTCCCTGCAAGGCATTGGAAAAGCGGGCGCAGGACTCGCGCCGCTGCTGGAACGAATCTATGGTAGAAATTAACCATGCCTACGAACTCCTGCAGCCCTTTTACTGTGGTGGGCCTGGGAAAAGCCCGGATAGCTTCCACCTTCTCGGGCAAAGGGGCGGCGCCGGCAGGAGTAATTCTGTGCCCTAGAAAATCGAGGGCAGGCAGGCCGAATTGACATTTGGAGGGTTGGATAATGAGCCCGTGGTCTTGGAGCCGCTGGAACACGGTCCGCAAATGGGCCTGGTGTTCCTGCACTGAGGGGCTGGCTACCAGGATGTCGTCTAAATAAATAAACAAAAAGGGTAAACCCCGGCCCACGCGGTCCATCAGTCGCTGGAAAGCCTGTGCCGCGTTCTTTAAACCGAAAGGCATACGCAACCATTCAAACAACCCGAACGGAGTAATAGTTGCAGTTTTTTGTATGTCCTCCGGTCGCACCGGAATCTGATGGTATCCTCGCACCAAATCGATTTTGGAAAACACCACCACTCCTTCCAGCCCAGATGAAAAGTCCTGTAGGTGCGGTATGGGGTAGCGATCAGCCGTGGTGACAGCATTGAGACGCCGATAATCGCCACATGGCCTCCACCCCCCAGATGCCTTGGAGACCATGTGTAACGGCGAGGCCCACGGGCTGTCAGACTGACGGACAATTCCCATTTCCTCCATCTTCCTGAACTCCGCCCTTGCCACCACCAGTTTGTCTGGCGGTAGTCTCCTGGCCCGAGCGAAAACGGGAGGGCCTTTGGTGCGGATGTGATGGACCACACCGTGCTTAGCCGAAGGTGCGTCAAAACGTTGGACGAGCAGCTCTGGGAACTCTGCCAGAATCGCAGCATATGAGTCGGGGGCCGCGACGACGGCCTGGACAGTAGGGCTGGGCGAGGAGGCGATTGTCGGAGCGACGTGCTCATCTTCGGCAGAGGGTCGGAGGTCGTTACCGCGGACATCAGGAACCAGTGAAAAAGCCCAGAGAAAATCTGCGCCCAGGATCGCTTGTTTGACGTCGGCTATGATGAATGGCCATTCGTACGTGCGGAGGCCTAACACAAGGGACATCTTCCGTGTACCGAAAGTGCGAATTGGGCTGCCATTAACCGCGATGAGGGTGGGACCTGTCTTACCCGATCTGGTTTCGAGGTCGGTCGGCGGCACTATGCTGACGATGGCTCCCGTGTCTACCAAAAATTCTGTGTCCGTGAATCGATCATGGACATAGAGGCGCCGGTTCTGGCCAATCGTAACTGCCCCTATGTACGATCGGCCGAGGCATTTCCCGCGAAAGTACAAGGCAAACGACAGTTGCGGGATTCGTTACCCCATCGTAGGTGATAATAGCACCAGCCGCGCTTGTGCGGATCTTTTTGGCGGGCTTTCGGAGAATTGGCGGGAGACGTGGCGCCATCTTGCCGTCGCTGTGGCGTGGCCACCGATGTCGAGACTTTGTTGATTGAACCACTTGCCTTGTTTTTTGCCGCTATGAGCGCGTCCGCTTTCGCTGCATATGCTTCGGGGTCCTTAAAAGAACAATCCGTAAGCAGCAGTCGGACATCCTCGGGAAGTTTCTCGCGGAATGCCTGTTCAAACATCGGGCAATCCGTATGCTCACCGGCTAGCATCATCATTTCGGCCATGAGGACGGAAGGCAGTTGGTCTCCAAGATCCGGTAGGTGCAGAAGTTTTGCCGCACCACCATGCTTATTCAACCCGAAGGTTCGTAGTAATACCTTCTTCATGGCCTCGTATTTGTCTTCCGCAGGTGAATTTACGATGAACCGCATCACGCGCTTGGTTGTGTCCGGCGATAGCGCGCTGACGAGGTAGAAGTACTTCGTGGACTCGTCCGACACCTTCTTTATATGGAATTGAGCCTCGGCGTGGATAAACCAAGCTTGTGGTGCGTACGTCCAAAATAACGGAAGATGAACGCCTGCCGCGCTTGACTCCGGTGTGCCCTGCTCAGCCATCGTCAACGAGGCGTCGGGTTCCTGCTCAGTCGGTGATCGTCCAGATCACGTCGGGGTCACCAATATGGCGAGTCCGAAACTTGTTGGTTGTAGATGAAGTTTATTGCAGCCGCAATACACGAATACAGAGTTAAACAACAAGGTACAGGACAACCAATACAAACTTACTGTCTTCCTTGAAGACTTCGCCGAACTGACTAAAACGGGCGCCAAACGCGCACATGACATCGCTGGCCAATCAGCGATGTCGTTCCCTGGACCAATCCCCATGGTCGCGTTCCCACGTGACCTCGCTGGCCAATCCGAGGGTTCGACGACCTGGACCATTCTCTATGGTCGCTACACAATAACCATTCCCAAAGTTACTACTATGCAAAGTTACTTGTTATCACTAGAGACCCTCTTGTAGTTTTAACAAGTCTCAGTCCATCTGTGTGTTCATATTAATGAAAACAACTTAAACAACTAAACAGTCCTTCATGCCGAACATTTCCTTTAAAAAAAAAAATGAAGCTTAAGGGACATAGCGGTCTGGAGGCTTCCTGACCCTTGATGATCGGCGTGGACTCAGCGGCGCAGCAGCTGCAGCTGTACTGTCCACAGTCCATGGCTCGTTGCATGATGACATGTCCTCCGGCTGTGCGGGTTGGCTCGGTGCAGAAGTGTCAGTGGTTGAGTTTTCAGTGTCCTGATCCAGTCCATCTCCCATGACTTTGAATCTCAGCTGATCTCCATGTCTCCTGTAGGTGATGTCGGTGTCTCCTCCTTGTACTTTGTAACACACCGGTCCTGTTTGATCCACTATGACTCCAGGAATCCATTTGCGTCCTCCCCCAGCCGTATTGTATAAATACACTGGGTCAGCCACTGAGAAACACCTGTCTGCTGCACGGAGGTCATGGTGAAACTTCTGCTTGTACTGTTTTTTACGAACAGCGGCTGCTGTGTCCGGACGGATGAAATCCAGACGGGTGCGCACGTGTCTGTTCAGAAACAGGTCAGCGGGTGACTGACCAGTAGTGCAGTTTGGTGTGGTGCGATACTGCATCAAAAAGAGGGAGACCCTGTCCTCCACATCCATTGCGGTGTGTGTCAGCTTTTTCATTCCACCCTTGAATGACTGAACGTACCGTTCTGCCAGGCCATTCGAGGCAGGGTGACCAGGAGCACTTGTAGAATGAAGGATTCCATTCTGCTGCATGAAGTTTTTAAACTCCTTTGACGTTAACTGCGTTCCATTGTCCGTGACAATGTGCTCCGGCAATCCATAAGCTGCGAACAGTCTTCTCAGTCGTGTGATAGTGGCTTGTGATGTGATGCTAGACATTTTAAACACTTCCAACCACTTGGAGTAAGCATCCACCACCAACATGAAAGTGTGTCCCAAAAATGGACCAGCAAGGTCTATGTGTAGTCTTTTCCAGCTCTGGCCAGGAAATTCCCATGGATGCAAAGGCACCTGACGAGGCATCCTCTGCTCCAATTGACATGACTCTCATGCTCTGCAAACTTGCTCCACCTCTGCATCAACTTTAGGCCACCATACGTACTTGCGTGTTAGTGCTTTCATTTTCACAATTCCTGGATGGCCAGAATGCAGCTCCTTTAACATAGTTTTTCTCAACTTTTCAGGAATCACCACTCTGGTGCCCCACAGGACACATCCTCGCTCTACTGAAAGTTCACATCTACGCGTGTGGAAAGCTTTCAGAGTCTCATCCACTTCAGCAGGCCAGCCGTCCACGACGAATTTCAGCACCTTTGACAACACGCTGTCTGTGCGTGTTGCATGTGCCACTTGGTCTGCGTTCAGTGGAGCCTGCTCAAGATGTTCAGTTAACAGTGTGTATACGCTGTCAGTGACGGCTGTGGTCCCTGCGTCGTTTGTGTCAGGCAGCGGAACTCTTGAAAGGCCATCTGCATTACCATGTTTCTCTGAAGCACAGTACTCAATGTGATAATCATAGGCAGAGAGAATCATTGCCCATCTTTGGATTCGAGCTGCAGCCATGGTAGGCAGGCTTTTGTGTTCTCCAAACAGTGTTAGCAGGGGTTTGTGATCAGTCCCAAGTTTGAATTTCCTCCCCCACAGGTACTGGTGAAACTTCTTTACACCAAAAATGAGCGGCAGTCCCTCTTTCTCAATCTGAGAATATTTCTTCTCAGCAGGGGATAATGTGCGTGATGAGAAGGCGATGGGGCGCTCCTCCCCTGTAGGCATTTTGTGTTGTATGACAGCTCCAATGCCATACGCTGAGGAGTCACAAGCCAGAGTGAGAGGAAGCTTTTGGTCATAGTGCACCAGGATCTTGTCACTTGTGAGCAGCGATTTGCACTTGTCAAAAGCTTTCTGCTCTCGACTTTTCCACTCCCACGACACCTGGTCTTTCAGCAACCTGTACAGGGAAGCAAGCACGGTGCTTTGGTTGGGCATGAACCGTCCATAATAATTCACTAGTCCCAAGAAAGCTCTCAGCTCTTTCACACAGGTGGGGGCTGGTGCATCCTTTATTGCTCTGACTTTCTCCGGTGACGGCTGGATGCCCTGGCTGTTTAACACATGACCCAAGTATTCAATTTGTTTCTTTCCAAACTCACACTTTGACTCCCTGACTCTCAGTCCGCTCTCCTGCAGTCTCTGTAACACTTTATGCAGGTTTTGCAGATGCTCTTGTTCAGTTTTTCCTGTGATCATCCAGATACACCACTACATCCAGATCTTTCATGAGGTTCTCCATGATTCTTTGGAAGATGGAGGGTGCTGCGCTCACACCAAAAGCCAGTCTGTTATAGACAAATAAGCCTCGGTGTGTGTTAATGGTCAACAGTTTTTTTGATTCATCCTCCAGAAGTACCTGCTGGTACGCTGAGGCGAGGTCGATCTTTGAAAACACCTTTCCTCCACTGAGGGTTGCCATCACCTCCTCTATCCGTGGCAAGGGATAAGTCTCTGTGGTGGCAGCTTGGTTTACAGTGAGTTTGTAATCTCCACACAGACTGATGGTATGGTCCTTTTTTTCAACAGGAACAACGGGTGCTGCCCATTCACTATGTTTGACTGGAGTAATTATGTTGGCCTTTTCCAGTCGGTCCAATTCAGCCTCCACTCGTGCTTTCATGGCAAATGGCAGTGGACGGCTTTTGCAAAGCTTTGGGCGGGCCCCTGGTTCCACCAGAATTGTTGCTTTGACATCACGCAGAGTGCCAAATTCATCTTTAAACACTTCAGAGTGTAACTCCAGTACATCCTGTATTGATGTCAGGTGAGGCATCTCCTTAATATGCTTTATGTCTTCCTGATGAGACTTGTCACTGGCATGTTTAATTTCTTTCCAGTTTAAGGTGAGCTTTTTTAACCAGTTTCTTCCACACAAAGCTGGTCCTGCTCCCTTTACCACAATCATTGGTAGCTGCTCACTCTGACTCTCATATTTGACAGTGGCTTCAAACTGTCCCAACACAGGAATAACCTCCCCTGTGTATGTCTTCAGTGTGACTTCAGCAGGCCCAAGTGGTTGCTTTAAAAAGGTGGTCTGAAACAGCTCCTCTGAGATGATGCTCACGGCAGCTCCGGTGTCAATTTCTAGTTTGACTTCTTTGCCATTAAGCACAAAACATGCCCTGTATGCTTGTTTACAGTTGTTGCCATTTACTAATGAAAACATGGGCAACACTATTTCTTCTGCCTCCACATACTTTGTGTTTTTATCAGTCTGTCGTTTATATCTGCTCTGTGTCGGTGCTGCCGCCACTTTTCCTCTGCATGCCCTTTTAATATGCCCGGTTTTACCACAGTTGTAACACTTTGCGTCTTTAAAGCGACACACCTGTGGGCTGTGATTTTTGCCGTTACATCTGTGGCAGTTCCTCTCCGTTTGCTTAGCCGTGTGCGCATCCACTTTATGCACTTGGTTCGGACGCGCCTCGTGTCCCCGCAGCTGCTGCTGCGTGTCTCTCTCCGCAGTCTCCATGCTGAGGGCGACTTCAAATGCCCGTGCAAAAGTCAGGTTGGACTCCGACAACAGCCGGCACTGGCTTGCCTCGTTACAAATCCCACTGACAAAACGGTCACGAAGCGTCTCGTTCAACGTCGCTCCAAACTCACAGTTAACTGCACACTGTTTCAGCTCCGCAACGTAACTGGTCACAGACTCGTCCGCCCGCTGGTTGCATCGGTTAAAGCGGAATCTCTCCGCAATAAGCAACGGCTTGGGTTCAAAATGAGTCTTTAAAATGTTCACAATGTCGTCGTAGGACTTATCTTTTGGCTTCAGCGGCTGCACCAGGTTCCTTAACAGACCATATGTAGATGCTCCCATCACACTTAACAGAGTAGCCACTTGCTTCTCCACTGCAATGTCGTTAGCCTCAAAAAACTGCTCTAAACGTTCCACATACGCCGACCAAGACTCCGTCTTCGGGGCGAACTCCCCTATGGAACCTATCATAGGCATTTCCTGCTTATTTTATCCTCGTCGCCAACTTTAACTGTGGTGTATTATGATAAGAATCGACGAGTGAGACGGGTTAGCATACAACATATGGCTGCTTTACTTCAACACCACCAGAGAGTGTAATACAGGTATCCCACAATGCTTTATACCCGGAACTACGGCAAGGCTCAGCTGCCAAAACACAAAAACTCAAAATGGTAAATACACCACAAAAGACAAAGAAGGGGGCAGCGAGAAAAGGAAAGGATGAAGCAAGAAGCACGGGAACTAGAAGCAGACATTAGAAGGACCTCAGGGACAGAAAGATTTATGAGACCCGTCAGGCAGCAAATGAGGAGTATGAGGGAGACAACAACGCAGAAACACAGGCATGTAATCAGCAGGCATCAGAGAGAGGGCAAAACTGTGAGAATGAAGCAGAATTAGAAAGTGATGGGGAAAGAACAAGGGAGCGTAGAAGGGAAATAGAGGCATCCATGAAGCACTTAGAGATAGAGATAGAGATAAGGGAGATGGAAAAAGATATGGAAAGAAAAAGAAAGGAAAGCCAGGGGTACGCCCAGAGAAGAATGAGGTGGGAAAGAATACAGGTAGAACCACAACAAGAGATGGTGAACGAGAGACAGGAGCTGAGGGGGAGAATGATGCCATTACTTTTGCAAAAGGCAGGACAAACCCAGTATATTCCTTGGGTGACCCGAGACCTAGAAGGGCTGAGAAACGCCTTGCCCAACATATATGACGGGGCAGGAAAATGGATTAGGGCCTTTGAGGAGGAAACTATGGGACGATTATTGGCTATGGGAGATTTGAAGGGACTACTGGTGAAGGTAATGGGAACCACGAAATTCGCAGAGCTGTTTGAAATGGCTGGGATAAAAAACGCAAATAACCCGATGATTGATGGCCAGTCATTCGACCTAGTCAGACCGAGGGTATGGCAGGCCCTCAGAGACTGTTACCCACTCAAGGTGGACCCACTGGGGAGACCCGCTGGGGGACACGGATGCCCCCTCCGGTTAAGTCCAGACTGGAGGAAGTGGTGGGATTGTCAACCATACCCCACTCCCAGTTCAGGGACCACCTGGTTCATGCAGTCGACAAATGTCGTAAGGAGAGACAAAAAATGGTGAACCAACAAGAAGAGGTGCAGAGAAAGTTGATGCAAATGCAACTAGAAGAACTAAAAAAGAAAGAACGTGAAAAAGGAAAGAAAATGCTGGCAGTAACAGCAGACCTGGCTGAAACAGCAGAAGTGAACGATACACCGATGCACAGTGAGTCCTAATGCAGAGCCAGACGGGGGCTGGATAATCCCATGCCAATAATAAATGTCTTTGGGGGAGCTTCTCCTCAAATGTCCTATCAGGGGCAAATCAGATCAGGGAATCAGCCCCGACAGGATTGGGGCCCTCAAGGGGGAGCACAAGGAAGGGGAAGAGGAACGCCAGTAGGCAGACAGGTAGTTGATAGTTATGTTGGGGATGCACCGGAGGCAGCATACTTTTCAGTGATTGATCTCTGCTCAGCATTCTTTAGCGTGCCGTTAGCACGTGCTGTACCTGCTCAGCATTCTTTAGTGTGCCGTTAGCACGTGCTGTACCTGCTCAGCATTCTTTAGTGTGCCGTTAGCACGTGCTGTACCTGCTCAGCATTCTTTAGCGTGCCGTTAGCGGAAAGATGCCAGTTTTTGTTTGCATTTACTTACAGGGGCATTCAATATACTTATACTAGGATGCCGCAGGGATTTAAACACTCGCCTCATGTTTTCAATCAGGTACTGAAGGCAGATTTGGAAGGTGTATCCCTACATAGTACGTTAATACAGTATGGGGATGATTTGTTGGTCTGCTCTGAAAGTGAGGAGCAATGCGAGCAAGACACCCTGACTCTTTTAGAAAGGCTGGCATATGGAGGCCATAAAGTGTCCAGGAAGAAGTTGCAGTTTTGTAAGCAACAGGTGGAATATTTAGGACGGTTGATCTCCAAGGGAGTAAAGGCTATAGCACCAGATCAAATTGAGGCAATAATTAAAGCTCCCAAGCCTCAGACAGTAAAGCAAATGATGACATTTTTGGGAATGTCTGGATATAGCTCAGACTGGATTGGAGAATATGCTGAAATTGTGATGCCATTGAGAAAAATACTGAAGGAAATTCACACAAATTTGAGAAATGTTTTACAATGGAATGAGGAGGCGGAGACAGCTTTTAACACCATTAAGCGAGAGTTACAGTCAGCCCCAGCCCTGGCCCTGCCAAATTATGAGAGGGTCTTTCACTTGTATGTTTCCAACAGGCAGGAGGGCTACGCTGCAGCAGTACTGATGCAGGAAACAGGCATAGGTAAAGCTAAGCAGCCTGTAGCATACTACAGTACAAAATGAGATGAGGTGGCGCAGGGTTACCCACCCTGCTATCAGGGACTGGCTGCGTTGCACTATGCGTACAATAAAGCCTCATCTATAACCATGGGCTATCCTGTAACTATATATACACACCATAAAGTAGTAGAGCTGTTGGAGAAGGGGAAGTTTGTATTAACACCATAATAGCATTTCAAATGCTGTTGACATTCCCAGACATTACAATACAAAGGTGCACCACAAGTAACATAGCTGATTATGTTCCACTTGACTATGAGGGGGAACCCCATGATTGCGTTGGGGAAACGATGTTTTTTTCTAAATTAAGGACGGACTTACAATTAGAACCATTGAATGATGAGGACAAGAAAGTTTTGTTTGTGGATGGTTCATGCTATAGGGATTATGATGGCAATCATGCAGGATTTGCAGTAGTGCAGCAGGACCAATCAGGTTTTCAAACAATCAGATTAGAAGCTTGCCCACAACCTTGTTCAGCCCAGTTAGCAGAGATTAAGGCTTTAACAACATGTCTTGCTTGATCTCTGGATCATTAGCAGAGATTTCAGATTCCAGATTAAACTTTGGCCATTCTCTCTCTGTCTGGTTTACAGAGAAACTCTGGCCCATTGATCCATCTCTTACTGCTTCAGAAGTGGTCTGCTGTTCATCCTCTAGAGGCTTCGCAGGATTTTCCTTGGTATTAACATATTTCCACTGCGATACATTAGTAGCATTCCTTACAAAAGAGATCTTGTTTGCTACAAATGTTAAGAAGCGTTTGTTTTCATTGTTGATGTACTTAGGCACCGTGGTGCTATCTGTAGGAGCCATTTATGCTTAATTCAGTTATTGTCCAGAAGGTGGATTCCTCCAGCTCAAGCTGCAGTTCTTTTTGCAGCATTATGTCAATTCTGACAGCTAAGACTGCGGCTGTGAGCTCCATTCTGGGAATCGTCATTTGCTTCAATGGTGCCACTTTTGCCTTTCCCATCAAGAATGCAACACGTACTTCATTGCTGCCATTTTCCAGTCTGATATGAAACAGTACCGTAACCACTTTCACTTGCATCAGAAAGGTAATGCAGCTGTACATATTAGATTTGACCAAAGTTTGTAGGCTTCATACACCAGTCCACTCTGAACTCTGAGATCTTGTCGAGATCTGCTAACCACTCTGTCCATCGTTGAGAGAAGATTTGCATTATACTCTCATCCCATCCAAGTTTCTTCTTACAGAGATCCTGCGAAATTAACTTGACCGGTAGTGTAAATGGTGCAAGAAATCCCAAAGGGTCGTAAACTGAACCAATCACAGATAGGATGCCCAGTCTTGTACATGGTCGCTCCTGAATCAAGATTCTGAACTTGAACACATCTGTTTCAACACACCAGTGCAATCCCAGTGCTCTCTCCATAGGCAGATTGTCTTTGTCCAAATCCAACTCCCGGGTCTCCTTGACTCTTTTGTCTAGTGGAATGGTTTCCAATACACCACGGCTGTTGCTGATCCATTTTGATAGCATAAATCCTCCCTTGTTGCAGAGGGAAGTCAGATGTTTTACCATTTGGATTGCTTCCTGTTTTGTAGACATGGATTTTAAACAATCATCCACAGAAATTGTTCTTTACTGTGTCACTTCTTCTGGAAAGTGAGCTTTATTATCCTTGGCGGTCTTCCTCAATGCAAAGTTTGCACAATGCGGTGATGACACTGCACCAAAGAGATGTACCTTCATCCGAAATTCAACAAGATCTTGTGTGTCACCAACTGGCCACCACAGAAATCGCAGACAGTCGACATTCTTTCCCAATACCATGACCTGATGAAACATTGCCTTGATATCCGCCATCAAAGCCACCTGAATCTGATGAGAACTCCGATGAGTGAGTTGGTTAGGTCTTGACCCTGCAGCAGTTGACAGTTAAGTGATTTACCCTGAAAAACCGCAGCACAGTCGAAGACCACTCTTAAAGTTCCTTCCTTTGAGTGATACACCCCGTGATGAGGAATGTACCATAGTTCTCCATTACTTCGATTCAGCTGGATTATCACCACAATTAAGACTTAGTCTTATAAGAAATAAATGTCACTAAACATCGATCAATATGAGTGACAAAGGTTTGCCCAAGGCACTGCTTTCAACTCTATCAGAGAACTCTCATCAGTGCTGTGCAATAATAATGTTAAACGGTCATTTTGAAATGGCTATTGCCTATTGAAAATGCTAACTATGTTATATCTCATTTTAAAAGCTCGGGTCGCTGTGTGTTTCATGGTTTGCTAATTTAACATTGCGTCAGACAAGTGTCAGTCAGGGGTGTGGTAATAAAAGCATGATATAAAATTGTTGAACTCTGAGATCAGTTTAGAAGGCTGTCATGTACCATGGCAGAACTATTTGTAACAGTAAAGCAGTGAGGAAAATTGAAATATGACAGAAGTCACGTTTCGGATGCAGCAAAGTTACAAAGTATGAACTGATGAATTACTTCGAGCCAACCCTTCACAGTTGTTAAATACCCTCTATACAAATAAATACTTCCTGACATCTATTGCAAACTCACCTATCATCACAATGAACTATTCAGCTCCAGGCTGCTGCACCAGTCTATTTTAGATTACATTGTAAGGTCATTTTCAAGACTTTTAAGTGAAAGAATTTGAAATCATCTTGCTGTTCCTCACGGCTCATCTCTCAAAGGACAGCAATCAGCTTTGTTGCTTTCCAATTTATCGCCTGTAGGATTTGGAAGACTTCATAACATGCTGGTGAGAAGTAAATCTCCAATTTTTCAGATTGTTAGACCAGATCATATTACAGCTTTGTCTTATTCACAGGAGAGTGAAATGATGTTGGTAAAAATAGCTCTGTGCTGATTATCCGTCTGGATAAATCTTTTGTTTGTTTGTTTGTTTTTATGTTTTGTTTGCTCTGTAAAGCGTCTTTGAGTTTCCAGAAAAGCACTATATAAATTAAATGTATTATTATTATTATTATTATTATTATTATTTTTATAGATGTGGCATGTGGATACAACAAACAGGAAGTTATAGAGTTGTAGAAATTTACTGTACACTAGGAGACGTAACAGCCAACTGTACCACACTGCTTTAAAGTTTAAAGATACAGCGTGGAAATGGCCCATTTGGCCCACGGAGTCTGCGCCAACCAGTAATCACTCCTTTCATGCACACTACCCTACAAACTAGGGGCAGGTTTATAGACAATAGACAATAGGTGCAGGAGTAGGCCATTCGGCCCTTCGAGCCAGCACCGCCATTCAATGTGATCATGGCTGATCATTCTCAATCAGTACCCCGTTCCTGCCTTCTCCCCATACCCCCTGACTCCGCTATCCTTAAGAGCTCTATCCTCTCTCTTGAACGCATTCAGAGAATTGGCCTCCACTGCCTTCTGAGGCAGAGAATTCCACAGATTCACAACTCTCTGACTGAAAAGGGTTTTCCTCATCTCCGTTCCAAATGGCCTACCCCTTATTCTTAAACTGTGGCCCCTGGTTCTGGACTCCCCCAACATTGGGGACATGTTTCCTGCCTCTAATGTGTCCAACCCCTTAATAATCATACGTTTCGATAAGATCCCCTCTCATCCTTCTAAATTCCAGTGTATACGAGCCTAGTCGCTCCAGTCTTTCACCATATGACAGTCCCGCCATTCCGGGAATTAACCTAGTGAACCTACGCTGCAGGCCCTCAATAGCAAGAATATCCTTCCTCAAATTTGGAGACCAAAACTGCACACAGTACTCCAGGTGCGGTCTCACTAGGGCCCTGTACAACTGCAGAAGGACCTCTTTGCTCCTATACTCAACTCCTATTGTTATGAAGGCCAACATTCCATTGGCTTTCTTCACTGCCTGCTGTACCTGCATGCTTCCTTTCAGTGACTGATGCATTAGGACACCCAGATCTTGTTGTACGTCCCCCTTTCCTAACTTGACACCATTCAGATAATACTCTGCCTTCCTATTCTTACCACCAAAGTGGATAACCTCACACTTATCCACATTAAACTGCATCTGCCATGCATCCACCCACTCACACAACCTGTCCAAGTCACCCTGCAACCTCATAACATCTTCCTCACAGTTCACACTACCACCCAGCTTTGTACCATCTGCAAATTTGCTAATCCCTTCATCCAAGTCATTAATGTATATTGTAAACAGCTGTGGTTCCAGCACCGAGCCTTGCGGTACCCCACTAGTTACTGCCTGCCATTCTGAAAGGGACCCATTTATCCCCACTCTTTGCTTTCTGTCTGTCAACTAATTTTCTATCCATGTCAGTACCCTACCTCCAATACCATGTGCTCTAATTTTGCCCACTAATCTCCTATGTGGAACCTTGTTGAAGGCTTTCTGAAAGTCGAGGTACACCACATCCCCTGTCAATTTTCCTAATTACATCCTCAAAAAATTCCAGAAGATTAGTCAAGCATGATCTCCCCTTCATAAATCCATGCTGACTCGGAACAATCCTGTTACTACTATCCAAATGCTCCGCAATTTCGTCTTTTATAATTGACTCCAGCATCTTCCCCACCACTGATGTAAGACTAACTGGTCTATAATTTCCCGTTTTCTCTCTCCCTCCTTTCTTAAAAAGTGGGACAACATTAGCTACCCTCCAATCCACAGGAACTGATCCTGAATCTATAGAACATTGGAAAATGATCGCCAATGCGTCCACAATTTCTAGCGCCACCTCCTTAAGTACCCTGGGATGCAGACCATCAGGCCCTGGGGATTTATCAGCCTTCAGTCTCATCAGTCTACCCAACACCATTTCCTGCCTAATGTGGATTTCCTTCAGTTCCTCCGTCACCCTAGGATCTCTTGCCACTAAAATATCTGGGAGATTGCTTGCATCTTCCTGAGTGAAGACAGATCCAAAGTACCGGTTCAACTCGTCTGCCATTTCCTTGTTCCCCATAATAAATTCCCCTGCTTCTGTCTTCAAGGGACCCACATTTGCCTTGACTATTTTTTTCCTCTTTACATACCTAAAAAAGCTTCTACTATCCTCCTTTATATTATTGGCTAGTTTACCCTCGTATCTCATCTTTTCTCCCCATATTGCCTTCTTAGTGATCTTCTGTTGCTCCTTAAAAGAGTCCCAATCCTCTGGCTTCCCACTCTTCTTTGCTTTGTTGTACTTCTTCTCTTTTATTTTTATGCTGTCCTTGATTTCCCTTGTCAGACTTACAGGTCAATTAACCTACAAACCTGTTCGCCTTTGGGTGTGGGAGGAATCCGGAGCACAGGCTAATGGAGAACTCCATACATACAGCGCCCGTAGTTAGGATTGAATCCGGCTGTCTGACGCTCTAAGACAGCAACTCTACTGCTGCGCCACTGTGCTGCACAAGGATTTTTCAGAATAATTCTACTTCCCTTCTCTTTGATCATTGCAGGCCATCTACAGTGCGTCAAGTGTTCATCCAGGTTTTTATTTTAAATGTGATGAGAAGTAGCACTAAGTGTTCAGTTTTTCCTATATTTATTGTGCAAAACTGATCAGTGTTTAGTGGGAATGCATTAGAATCCAGGCCCAAAAGGATAATTGGAGCCAGCTGCGATTACTGGCTTGACTTTCAGAGATACCTCTGTAGTTTGTGGAGGTCAGCATTGGGGTTCTTTCCTTGCCTCTTACAAATATAAGGCATTTGAATGTCTACCAATATGGGTCATATGAACTTGTGTGCAAGTGGCTACACTAGGAAAATTGGAGTTCCTTGTTAATATTTAGGTATATCCACATCCAATTTTAAAGAGAAGATACCAGCATTTCTTTTGTGTTTATGGTGTACAACTAATAGAGAGAAATGAGAACATTTAAAAATAAAAACAGGAATCTGAGGTGAAAAACAGAAAAACAGGGTTGAAAAAAGGATTTTATTTTCCATTCCCTTTCATCTTCCACCTTCCATAAATTTCCAGTGTTTTTTCATTTTCTCATTTTTACATTTTTATTTTTACATTTTCTCATGTAAGGAAAAGTTAAGATAAATGAGCGAATGAATGCTTTGAGGTAAAGATAGTGTGATCACATGTCCCCTTTTAAGGTCCACTCCTCTCCTGGCCACAGGCAAACGAGACACAGCCTTCCAATTAAGGATAATTGGACCAATTAACCCATCCTATAGACCTACCCCTTAAAACCACTGGGGGGGGGTGATTCTAGAAATCAAGCCCATCGGGTGAATTCACCTTACTGTGGGCCATTATTCATTATTGTGTTCATTTTTGATCTGATGTCATGACCGACGCCACAATGGGTTTTTAGGAACATCATGAAGGAAAGAAGAGAGATGGATAGATGGAAAGGTTTAAGGAAGAAATCCAAAATCTTTGGTCTTTGAATACTTGGCTTATGGTCATGTATGAATTCAAATTGGGGATGATCAAGGCATTGAAAGGAGCACAGATACCTCAGAGGTTTGGAGGAGATTAAAGGGATAGAGAAAGTCAAAGCCATGTTTTCTTGCAAACAAGGATGAAACTTTTCAAATTGAAACATTGTGTTTTGAAAGTTGATGTATGGCAGCACACAGGGTGATACATAAACAAATCCATGTGTAGGACGCAACAATTAGGGGCCGGTGTGTCGGAGCCGTTCAGTATTTATTAGTTATTTTGCGTATTATTATATTACTTTGTATCCTGCTGTATTTATGGACACTAAGAGGTTAATATTATGCTTATGTAGACCACTCGGAGGTGCAATGGGCGGGACCAGATTGTTAGTATAACTTGTCTAACACTTGCGTGATGCTTTAGGGTGTGTGTGTGTACGCGCCAAGTTGCTGACATTAAGGTCGGCAAGAAGAATCTTAATTACAGAAGCCTGCTAAAGTAATAAGATTTTAGCAAGTTGTAAGTCATGTAGGAATGATGATAGGATTTTAGATTTTTACCACAAGTTAACAACAAGTCATAAATAAGTCAATGACAAGAGATATGTCAATATATTTTATTGCAACTTCAAATAAATGGCTAACTACTATGTCATGGAGATCTCCCTGTTATTTGCGTAAGGAAGGTATCTGCTCCCATTTCAACATTATGCAGTAAGCTATTTTGGAGGCTTTATAATGAAGACGAGAAGCTAGCCGTTACATTGTAAAAATCTAAATTGTGACATCGTAGATTCATCGTAAAAATCTACTTTAGCTGGAGCGATCAGCTTGAATTTACTCTTCAGAAGCGTCCAGCCAGAGCTTGCCTTCGTGAGATACGAAGTGTGAGAGCTTAACTGACCTGGAGGGATTTATTGCTAAAGTTTCTCAACCGTAGAATAGAACGAGCTATCCTCGGTGACCAGAAACATAAATCTATCTTGAGTGATTTGAAGTTAATTCACTCGTAAGAGACTGAAGTTGAATAGCGATTGAAACTAAAGGATCGTTTTTTGCTAAAACTTTGAAGATAAGAAATCGATATCTGTGTTAAATTGGTTTATAAGAAAGCCTGTTAATTGCAGTAAGTTTTTTGGAAAGCTGTTTTCCGTAGCTGGTACTCGGGTTTGGAATGTGAGCCACAAAGTGACGACCTTGAAGAGTGGCTAGTTATCAGTCTTGTTTGACAGTCCATTGAAGATAAGAACACAGCTGTATGTCTTCAAGAAATACAATATGTCTGAAATTAAATCTGATGTTCAGTCACAAGGTGGCGACATTGGTACAAGGCCTAAAGTGGGAAAAAAGGGCCATTAAACTTGCATCGATAGGTCAGAATTTAGCCTATGAAAAACATGAAAAAAAGAAGAAAAGTAAATGGAAACAAGCTAACAGGTTAATGGAAAGCACTAAAGAACTAATGGAATCAACTGAAATGGTACATGAGGTACAATTCAACATGATTCAATTTAACCACCTCAAGAACGAAATCAATGAAGAATATGAAGCATTGAGACTATTACAGCCATCTGCAGGAGAACTTGAAAGGCAAGACAAATGGATGCACCAGGTTGGGAACGCTCTCGATGAATTTAATCAGGAAGTTAATGCGTGTATATACCAAGTTCGCCATGGGACCACACCCCCCAATGTCGAGAGCACCTTATGCCAAGGTGGTGTAGACGTAGACTCCATCAGACCTGATGATAGTGCTTCAAATATCTCAAACTCTAAATTGAGCATCAAATCTCGTGCATCTTCGCGCTCTGCTCATAAAGAGGCTGAGGTCGAACTGGCTGTTCTTGCAGGGCAAGCTGCGTTCTTGGAACAGATGCATGAGATTGAGGCACAGCAGTTAGAAATGGAAGAAGAACAGAAGAGAAGACAATTAGAGGTGGAAGAAGAACAGAGAAGAAGAAGAAGAAGAACGGAAGAGAAGACAATTAGAGATGGAAGAAGAAGAGGAAAGAAGAATGGAAGAGAAGCCAATTAGCAATGGAGAGCGATTACAAGAAGAGGAATGATCAATTGAGAAGAGGGAAAGAACGATTGAAACTAGAGTCTGAAATGGCAACAACCAAGACAAAACTCAGTGTACTTGGTGCTCTGAAATCAAGAAGCAGCTCGATAGTATCTGATAGGAGGAGTTCTTTTCTGGGCAGGGGAGCTGCTCAAAACCAATTGCCAACTAAACTGGAACCATCTCCAGCTAGATGCTGGTATGGTCGAGAGCAACAGGCTGTTAGACCGAAACAAACAACTTCGAGACCATATGCTAAAGCTAGTGATATGGCACATCTAATTCAACACCCTCCTCGAGGGGCCAGAGCAAGGCCTCAGGAACAAAGAGGTGGCAATGGCGTGCTCGTATTAAACCCCTGAACATTACGATGGAGGCCGAAGAGATGTGTAAGGCATAGGCAAAATGATGGCGATCCTGTGTATGATGGTGATGCTTTGCAGTATCAACTTTGTATCAAGGCATTTGAAAAGGAGTAGAAAGAAAGACTGATGATGACAGTGACTGTTATCATTTCCTGGAACAATATACAAAAAGATAAGTGAGAAACTTAGTCTGCAGCTGTCAACACTTACCTTCGGACCAGAGCTATCAGGAGGCAAGGAAGCTGCTTAAAGAGCATTTTGGCAATGAGCAGAGGATTGCCACGGCATTGGCTATGCCAGCTTTCAAGCCAGATGACGTGAAAGCATTACAAGAGTTCTCACTATCCTTAAAGGTTGTTACAATGCAATGGAACAGCTCAAATATATGGATGAAATGAATGTCCCCTCTAATTTGAAGACCATCCTTCTAAAACTGCCTTATAAGCTCAGGGAAAGGTGGAGAGATCGGGCATATGAGATTCAGGGAAGCAAACAATGTTCACCTGGATTTTCCGACATGGTAAACTTCATAGAGGTACAAGTGAAGATTCTGTCAGATCCACTGTATGGGAATATTGAGGAGGCTAAAACAGCAGCAACGGTTAACGGTCCTCCCTTCACTAAGCTAAGAGAAAGGCCGAAAACGGCCAGAATCAGCTTTGCTACGAATACAGAACCTGTCGAAGCACAGGCACAAGAAAATCTGACAACAAAAGGAAAAGTAGGCTGACGTACCTATCGCCAAGCAGCAGGACCCTGGTCTGCTCTGCAATAGAAGGGTTGGCAGATCAAAAGGTTAGAGTATAAAGAAAGGATGGATTTCTTGAAGGATAAGAAAATCTGTTTTGGATGTTTAAAGATGGGTCACATGAGCAGAAGCTGCAAGAGGCATTTGACTTGTGTTATATGCAAAGGAGAGCATCCTGAGATACTTCATATTGAACAGAAGGACAAAGAAAGGAAACCAGTATATACAGAACAGAAGGAGAAGCAGGAAAAGGCAAGTGCGAGCGATGCTGCCCTTTCATCTCAAATGTGTGGACATATTAGGGCCGGTGACGAAGCCATCATCTTCTCCATCATACCAGTGCAAGTAAAGAGCCACAATGGGAGTACAGTGTTGCAAACATACACCATGTTTGGATAATGGAAGTTCATCTACCTTCTGCACTGAAAGCCTGGTAAGAAGGCTGAACATTTTAGGACCAAAGAAGAGGATTCTCCTGCGTACCATAAATCAAGTGAAGTCTGTAACCAGTCGTATTATTTCAGGTTTGGGAATATCTGGTTTGGACAGCAATGATTTTGTTCAACTATCCGATGTGTTTACCAATAAGACCATTCCTGTTTCACAAACATTCCCCAGACAAGAAGACCTGAAGCAATGGCCATACTTGCAGGATGTCAAGATTTCTGAAATAGATTCTACTCATCGGAACTAATGCTTCTAAGGTACTGGAACCTTGGGAGCTGGTCAACAGCCAAGGAGATGGACTGTACACCATGAAAACCTTGTTGGGATGGGTTATTTATGGTCCTCTGAGAAAAGACCACGACAGCAGGGATGGAAATGGCTCTCCTGCTGTGGCTGTCAATTGAGTATCCATTGCGAATCTGGAGGAACTTCTGGTCAAACAATACAATCATGACTTCAATGAAGGATCCAGCAAGGAAAAGGAAGAAATGTCCAGAGAAGAGATAAAGTTCATGGATATTATGAATTATTCGGCAAGGATGACAGATGGACATTATTGTCTAGACTTACCTTTCAAGCAGGAGAATATCAGCATGCCGAACAACCTTTGCATTGCAGAGCAGCGTATCCAGAGCTTGAAACACAAGTTTAATAAGAATGAGGTTTTGTAATGAATATACATCTTTCCTCACAGAAATGATTGATAATGGTTATGCTGAAAGGGTACCAATGGACCTGCTGAATCGAACTGATGGAAAACTGGTACCCCTCGTCACAGGGTGTATCACTCAAAGAAAGGAACCATAAGAGTGGTCTTTGACTGTGGTGCAGTTTTCAAAGGTACATCACTTAACTGCCAAGTACTGCAGGGTCCAGACCTAACTACCTCACTCATAGAAGTTCTCATCAGATTCAGGCAAGAGCCGGTTGCTTTGATGGCAGATATTAAAGCAATGTTTCATCAGGTCAAGGTATCAGGAAAGCATATTGACTATTTGCGTTTTCTGTGGTGGCCCGACGGTGATGTGCAGCAAGATCTTGTTGAATACCAGATGAAGGTACATCTTTTCGGAGCCATGTCATCACCAAGTTGTGCAAACTTTGCTTTGAGAAAGATTGCTGAGGATAACGGAGCATACTTTTCGCAAGAGATGACGAACACGGTAAAGAACAACTTCTACGTGGATGAATGTTTAAAGTCCATGCCTTTGGAACAGGAAGCAATTCAGATGGTAAAAGACCTGACTGACATCTGCCAAATGGGAGGATTTACGCTATCAAAATGGATCAGTAACAGCTGTGCTGTATTAACATCCATTCCTCAAGCAAGCATAACTGAAGAGATCAAGAAATTGGACTTGAACCAGGACAGTCTGCCATTGGAGAGAGCACTGGGATTGTGCTGGTGCGTTGAAACAGATGTGTTCAAGTTCAGAATTGCTGTACACGAACAACCGTGCAACAGACATGGCATCCTGTTGGTAGTCGGCTCTATCTATGATCCTTTAGGATTCTTGGCACCATTTACTTTGCCTGCTAGGTTGATTATGCAGGAACTCTGCAGGGAGAAACTTGGATGGAATGAAAACATACCCCAAATCTTTTCTCAGCGATGGACAGGATGGCTAGCAGATCTCAACAAGATTGTGGAGTTTAAAGTGGACCGGTGCGTGAAGCCTACAAACTTTGGTCAAATCAGATATGCACAGCTGCACCACTTCTCAGACGCAAGCGAAAGTGGCCACGGTACTGTTTCATATCTAAGACTGGAAAATGATAGCAAAGAAGTGCATATTGCATTTATAATGGGAAAGGCCAGAGTGGCGCCATTAAAACAGATGACAATTCCCAGGATGGAGCTTACAGCTGCAGTCCTAGCTGTCAGAGTTGATGCAATGCTGCGGAAAGAATTACAGCTTCAACTGGACAAATCCGTTTTCTGGACTGATAACACAATGGTGCTTAAGTACATCAACAACGAAACCAAATGCTTTCAAACGTTTGTAGCAAACAGAATCACCTTTGTAAAGGATGTTACTGACGTATCAGAATGGAGATATGTCAGTACAAAGGAAAATCCTGCAGATGAAGCATCGAGGACTAACTGCAGACCGTTTTTTAAGCTGCGAAAGATGGACCAAAGGACTGGAATTTCTCTGTAGATCAGACGGGGAATGGCCAAAACATCACTTGGAATCTGCAATTCCTGCTGACGATCCAAAAATTAAGCCAGACATTACTGTGAATGTTAATGTCAAGGATCCATTGAAACCCACAAATTCTCTGATTACTTATTTTTCATCGTGGAGGAAATTGAAGATTACAGTAACTTGATTTCTTAAGGTAAAGACAATGCTCTTGCAGCAGACTCGCAAGAGAAAAGAAATTCAGGCTGCTGTGAATAGCATTGAAAAGGATCCTGACAAGCTGAAAGAAAAGGTTGAAAAGGAGATGCGAGTTTTTGAAGCAACACTCCAAGGACAATGTTTATGTCCAGAAGATCTTTCTCAGTCAGAAAGCGCAATCATCTGTTTCAGTCAAAGACAAAGATTCGAGCCAGAACTGTCAGCACTAGAGAGTGGTGATCCTGTCAAAGGATCACCCGGTGGCCGAGCACTTCAACTCCCCCTCCCATTCCCAGTCTGACCTTTCTGTCATGGGCCTCCTCCGGTGCCATAGTGAGGCCCACCGGAAATTGGAGGAACAGCACCTCATATTTCTCCTGGGCAGCTTGCAGCCCAGTGGTATGAACATCGACCTCCAACTTTAGATAGTTCCTCTGTCCCTCCCTTCCCCTCCCCCTTCCCAGATCTCCCTCTATCTTCCTGTCTCCACCTATATCCTTCCTTTGTCCCGCCCCCCTGAAGAAGGGTCTTGACCCGAAACGTCATCCATTCCTTCTCTCCTGAGATGCTGCCTGACCTGCTGAGTTACTCTAGCATTTTGTGAATAAATACCTTCGATTTGTACCAGCATCTGCAGTTATTTTCTTATACTATCTGTCAAAGGAGGCAGTCATTTATACAAACTGGATCCAAGGCTGCAGGATGGACATCTGAGAGTAGAAGGTCACCTGAATAGGCTAGAGATGCCTGACGAAGTTCTATTATTCTCTCGAAGGACCTCCACATATCCACGTTTCTGTTACGACATATCCATGAACAACTCGGTCATGGACGAAGAAATCATATGCTGGCTCATCATTGTAAAAGGTACTGGATTATCAAGGCTAACTCCGCTGCAAGGAAAATTATAACGGACTGCGTTGTGTGTAAACGGCAGCGGGTAAGAGTTGGGGAGCAAAAGATGGCAGATTTGCCTCTAGTGAGAATTCGACCGGATTAACCTCCTTTTACAGATGTAGGAGTTGACTACTTTGGTCCCATAGAGGTTGAGAGAGGACGAAGTTTGGTTAAAAGGTACGGTGTAATCTTCACCTGCATGGCTAGCAGGGCAGTACATCTGGAGGTTGCATATACACTTGATACAGACTCCTGCATCAATGCATTACGAAGATTCATTTGTCGACGAGGTCAAGTTTTGTCTTTAAGATCAGATAATGGTACAAATTTCATCGGAGCGGAAAGAGAGTTGAGAGAAGCAGTCATAACTTGAAGCAGGACAAGATCCAGAAGGCTATGCTTCAGCAAGGAATAAAATGGCATTTTAACCCTCCGGCAGGATCTCATCATGGTGGTGTTTGGGAACTGCTGATCCGCATGGTTCGCAATGTGCTGCGTTCTGTTCTTAAACAATGAGTTTTAGTCGACGAAGGATTGCAAACTTTAATGAGCGAAGTAGAAGCGATGCTAAATGATCGACCCATTACCAGGAATTCAGATGAGCCAATGGACGTGGAAGCATTTACACCAAACCACCATCTTCAGTTAAAAAGCAAGCCAATATTGCCACCTGGACTATTTGTTAAGTAAGATTTTTACATCAGACGTAGATGGAGACAGATACAATATATATGGCAGATCTTTTTTGGAAACGATGGGTATGAGAATATTTTCCTCTAATTCAGGACCGACAGCGGTGGTCTATAGTCAAAAGAACCTTCGTTGCAGGTGACATTGTTCTGGTGGTCGATTCCATTGCACCACCTAGCTCCTGGCTAATGGGCAAAATATTGGAGACTCTACCAGATGCACAAGGTTTTGTGCGTACAGTTCAGCACCAGACTAAGAGCAACATCTTGAAAAGACCAATAACCAAGATACGTCTGCTACTTGAAGCTGATACCTGAGTACAGCAAGGACTGGTCTTGAAGATTGAAGAATCATTATAGTAGATTAGACGCCAATATATAGTGCATGCCTTTTTGATCATGCATGAAGTTTACGGCTTTTTAAAATATTAGTCATTGTTGCTTTATACACACAACAATTAGGGGCCGGTGTGTCGGAGCCATTTTGCATTTATTAGTTATTTTACATATTATTATATTACTTTGTATCTTACTGTATTTTTAGACATTAAGAGGTTAATATTATGCTTACATATATCATTTGGAGGTGCAATGGGCTGGACTAGATCGTTAGTATAACTTGCCTAACACGTGATGCTTTAGGGTGTGTATGTACGTGCCAAGCTGCTGACATTAAGGTTGGCAAGAGGAATCTTAATTACAGAAGCTTGCTAAAATAATAAGATTTTAGTAAGTCATAAGTCACGTAGGAACGACGATAGGATATCAGATTTTTACCACAAGTTAACAACAAGTCATAAATAAGTCAATGACAAGAGATATGTCAATATATTTTATTGCAACTTCAAATAAATGACTAACTAGTACGTCGTGGAGATCCCTCGGTTGTTAGTTGCATAAGGAAGGTATCTGCTCCCGTTTCTACCTCATACGGCAAGCTTTTCTTAGGGCTTTATAAGGAAGACGAGAAGCTAGCCGTTACACCATGGATGGGATGAGCTGAGGCACTGTGGAGACAGTCTTTTAATAGTTGTGATAGCCAGTTGTGATGTGTACTACTGTAGCATGGACAACATTATTACATTACATACTGCATAACAACCATGGTTCCATTTTAGCCATGTCTTCGATGCTTTAGTTGAAAGTCAGATTAACACAGCAGTGCACAATGGTTCAACAGGGATTTCTGCTGTCTCATGTTGCCAGCAACCTGGGTTTGATGCTGATCTTTAATGACATGTCATTGGAGACATCACTGTCTCAATGTGACTGTTTGGCGAAATCCATACAATCTGGTTTCATCCTGCATCCCAAAGACATGCTGACTTGTCGTTTAATTGGCTGTTATAAATTTCCACTCTCGTATGGGTGGGTGGTAGGAGAATCTGAGTGGCTGCTGGGCTTACCAGAAAGAGTGGGTTAATAAGGCTGCAATTTGACAAATCTTGTGTTGGGTCATATCTTTGAGAGTGCAGTGCCACCTGAGTAATTTACTGGAATACCGGTGCATATTTTTTAAAAGTCTCAACAGTAGATCTTAAAACCAGAGCTTTGAAACTCAAGAGAAAGTGATCATCACTGAGCCTTCGTCAACACTGTTGGATGTGTGGCTCATGGATATTGTCTCAACTAAAACATGAAAGTGCAAGTTGAAATGCATAATTGCAATTGATTAAATATGTTTGATATCTCTATTTGCAGCATTTCCTAAGATTAAAATGGTGCTGGTATTAGTTATTGACTAAAGATGTAGAGAGGCGCACCACCCTCTCTCCAGAGTACTTAGTTACAAACACCGCAGGGCTCACAATCTGTGGAAATCCATTGCACTTATTTACTCTGGTTACAAGACCTGAAATAATTCATTATTGTGCTTTGTTCTCTTTTTAATAAACTAAACCTATTGTATTCTAAGGTACTAAATCCACATCCAAAGATTTGGATGTTTATTTTCATACACACTAGGGTGCAATGAAATTCTATGAAATGTAATCCATTATGCTTGGGATTACTGTCTAGTCATACATGGGCACCATTTCTGAGAGGGTCTGGATCACACACATGATTCAACAGTGTTGAATGAAATAAAGAGAACTGTTCAAACGTTAGCATCCTTTTGTGAACATAGTATAAAGAAACTGGATAGGTATCTGGAAGGAACTTTCTGACCTGTGAGGAGAGGACCAGTTGGATTGCACATACATGAGCTCGATTGGCCAAATGGCCGCCTCCTGCCATTCTGAACTGATCAACCTGAAATGTTCATCCTGACTCTCGCTCCATGTTTTTGCTGAGTATTTCTAACATAGTTGATTCATTGCAAAGGATGGGTGTGTAAGGTCTATGTGGGGTGGGGGCAGGGGGCAGTCAGGGGTGTGAAAGTAGAATTGTGATCTGAAAATTTTGAACTCTATATTCGGCTCAGAAACTTGTGATGCCCCATATCAGAACTATTTATAACTAAAAAAGTGAGAACAATTGAAATATGATAGAAGCTGCAATAAGCCCACATTTTAGGAAGCGGCAATATCACATCAAAGTTACAAAGTATGCTGATGAATTACTTCCTTCAGCTGACTCTTCACAATTGCTAAATACCCTCTATGCAAATAAATACTTCCTGACATCCTTTGCAAACTCATCTATCATCACAATGAACTATTCAGCTCCAGCCTGTTACACTGGTGTATTTTGTATCACATTACAAAGATCATTTTCGAGACATCTTTTTAGTGAAAGAATCTGAAATAATCGTGCTGTTCCCCACATCTCATCTCTCCAAGGACAGCAATCGGGCTTGTTTCCTTCCAATGTATCGCCTGTGGGATTTGAAGACTTCATTACATGCTGGTGTGTAGAAGATCTCCAATTTGTCAGATTGTTAGACCAGGTCATATTGCAGCATTGTCATGTTCTCTGGAGAGCAAAACGGTGTTGGTAAAAATAGCTCTGTGCTGATGATTTATTTATATAGATGCGATACGTGGACACAACGAGCAAGAAGTCATAGAGTTGTACAAATTTACAGTACAGTAGAAGGCCACACAGCTTGCGTAGTCCACACAGCTAATGGACTTTTCAGAATAATTCTACTTCTCTGATCATAGCAGGGCTAGGGCAATTAGAAGGGTCAAAAGGAGCCTTGAAATGTCATTGACGAATTGGATTAAGGAAAATCATCAGGCTTTTACGTTAAAAACACGAGGTTGATCAGGGAGGGTTTATCCGCTCAAGGATAAAGGTGTGAACCTATGCTTGGAGTCGGAGGATGTAGATGAGGTACTAAATGAGCACCGTGCATTTGTATTTACCGACGAGGACTTTGAAGACAGCAAGATCAGTGAGGAGTGTACAAATTGTAAGGGGTTTCTGCGCCGAGCTTTCGCCCGACCTAAGGTCCCCGTGCCTTGCTCTGATCCCTTGACCAGGCCGCGCACACTGGTTCCCCGTGAGTGGTTCGACCCACTCACCCCCTACGGTTCTAGACACTGGACTTAGATGCAGGAGCGTTTATAGTGCAGAAAATTCAACCAGACCAGATTTGAAGACCAGGGTTTAAATGGAAAAGGCTTTTATTGAGCGCTTGGGATTATTGTCCATGAATACTTATACAGTTCTATAAGACATATCTATAAGACACATACCGAATTACATGAATACTTTTGACTATGAATTCTAAAACGCACAGTTCTACAAGACATATACACGACTGTAAGATGGGGAACGTACGACACATCGCAAAATTGACCAACACATATTCCTTTACACACCCACGTTTATTCAAACCACCCTCCCCTCTACACTAAACTATGTCCAGGATATGCAGGATCGGGGTACATGCTCACCATGGGGCTATTACTGGGGTTACTGGCTGTTCATGCTGCTTCTCCGCTGCTTTCCGTGAGGGTCGTGCTTGTCCCGTGAGTTTCTTCCTTCCGTTTCTTGCGTTCCTTGCAGGTTTTCTTGCAGTATTTCTTCTCGCGTTGCGTGCCGGTTCCTCTCTCTTGCATCCGTTCTTCTTGCCTGTCTTTTCTTCCTCCTGCATCCGTTTGACTTCTGCCTTGCATGAGTTTAAAACCCAAAAGTCGTGGCCAGTTATACTATTCTGACCCGTCCTATCTCCCGCCAGATCTCGGGATCTCTTTGTTTAAAAGATATGTATTGAGTTTTCTCTCTGATCTGCGCTTATGTCCGGGAATGGCCAGACGGTGTTAATTGGTATTTCGTTGCGAGGTGATGGGTTTAACTGGTTTCCCATCACCTACCAGGTAGTTTTCTATGGGCTATTGTGCCCCCTTAACGAGATTAACTGTGTAGGTCGGCTTGGGGTATTGTGAGTATGCTGATGTCAGCGCCCCAGTGTCTGGACTTCGACCTGGTTTCGCAGGTTTCTGCATGGCCAATACCCATCCATTGTTCTGGCCGTGGCTTTGCAGAAACCTAGAGACTGGGCTGTAAGGTTTTTACTTTTGTGGCTGGTCACGAGGTCCTGCAGCCATCTTAGGACCCACAGATTGTGACATCCCTTGGTAAACTGACCGCAGCCTTTCTCCGCTATCAGCCCCAGTCTCCCATTTAAAATGTCCAAACTGCAGCTCTTTGGTTTGGTGTTGATTGCAGAATGAGGGAAAACTTCTCAAATCTTACAAAATATGCTAGAATAGTTTGAGATCAAGAAGGAGGTGGTGCTGAGGCTCTTGTAGAGCATTAAGGCGGATGTACCAAGGGCCTGAAAGGATCTATCCCAGGTTATCATATCATATCATATCATATCATATATATACAGCCGGAAACAGGCCTTTTCGGCCCACCAGGTCCGTGCCGCCCAGCGATCCCCACACACTAACACTATCCTACACCCACTAGGGACAATTTTTACCTTTACCCAGCCAATTAATCTACATACCGGAGAATTAACTTATTGAGGAGGCAAGTGAGGACATGGTGGGGGCCGTGATGCGGATTAAAAAATATTTAGCACAGATGAGGCCCTGGAGGACTGGAGAGTGGCCAATGTTGTCTTTTGTTTAAGAAAGGAAGTAGAGAGAATCCAGAGAACCATGGGCTGGTGACCCTCACGTCAGTGGTAGGGAAACTATTGGAGATAATTCTTTGTGGTAAGATTTACTACCATTTGGAAGAGAATGGTCTAATTAGGGATAGCCAGCAGGGCTTTATATGCAGCATGTTGTGGTTTACTAACTCTATTGCTTTTTTTACGAGCTGACAAAGGGGTTGTTAAAGGTAGGGCATGGATGTTTTATACATGTATAAAACCATGGTTTATTGCATATGGCAGCTTTTGTCATATCTCAATTTTGCTCACTACTTTGCAGTTATAAATAGTTCTGCATCACAGATCTCTGAACTGAACATCAAGTTCAGCAATTTCAGATCATGATTGTAATATCACACCCCTGCCATGCCACACCACCCAACCCTAATGCACCATCTTCCACACCCACCCTGTGCAATGAAACAGCAATGTTGGAAATATTCAGCAAAAACATCTGGAGCGAGAATCAGAATTGCCCTACAACTTTGCTTGGCCAGGCAACGCTGCCAGGAGAATGGCCTTTATAGCAAGCTGCACTTAAGCAACTTGGACTTTGAAAATGGCGCCAAAACCTCGCGACTCTTGTATATTGTTCCAGTGAACTATTTCTATATACTTTGTACTTAATCAAGGATTGAGTTTATGCGTAGTTAATAAAGAATTATTGTACCAGAGTACCTGTGACAATAAAGAACAATTGACCATTGACAATTCAGGTTGATCAGTTCAGAATGATGGGAGAAGGCCATTTGGTCCATTGAGTTAATCTATGTGCAATCCAACTAGCCCCACTCCTCACGGGTTGGGAATTTTATTTTGGATACTTATCCAGCTTTCTTTATATTGCATGTTAAGTAAAGGAGGATGACTTTTGAACAGTTCTTTACTTCATTCACCACTGAGTCATGTGTGCGAACAGAACCCTCTCGGAAATGGTGCCTGTCAACAACTGCACAGTAATTCCCCCAAATAGAATTTCAAGGAAAATTTGCACCCTAATGTATACAATAAATTATTCTGAATCTGAATGTGTGGTCATGAATCCAGTACCTTGAAATACAATAGGTTTTGTTTATTTAACAGAGCACAACAAAGTGCAGTAATTAACTATTTCAGATCTTATAACCAGAGTAAATAAGTGCATCAATGAATTTCAACAGATTTTGAGCTCTGCAGTGTTTGTAATTAAACACTCAGGTGAGAAGGTGCCTCTCTAAATCTTTAATCAATAACTATTAGCAGCATTTAAATTTTAGGATATGCTGCAAGTAGAGATCAACCATATTTATTCAATGCTGATTTTTAAAGACGTGTGGCTGGAGGCATAACTATCTCCATGTGACTATGGGTCTCACCAAGCAATCCGATTTCCTCCCGCATCCCAAAGGCATGCTAATTTGTAGGTTAAATGGCTGATGTAAATTTCCTCTCCTAATATGGATGGACAATAGACAATAGACAATAGACAATAGGTGCAGGAGTAGGCCATTCAGCCCTTCGAGCCAGCACCGCCATTCAATGCGATCATGGCTGATCACTCTCAATCAGTACCCCGTTCCTGCCTTCTCCCCATACCCCCTCACTCCGCTATCCTTAAGAGCTCTATCCAGCTCTCTCTTGAAAGCATCCAACGAACTGGCCTCCACTGCCTTCTGAGGCAGAGAATTCCACACCTTCACCACTCTCTGACTGAAAAAGTTCTTCCTCATCTCCGTTCTAAATGGCCTACCCCTTATTCTTAAACTGTGGCCCCTTGGCCCCAATGGATGGAGAATCAGGGTAGCTGTGGGGGCACAGCATAGGGTGGGTTGATGAGGCTTCAATTTGACATATCATATGTTGGGTCATTCCTCTTGAGAGTGCAGGACCACCAGAGTGCTATACTGGAGTGCCAGAGCATATTTTTATGTTTAACTCTTAAAAAGTAGATCTTGAAACCAGAGCTTTAAAACTCGAAAGAAAATGATCATAACTGAGCTTTCCACACACCACTGTTGGATGTGTGGCTCGTGAATGTTGTCTCAACTGAAAAATAAAAGTACAAATTGAAATGCATAATTGCAGTTGATTAAATATGTTTGATAACTCTATTTGCAGCAATTCCTAAAATTAAAATGATGCTGGTCATAGTTATTGATTAAAATGTAGAGAGGCTATTGGCTCTCTGGCTCCAGAATACCGCAAAGCTTAAAATTCTGCTGAAATTCATTGATATTTACTGGTTACAAGATTTGAAATGGTTAACTGTTTGCTGTGCTCTTTTTAAACCTCCTATATTCCAAGGTATAAAATCCATGTCTACACATTTGGATTCAGATTAATTTATTGTCATGGGGTCATTTGCAATATTGTCATTTATTTTCAATAGGGTGCAATGAAATTCCTTGTTTGCATGAAGCTCGCAGAGTAAGCATATACTTGGTAACGATATACATAATAATAGCCGCTTACTGACATAACTATCCACCTTCCGTCTAGTAATAGTTATACTTTCTAAAATTTCTACAAAGATCTCTTCACATAAATGAAAAATCTGGATGGACACTTGTCGGCAGTGCTACCAAAGAACAATAGAGAACTGAGATTACTCTGATCGACTCTTTTTAGCTGCATGTCACAAATTGGGCTGAATGGCCTCATTCCTCCCAATCAATCATTCGGATTGTCTAAGATGTAGGTCATCATTGTTGAATTGGTAGGAAATGATATGCAAGTGTAATTGATGTTTTTCCATATATATTTCATCTCCAGATGAGAATGGGGTTTTTTATAGCACGAATGTATCCTATATACGTAGGTGAGAGGGAAAGTGTTTCTATTTATAAGGCACAGCATCGCACTCAGCACAGCACATGACATTTTCTATAATGATAAACTAACCAGTGATGCTGATCTGAGGATGATGTACAATCTTAGCATTTGGTTTTCATGTCCAATAATGATACGAAGCCTGAAAAATATTTTATTTGCAATTCTAATGCAACAATCGTCAGGAAGTAATTTTAATCATTTGATTGCCTCTCGCAGTTCTACTTGTATCACAATTTCAGTTACTAAAATGTAAATGGCAATGCCTGAAACTGAGTGTCTAGAAATCATGTAAGAACTTGAACATAGAATACAAGAGCAGCATCCTCAAGCCTGCTTAGATAGTCAATACAATTGTGGCTGACCTTGTATCTCAATTCTGATTTTCTACGAAATCCCCATATACTCAGAATCAAAACATCTATTAATCTCAGCCTTGGCAATGTCATTGATTAGGTAATCACAGTGTTATAAAAATGAGATTTCGAAAGATTTACAAGTCTACGACTGATCAGTGTCAAAAATGGCCAATCCCTTATCCAGAGGCTTTGTTCCCCTGTTCTCGACCCTCCTACAGGAGGAAACAATTTCTCAGCATCTATTTTTCAATCACTCTCAGAATCTCAGGCAGATGGAGCTAGGTTATTGTGGGGGGGGGGGGGGGGGGGGGGGCTGAGGGGGGGGGGGGTGGAGGGCAGGAGAGAGGGATGGAGTGCAGGAGGAGGCAGTGGAGGTGGCATTGGAGGGTGGGTGGAAGGGGTAGAGTTGGGAGACTGTGGCTGGTAGGAGGTAAGGGGAACGTGAAGTGGAGAAAGAGAGGTTGGAAGATAAACCGTTAACGAGAGGACATAGGTTTAAGGTGACGGGGAAAAGATTTAATAGGAATCTGAGGGGTAACTTTTTCACACACAGGGTGGTGGGTGTATGGAACAAGCTGCCAGAGGAGGTAGTTGAGGTCGGGACTATCCCAACATTTAAGAAACAGTTAGACACGTACATGGATAGGACAGGTTTGGAGGGATATGGACCAAACGCAGGCAGATAAGACTAGTATAGCTGGGACATGTTCGCCGGTGTGGGCAAGTTGCGCCGAAGGGCCTGTTTCATCATTGTATCACTCTATGATTCTAAATGTAAACATAAGACACTGGAATCTGATAAGTAAGGAAGCAATAATTGGAATGAAATAAGGGAGAGATGATGGGTAAATGGTGTGGTAGAGGATAGAAGATCCAGTACATATAGTGTGTGGGTGATAGGCAGATGAACCTGGTGGGGAGGAGAATGAAACAGAGTGATGGTGGGGGGAGGGTCATAGGTATGGACTGTTTAGAGCTACAGCATGGAAACGGGTCTTTTGACCCACCAAGTCAATTATCCATTTACACTAGTTCTATGATATCCCATTTTCTCTTCCACTTGCTGGGGGCACTTTTATAGAGGTGAATTAACGTACAAACCTGTACATCTTTGGGATGTGGGAGGAAACCGGAGCACTTGGAGCTAACCCATGCAGTCACAGGGAAAACATGCAAACTCCACACAGACAACACCTAAGGTCAGGATCGAACCTGGGTCTCTGTCACTGTGAGGCAGCAGCTCTACTGGTAGTGCTACTGTGCCACTGAAGCACAGAGAAATGGGGCATAGCCACAGGATAAGTGATTGGCCATTTTTGAATGCAATCAGTCATAGGCTTGTGATTCTTTGGAACTAATGTCCAAAAGACTGTGGATGCGTAATATAGACAATTATCATTCCCTGGCTCCCACCACCTCATCTTCACTCTGGATGTTCTCTCTTTACACACCTCCCATCCGGAGGGTCTTATGGCACACTGGTTCTTTCAGGTCCAAAGATCCAAACAGTTACCCTCCAGTAATATTCATTGCCAGGTGGAACTTGTTTATATACTGAGGGACTTCTCTATTGATTTCTCTCATTTTATGCCAGTCTAAAATGTAGCCACATGGGCCCCGGCAACAGCAGTCTTTTTGACGGCAATGTGGAAATGTCCTTGTTCCAAACCTACTCTGGTACCTGCCTCCTCCACCAACGTTTCCTTTTTCAGGAAACGTGACTTCCCTTCCGATTTGTTTGATGTAGACCTCACTCACATTTCCTCCATTTCCTGGACAAATGCTCTTACCCATCACAGCACAGAGATAGAATTTCCTTGGGTTATCTTTACAGAGTCACCTTTCAGTCTACCAGCCTTGGTATCCAATATATCATTATTTTCGCCAGCTGGAACATGACCCATTACCAGTCAGATTCCCTCCCCCCCCCTTCTGCTTTTCCACACTGTAACTTTCTAGTTCATTCGTCCCTACCCTCCCAACTGTCCTCATCACATGGCACCACCCCCTGCAACCATACAAGTTATAACATCATGTGTCCCTACATCTCCTTCCTTACCAACATTAGGTGACCCAAACAATCCTTCCAAGTAAGACTCGGATTCACATGCATCACCTCCAATCCTGTCCAAGTGCTGATGTGATTTTGATGTATCCTCCTGTACACTTTTGAGACCAAGCATAGATAAGGCACCATGTTGTTGGTCACCTTTCCTCTGTCTGCCATGGCCATCCAGACCTCCCGGTTGCATGTCACTTTGTTTTCCCCATTCTATTCCTGTACTGACCTTCCAGTCCCTGATCTTGACAGCCAAGATGAGACCTTTTGAGAATAGAAGAACAGCACCTTATATTCCCTAGGTAGTCTACAACCCAATGGTATGAACATTTTTTTCCCCTCCAATTTCAGGTAACCTGCATGCCTTGTAATCCTTCCACTCTCCTATTTCCATACCCCAACCTTGCCTGCCCCAGTCTGTTTCTAGCTGCCTAGCACTCATATACAATGTCTACTGCATCTCCCATCCTGTCCCTCAAATGGTCAGTCTGTCCTTCATTCCTCCCTTATTTTTTTCCACCTTCCTTACTTACCAGATTCCTTGTCTACAGCATCTTGTGTTTCCACATATTACCTTACAGTCTCTGTGTCTACCTTCTCCAACTGGCTCCATCGACCCGCCATCTCCCTTCTCATCTGGTTCCACTTATTGCTTGCCACCCCTCCCTCTCTACTCTCTCTGGTCGCTATCTCCCCTCCAAACTCTAGGTCCTGATGTAGGGCCTTGACCCAAAATATAAACTAACTGTTTGTCTCAAGCAGTTTGTTTTTTGTTCAAATTCACAGCATCTGTTGTATCTTGTGTCCCTTTCTCAAAATTGTGCATCTTTTAATGAGATTAACTCTCATTCTTTGTAGCTCCAATTATAATGCCCTGTACTACTAATTATTTCCTCATAAGACAGCTCTCCCCATCATTGTTAATCCAATTATATATATTTTTCTCTTGCTGCGAATATTATTAGATCTACAAATTAAAATAGAAACTTTTAGAGAGGTTAACCAGCTTATTAATAGGCAACTCAAAAAGGGTGTGAAAGAGAAAGCAAGCAAGAGAAAAAGAAAGGCAAAGAAAGAAATGATAAGATGCCACACTGGACATTGATTTGCTTCAATTTGTCAATCAATAACTTATTTGCCAGTTTGTTCCATTAGGTCAACAATGTAAGATGAATTTAAGCCACATGGGCTAGGAAGATTCAAGGTTTGATTCCCATTCTACACTGAGCTAGATATGAGATGGGGAAGGGATTTCTTTCATCCTGATCATATTTCAGTGGTCCCCATGATAGTCACATGAGACCTCCATTTGGAATCGGATATTATGTGTAGTGGCCCAAAGGCTCAAGTATTAGCAATGATCTTTTGGACATCGATCATTGAAGAATGGTAAATAGCCATCGACTGGTACTTCTGCAAGGTCTGAGACTCAAAGGAAGGCAAAGTCAAAAAAGAAGGAAAAACAAAATGCAAGTTATTTGGTAGAGTAGGAAGCATAGTTTAATTTTCTTTGTAAAACTTTTTCAGGAAAATGATGACATTAAAGGAGGCACCACAAAAATGGTATTTTGATGTATCTCTAATCAGCAGAAACTTAAAGTATGTAGTCTCCATTCCTAATCCAGTTGAAAGAATAGCCAATACTACCATGTAAAAAGGTAGCAATCAAAAATGTTTCCAGTGCCTAACCAATTCACAGCAATAAGAATTTTATTTTTAATAGGGCATTAAACTTAGGAAGAAGTTAAGGTGCTTCACAGGAATATTAAAAGTTGACACCAGGAAATATTGGTGCAAGTAACCAAACTCCAGTACAAAAATAGGTTTTGATGAGTGTCTTTCCAGAGAAAAGAAAGGGAGAAATGAAGTGATGTTTAAGGAGCTAATTTTAGATTCTTGTGAGCTAATGTATGGCTGCCAATGGTGCAGTGATTACATTCTTGCAATTAGAATTGGAGAAGAAAGAGAGATTATCTATTTCCTCTACTCCTTACAAAGAGAAACCATAATCAAAGGACATTTAATGAGCTATAGAAAGTTTCAATTCCCTCCTGTAAAGCTTTAATTAAATTGAACTAGTTTAACGTTTCCCCAATGATGACATTGCGGGATGTAACAGTGTAAAAAAGATTAATTAATAGTACATATTTAAACTATTTTCAGATCTAAATGTAATATAGCAGTTTTTAAAAAGTTCAATTAATTGTTGCTTCTATAATATTTACTGATATATATTCATGATATGGTTATTAGTAGTTTGGAAAGCTATGATGAGAACGTCAAAGATGGTGCAGAAATGCAATCTTTTTTCTTTATTTGAAGAGTAATCACTGAAGTAATATAGGAAATGAAATATTCAACTTTTCCATAAGATACAATGTGATCATGAGCAGATAATCTATTATAATGATTTTGAATGAGGGGAAAATATTGGCTCGGATACCAGGGAGAATGTTCTTATTTTTGCGATTGTGCTATGGGATCTTTTGTGCCAAGTTGAGGGAATTGGTTTAAAGCTTCATCGAAAGATTGGCACCTGCATCTAACAATTATTGTTGTGCATAGGTATATTCTGGAGCTCGTTCAGCTCTGTCGGAAGGCTGGACAGGTATGGAGGTGGCGGAGCCCTACGGCATGGGCCTGCATCGAACGGAGCCGGCGGCTGGAGCTTATGTTGAACAGAACCACGGCCGGAGTCTAGGATTACGGAGCCCGGAGGTGAACAAAGGTGGACCCGGCGAGAGGGAACCATTGTGATGGAGGGGAGGGGGAACAAAGGAGGACCTGGCATGGAGGACCTGGCATGGAATACTTTGTAACTTTATAACTTTGTCAGTGCCCTTTACGTGGGACTATTTGCATACCTAGTGAATGCAAGCGAAGAAAGTGTTCAATTCAATTCAATTCAATCTTTGGATAAGTCCCACTCAAATATTTCCCCTGCAGAACCATAATGATTTGACATTTAATGCATGATACGTCTCCACATTGGGTTGTCTGGACCAGGTATTTTTCAAGAGTCATAGAAACAAGGAACTGCAGATGCTGGTAAATATATAAAATTACACAAAGTGCTGGGCGAACTCAGCAGTCAGGTGGCATCTCTGGAGAACATGGATGGGTGATGTTTCACACTCATGTGAAGAAGGGTCTCGACCCGAACATCATCTATGTATGTTCTCCAGAGATGCTGCCTGACCTGGTGAGTCACACCTGTGTATTGTGTCCTTTGTGATTTTTCAAGATTCAGTGGACATTCAGTGGACATTTTGTGAAAGAAACTTTGAACATATACTTGGAGTTTTTCTTCTGGTAATTTCTTCCCATGACAGTGCTTGGAATATTGTGTCTCTTTCAGGAGTTAGAAGAGAACCGTACTTATAACTGTTCTGTAACATCCACTGAAAAACACTAGGCATTCTTTCAGGTATAGGCACAGAGTAAATCACATTTAAAGGTCTAAAATTAGAAATAATTTACATTTTAATCACACCTTCTGTTAAAAAATCTCAACTGATTTGTCATCACTAACTTGGTGAAGTATATAAAGAGGACAAAGTGCATGCAAAACATTTGTGCTGATTTTAGCAGACATTTAAAGAAATATATCAAAGGGGCAGATATTTAAGCAGATACTTCAGAATTTTCAGCAATGATAGATTTCATTGAGAAAAAAAGACACGGCAAAAAGGACGATTTATGCCCGGCCACATAAAGAAACTAAGGATGGGATCAATTTGATAGAAAAGACACATGATACCACAAAGAACCGTGAAAATATTCTAGAAATTAGCAAAAAGAAGCAAATATGTTTTGAGAGTAACATTTAAGAAGCAATTAGACAGGTACATGGATAGAATAGGTTTAGAGGGATGAACACAAGTGGGACTAATGTAGATGGAACATGTTGGTCGGTGTGGGAAAGTGGGCCGTAGGGCCTGCTTCCACGTTCTTTGACTCTGTGACTGGACCGCAAGGTCCAGCTTTCTTATTCAAGTCAAGCTTAAAACCAATGAAGATGTGGCCATTATCCCCAAAATGCGCTTCCATTGTAACACCAGTCACCTGGCCAGGCTTTTTTCCCCAACACAAAGTCCAGATTGTCCGTTCTTGGGTTGGACTATCCACATATTATTTGAAGAAACCCTTGAGAGCAATAGAAGGCGTGCAACAACCATAGTGCACAAAGCTGTACCTGCCACCCATCAGGCCTTCTGCTCTGACTGTGCAAGTCTGTCGTTCCCACATTGATGTAATCAGCCACCTCAGAACCTAGAGAACTCACGTGTAAACAAGTCAACCTCAACCCCAAGGAGGAGAGTAAAGTGAAGGCATTGACTATTGATCCAGTAAAGTCATTTACTGAAATGTGTCTGTAATGTAAACATTATTACTTGCGCTGGCCTTACCATTCTGACATTGAAACCATCTAGTTCATGTTAGAGACGGACGTTTCCTGTCATTAATAGGACTTGCCATCATGTGACTCCAGAGGCAGATTAATATCATTGACTCTTTACTATGGTCTGAAATGGCCTCTTGAGCCACTATGTTTAAGCTCAAGTTGAGGATGCTCACTTTTTGATGGATAAAGAATCAAATGGGTTTTAAATATTGATGTGGTGATAAGTTACTTTGGTTGAGGTGAACATTTTTTTAGAGATACAGCGCGGAAACAGTCCCTTTGGGGCACCGTGTCCGCACCGACCAGCGATTCCTGCACATTAACACTATCCTACACACAATTGGGACAATTTACATTTATACCAAGCTAATTAACCTACAAACCTGCATGTCTTTGGAGTATGGAAGGAAACCGAAGATCTCAGAGAAAACCCACGGGGAGAATGTACAAACTCCCTACACACAACACCCGTGGTCAGGATCGAACCCGGGTCTCTGGTGCTGCAAGAACTGTAAGGCAGCAACTCTACCTCTGGGCCATCGTGCCGCCCTGTCTTACCATAGTTCAAATAACCTCTTCCATATGTTTTTATGTTTGTAAACTCTATTCTGTACCATGCTGAATCATTGCAAACACAATGTTACAAATATGTGCAGAGTGACAAACAACAAAAGAATGAAGTAAACAAATTGTTAGATTTTATTCATGCCTGTCTGGGTATGCAAAGGGAATCATCTATATCATTAGAACTGTGCAACTAGTACTGGAGTCACAAGAAACTGACACTGAAATCTTGAGCAATACACAAGGTGCTGAGGAATTCAGCGGGCCAGGCAGCATCTTTGGAGGAAATGGGCAGATGACATTTCATGTTAGGGCCCTTCTTCAAACTGATTGCAGTAGGGGGAAAGAAGCTGCTAAGACAGAAAGAGGTGGGGGTAGGACAAAGCCTGGCAAGTGATAGGTGGATATAGGTGATGGGAAAGTTTGAATGGCAGTTGAGTAGAGTGAAATATAAAGCTGAAGTGGGGGATATCGGTGGAAGGGGGGAGGGGAGGATGGGGGAATGAGGGACGAGGGAATTGGCAATGAGTGTATAAAGGAGGGGAAAGGAGCAGGATAATTGGGTGTGTGGGAGAAATGTGTGGGGAAGAGACAAGGGAAAGAGAAGAGGTTTATTATTTGAAATTGGAGAATTCAGTGTTCATACCGTTGGGTTGTATATGAATATGAGGTGCTGTTTCTCCAGTTTGCATGTTGCTTTACTCTGACAATGGAGTCGGCAAAGGACAGAAAGAATGGTATATGAATGGGAAGCTGAGTTAAAATGTGAGCAACCGGAAGATCTAGCAGATCTTGGCGGATGAAACGTTTTTGGCAAAATGGTTGCTGAGGCCATGTGCAAACTGAAGGAACAGCACCCCATATTCCACTTAGGTAGCTTACAACCAATGCTATGCCATTGAATTCTCCAATTTCAAGTTCTACCATCCCCCCTCTTTCCTGTGCTCCTCCCACCACCACCTCTAATCACCTTGGTCCCTTCCTCACTTTCTTATCTCCCATCCCAGAGTCCCCCATTTCCCTTTTAGCCCCCTCTTTCCTTTCTCTCCCATCCCCTTTTCACCTGGGCGACACGGTGGCATAGTATTAAAGTTGCTGCCTTACAGCACCAGAGACACAGGTCCCGGGTTCGATCCTGACCACGGGTGCTGTCTGTATGGAGTTTGTACATTCTCCCCGTGACCTGTGTAGGTTTTCTCCGAAATCTTCAGTTTCCTCCACACTTCAAAGGTACACAGGTTTGTAGGTTAATTAGCTTGGTATAAATATATAAATGTAAAATTGTCCCTAGTGTGTTTAGTGTTAATGTGTGGGGAACGATGGTCGGTGCGGACTCGGTGGACCGAAAGGCCTGTTTCCGCACTGCATCACTAAACTAAACCCATATCCCTTTCTCTGGCTGTATATTTCATTCCTCTTCACTCCTGACACCCTTTTGTCTCCTTTCCACTAGCTTTATCTACTGTCCCCTACTGTACCTATCTGCAGGTCACATCCCCTCTCAACTGCATGCATCCATCACTTGCCCTTGACCCTCTTTTCCATCTTTCTCCCCTCTACAATAAGCTTGAAGAAGGGTCCCGACCCGAAAGGTCATCTGCACAGTCCCACCAGAGATGCTGCTGGACCCACTGAATGCCTGCAGCACTTTGTATTTCTTTCAACTGGTATTGAGGGCAATTCAAGTGGGTGGAGAGAAAAGATATGTGGTGGTTATAATCCAATAGCATTAATGGAATATTCGACATTGTTCTATAGCAAAGACAGACAGTCCCAAAGGTTGTGTTGCTTTCCCGGTGCATGGGTTAGACGAGGAGGACCCAGTTGCATGGTCCAAGGCACTAACAACATACGTTGCACTCGGAAGGAGGTTCTTTGGAAGGATTATGAGCGGTTTTGGCCTAAGCTGAAAAACAGAATCACAAGGGTGATAATATCTGGATTATCATCTGAGCTCTGCAGAAATTGGCAAAGAGTAAATAAGATTAGGGAGTTAAGCAAGTATTTCAAAGTTTGCTTTGGGGAAAATGGATTAACGAGGCCCTGGCATCAGCACGGGGAAGGATTGAGCTGTTCAATTGGAAGGTGAATCGTGCTGGGAGGGGTGTCCTGGCACATCATGTAAGTACGCTATGGCTTTGCGCACATTAGAAGGGGAGGAGGAAGGTCTCCAGTGATGGTATATTCAATAAATCAAAAGGAAATGAGAGAGCAGTGCACAGGAAAGCAAAGGAGAGAATGGCGGCTGCGTAGATGCAGGACAATTGATCCCAATGTTGGGGGAGTCCAGAACCAGGGGCCACAGTCCAAGAATAAAGGGGAGGCCATTTAAAACTGGGGTGAGAAAAAAACGTTTTCACCCAGAGAGTTGTGAATTTGTGGAATTCTCTGCCACAGAAGGCAGTGGAGGCCAATTCACTGGATGCATTTAAAAGAGAGTTAGATAGAGCTCTAGGGGCTAGTGGAATCAAGGGATATGAGAAGGCAGGCACGGGTTACTGATTGTGGATGATCAGCCATGATCACAATGAATGGCGGTGCTGGCTCGAAGGGCCAAATGGCCTCCTCCTGCACCTATTTTCTATGTTTCTATGTTTCTATGTTTCTCTCCCAGGTCATCCCCAGTAATGATGCCCCATTTGCACTCCAGTAGGTAGCCACTTTGCCCACAAACTTGTGACCCAAAAGAGAAGTTTAATTTGCACTCCGTCATGACAAGTGATTACCAGATGGACAGACAAAACAATCCAAAAATGTTCTGAAAGCCTCCTTGATAAGGTGCCTCACGTCTTCTTGGGAATCCCTAGGCAGCTGAAAATTTAGAAGGAACATTCAAATGGTTCTAAGAACCTGAAATTTATTTGTTAGATGCACATGAAAGCTCAACATAAATGATGGAAAAAACAAATGACCTTCCCAGCTCCTCATCCACCTGCTCCATCAAACATCCACAGCCTCATTTCTGGCAGAGACCGTGGTTCCCACATTGGCCTCATCAGTCATCTCCGAATCCTTGGAACAAAAGGTGGAAGAAAATCATTCTTGATCCCTTTGTTTTGTGCTCTATACAGGAAAATCATCCATGCATGATTAAAAATACACCTTAATGAGCACAGCAGGTAGTGCAAAAAGAGGAAGGAATCGGAGTACAAAATACATTTCATCAGCTACAGAGAAAGTGTATATAAATTAAGTGTAAGGGCTGCAATGAAGTAGATTGGACGATTGGAAACACATTCCTTTTCTTAAGTGAGATTCAAACAAGAGTCTGATAACTGCAAGAAAGAAGCTGTTTCTTGAATCTGGTGTTACTTGCTTTCAAGCATTTGTACCTCCTGCCTGTTGGGAGTGGGAATGACCCGAGTGAGTGCTTCCTGAATACGTTGATTAATTTCCCGAGGTAGCATGGTATAGATGGAGTTGATGGGGTGGGGAGAAGGCTGGTTTGCATGATACACTGGGCTGTCCACAACTCCCTGCACTTTATTGCAGTTTTGCGTGGCACAGTTGCCAAACCAAGCTGTAATGCATCCTGATAGGATGCTTTTGGTGGTGTATCTGTAGAAATTGGTAAGAATCATTTGAGACATCCCAAATTGTCATAGTTTTCTGAGGAAGTAGAAACATTAGTATGCATACTTGTGACTGGAACAAATTGTTAATGATATTTGCATCTAGAAACCTGTAACTCTCGACCATTTCTATTTCAGCATTATTGAAGTAAACTACAATAAGTACACACTGCTTTCTGAGGTAATCTTGATTACTAGTTCCTTCACATTGAGGGAGAGGTTGATATCTTGGCACCATGTTACTAAACTCGCTCTATCTCCTTCCTGTACTCTTTTCTTACTAGCATGGCCCATGTAAATCTTGGGATGTTGTCTAATATTTTACATATATGAATGCAAGTTGTTGCTGTTATCAAAAATATAATTGGGCGAGCATCCTATTACATTCAAAGAGATGATTGGATTAACAGAGATTGGCAAATATTCCACCGGGTGGTGCCATCAGCGATGGCTGCCTCGCCAACAGTCTGTCTGTTTCTTCGTCTTTTATGTTATGTTTAGTATGCTTCAAAAGTTTGTTAATGTTTTCTGATTTGTTTTATGTGGGGGGTGGAGGAGGGGATCAGGGGAAACTGTTTTTCAATCTCTTACTTTGCTGGAGATGCGATTGTTTTCCGGATCGTATCTCCGGTTGCTCTGCGGCCTAACATCATGGAGCTGGAGGCCTTGCTCGGGACTGACTTTGAGCCCCACTGTGGGGCCGTGGACTTACCATTGGAGCCTGCGATCCCTTGCCTGGGATCGACGCTCCAACTTCAACTTTAACACCGAGAAGCTCTCAGTCTCGGGTAGAAACCGACATCGGGAGCTCCAAATCGCAGAAGGTTTTCGACCAGCCCCGACCCGGGGTAGATCGCCCAACGCGAGGGAGATGAGATTTCCCCCCTGATGCAGGAGCTCGATATGGAGGGCCTGACCGCCGGCTACGGGAGTCAAGATCATTCCGTCAATGGAAGGCTCGAGGCCCCCGACCGCGGGAGAACAAAGAAGGGAAGAGATTGAACTTTTTATCGCCTTCCATCACAGTGAGGAATATGGAGGAGTCACCATGGTTGTTGTTCATGTTAAAATGTATTTTGTGTGTTCTGTTGCTTTTTATTGGTATGTCTGTTATGGCAAATGAAATTCCTCGTATGTTGCAAAACATACTTGGCTAATAAAGTATGATTGTGATGATGATGATCTCTACCTTTTTACATGTGATCAAATCTCTATTGTATTTTAATTTTCTTCTGAACCTAAATGAACCTTCAAAACTGTCATATAACTTTGTAGCCTTCATTTGTATCTTGGAATATTTGCATATTCATTTGATGCTCTTGGGTCTCAAATGATGAGTAATTGAGAATTTATTCCATGTAGAGAAACATTCTCAAGTGTTTCAATTGACGGAGTGATCTAGTTATGTAAATTTTCTCCAACTGGTGCGCTATGTTGTGAGTGGTTTAATCAGCATTAATGTGCCTTGAGTGAGCCATTTCGCAAGGAACAAAACCTCGATTCTAGTGAAAGCGCTTTTTCAATCAGATCAGCTTTGACAATCGTTTTCAATCATTTGTTCATTATTTAGCAGAAAAGTAGGACACTTTCAAAGTTACGTACTGAAATAATCTTTAATACAAAGTTTAATACAACGATTAACATCAAAATTAAAACAATGTCACCATATATGTTACACAATAAGATTACAATATCTACAATTTTAGTAACTGTGCAACCATTTAACCATATGATGTGCAATAGTTGTCCCTAAATCTCCTCCCACTCCACCAACCAGGGTGCCAACCAGGTCAGGCAAAGGTTCAAATGCACCTCTAATTTTGTCTGCTGTACTCAGTGCTCTCTACATCAGCTTGACCAATCAACTATTAGCGACTATTTTATTGAACACCTGTAATCTGTCCGCAGTGGCCATCCTAACTTCCTGGTTGTATGCCATTTCCAATCCACTTCCCATTCTGACCTCTCTGTTACACCTTTTAAATCTAACTCCATGTAAACTTAGAGTCTCCTCGTTGAAATCAGCATGTTGCAGTCTTCTGAATTCAGCACTGAATGAGACAATTTCAGTCTTCAGTTAACATCCACCCCCAGCCCTCCATTCCATGCGCATTGTGTTCCCTCAGATCTCATATCTACCTTCCAAGCAGTTTTGCTGTATTTGTATGACAGTTATAAGGCAGCATATAACTAGAGAAATGTACTAGGCTTTCATGGAATATTCTTTCTAAGGAAAACCGATTAAAAACAAAATATCAATGAATAATTTATTTTTTTGGTCTTTCAGTTGAAGTATAACATTGTTACTTTGTAATGTTTTTTTTAAACACTATCATCTCTTCCAAATTTGAATGTTCTAAAATAGAGTTGTAGAATTACCAGAAAGAGCTTGAAATACATACTGTACATTACTCATTAATAGGTATACTTGTCAGGTGAAATTTCCAACAGAAAAAGAATGAAAGATTTTAACATTCATATGGAAATTGATGGATGGTCTATTTATAGACATTGGAGGCTTTTGTCTGTAAATTCTTGTGTGAATCATACGCAGTTAAAATTATTGCATCATTATTATCTGGAACCTTGCGCAGAACTGTAACAATAATGCATTTCATGTTGGCAATTCTGCAGGGACCCCTCAGTGGTAATGAGCTACAGAATGGATGAGGTTGTTTATTGTATGAAGTTACTTAACATGTCCTCAGGACATCTTAAAAAACATTTCACAGCAAATAATTTAATATTGAATCTTGGTCACTGTCGGTTTGTAATCGGGATTGGCAGCAGAGGCATACAGATCAAAATTCAACAAAGAATAAAGGAGTAGAGAAAGATACTTGCCTTTGGGTTGATTTAGTATAGATACACTTTATTGACTCCCTGATTTATGAAATCAATGAAATTCAGAACCTCCAAAGAAATAGCACTAACTCTGCACTGAAGTGTTACTCCTGAACATTAGCCCCGATCTTCATGCAGGAGGAGACTTGAACTAACACAGAGAACGTGCTGAATAAAGTCAAACAAACCAATGAACTTCAAATGTTTTGGACACCCATGTCAATAAGAATATTGAATATTGTGATGCCATATCGGGCATTGAAAGCTTTAGTGTAAAGAAATGGGTGGCAGCAGTAGAGTTGCTGTCTTATAGAGTCAGAGATTCGGGTTTGATCCTGACTACGCGTGCTGTCTGTATGGAGTTTATACGTTCTCCCCGTGAACTGTGTGGGTTTTCTCCAGGAGCTGAATTCACAGGAATTGTGAAGTAGAGGAAGGAATGTGGGTGGAATGGGAGTGAGGGAAGAAATAGGTGCAAGTCCAGGTGGGGTATGGGGGGAGAGAGGGAAGGGGGGGCGGGTGGGGGTACAGAAAGTGGAGGGAGTTGGGAGGAGAAGTGGGAGGGGAGTTTGTTAGTTACCTAAAATTAGAGAATTCAATGAAGAAGGGTTCCAATCCGAAACATCACCTATTCCTTTTCTCCAGAGAGGTTGCCTGACCCGCTGAGTTACCCCCACATTTTCTGTCTAGCCTCAATGTTCATATGATGGGGTTGTAAGTTACTCAAGCATAATGTGAGATGCTGTTCCTCCAGTTTACATGTAGCCTCACTCTGGCGTTGGAGGACACCCAGGACATTGAAAACATTTCCTCGATTGTGTCCATCCACTAGGGTTACATTCTTCACGAGTGAGGACAGCACATTTTCACTGCTCACACTTCTTGTAGATACAGCAGCAACCTCTTTCAGTGAAAATAGTGACATTTCTCACCAAAATATAGTGAGCGGAAGATAGATAGAAATCTGTGCTGATAGTCAGTCTCCCTCTGTAGCAACGTTGCTTGCACCAGGCTGTGACCAAGCAATTTCCCCCCCCTTCTTGAACTAGCTCTAGTTCTCTGGATAACACATGGCACCTTTTCAATGAGGATCCATAAGCTGTTGTAATACAAAATGTAACTGAATGACAGGCCAATAATAGATCACTAGACCAAGTGGACCTGTTGGGCCCAAATCTCTCCTGCATTGGTGCAGCACCCTCTCCTCCCTCCCCTTCCCCCTCTCCCCCTCCCCCCCCCTTGCCCCCTCACACCCCTCCCCTCCCTCCATCTCTCCTCCCCTCCCTCCCCCTCCCCCTCCCTCCACCCCCCTCCCCTTCCCTTCAACCCCCCTTATCCTCCCTCCCCCTCCCTCCCTCCCTCCCTCCCTCCCTCCCTCCCTAGAAGATAGATTTAAACTTTAAAATGTGAATAACTTTAAAAATATAACACCGATTTCAATTAAACTTCTTCCATTAGCACCAAAGGGATGATGGTGAGTAAGGTGGGCCTAAAATTGTTGCGCTATCGTGTACTGTTTTGGCTGTAGTTCAGGAAAAAAAAAAAAAAACGAGGGTTTAAGTATATAGATGTTACAGCTGAGATTACAGCGAAGAGTCTTTAAAAAGCAGAGAACGCAAAATTTAGAACAGAAACTGCTAGAAATTCTTCTAATAAAACCAGGGGAATTTCTCTGGAAAAGCAATGAGGTGATCAATAGTTAGGAGCGTTTTATTGTCATCTGTCCTGAAATGGAGCAATGAGATTCCTACTCCACCGACACCTCAACCTGCGACCACTGAAGGCGCGCCATCAATCTCTTCCCACAGCTGCCATTTGCTTCTGTGCGCTGAGGTCTGCATCACTCCCTTTCCCAAGTTGACCTCAACTTTTAGAGTGCTTCCAAAAGCAGGGGAGGTGTGCTCAGAGCCTGCTCACTGGCACTGATCATCACCATCCATCCATTTGGATCAATGGAAAGTTTTGAAAATGCAGCTTATAGGTTTTACCACACACACATACACACACACACACATCTTTTTGCTGTGTGAATCTAAAGTATATCTTGGAAATTGTGCGCGTTTTTTATGTTGTCTAGCAAAGTAGAACAAAGTGCCAGTTATTTTTTCAAGACCGACATTGCACTATTTAACTGTGGCTTCAAAGTAACATCTACTGACAGTAAAAACAGACTTCATAAATTCAATGTCTGCATCATTATCGATCAGATGGTCAGTGAACTGAATTTTAAATAATGGGGATTATCGTTACCTGCTGTGTCGTGCTGGTAAAAAGGGAACACATCTTCATTCTTATTGACAACAAAGATAAAATGGGAGAGCAGTGTGCCTCGAAGAGAGAGCAGATGCCTAAGGCATCTATCTTGACCTTAATTTATCCACTTATGACGATCCACTCTACCTGTTTGAACTGTCTAAATTCCAGTATTGTACGAGCAGGTTTTTTCTCCATCTAAACATTGGGAAGACTGGAGTTATGTTCAGTTCCATCACCAGCCATGCCACTATTGCCAAGCCACTTATTCCATCCTTCTCCCTTGCAATTGTTTGAGACTGAACCAGGCCATTCCCATTTGTGATCCCAAGATGTGTATCTCTGAGTATCTGTGCCATCATTGAGAATGTTGATTTGCACCTGTTTGAGGTTGGGTAGCTGTGGCCCAGTCTCAACCCATCTGCTGCTGAATTCCCTTTGACTATTTCATTGGCTCCTTTTTTCCACGCTCCATGAACCTGAGATCATCCATGATTCCAAGATCAATAGCCTGGATTTATATAGCATGTTTAACATTAAAGAAAATCCCCAAATGGTTCACAGGAACACTATCAAAGAGAATGTATAGATTTTATGCTTTCGTCTTCAATCTTCCAAACATATTGAAGAAAAGAATTGCTCTTCGAGGACTGAATTTAGAATCTGGAATGGTCTTCCACCTTGTATTGGTTCCCTCTTTAAAGGAGATGAGCAAAGAGTCTGTCATTCATGTATGAGACTCTGCCCCTGTGCAGATGTCTGATCAGCGACCCTGGCATTCATGCTCCCTGGAAAATGATCCGGTGTAGGAGCCCAGGACAAGGTTCTCTCGATCTAATACCAATTATTCCAGGGCAACTTTCGTCTGCTTCAAAAACTGGATGATTCTTAAACAAGGATGCAGGATTGGATCTTGGACATTCTCAGTGTGCATGGTACATTGTGAAGTGGTTAAACATTACGACAGAAAGTATTAAAACACGTCTCCATCAGGCTTGTCTGTTGAATGCAACATGTTCCAAGGTATTATTTTGAAAAGCAGGGGAGGTTTCCCCAGTGATCTGCCAATAGCTCAAACATCACCCCAAAAAAAGATTATCTATTGGTTACATTTTCCTGCTTTGGGAGCTTTCTGTGTTGACATATTCCACTGGATTTTTTTGCATTATATTATTGACTACCCTTGAAAAAGGGAGTTTAGACTTTAGAGGTACAAAGCTGGGTGGTAGTGTGAACTGTGAGGAAGATGCTCTGAGGTTGCAGGGTGATTTGGACAGGTTGTGTGAGTGGGCAGATGCATGGCAGATACAGTTTAATGTGGATAAGTGTGAGGTTATCCACTTTGGTGGTAAGAATAGGAAGGCAGATTATTACCTGAATGGTGTCAAGTTAGGAAGGGGGGACGTACAACGAGATCTAGGTGTCCTAGTGCATCAGTCACTGAAAGGAAGCATGCAAGTACAGCAGGCAGTGAAGAAAGCCAATGGAATGTTGGCTTTCATAACAAGAGGAGTTGAGTATAGGAGCAAAGAGGTCCTGCAGTTGTACAGGGCCCTAGTGAGACCGCACCTGGAGTACTGTGTACAGTTTTGGTCTCCAAATTTGAGGAAGGATATTCTTGCTATTGAGGGCGTGCAGCGTAGGTTTACTAGGTTAATTCCCGGAATGGCGGGACTGTCATATGTTGAAAGACTGGAGCGACTAGGCTTGTATACACTGGAATTTAGAAGGATTAGAGGGGATCTTATCGAAACATATAAGATTATTAAGGGGTTGGACACGTTAGAGGCAGGAAACATGTTCCCAATGTTGGGGGAGTCCAGAACCAGTGGCCACAGTTTAAGAATAAGGGGTAGGCCATTTAGAACGGAGATGAGGAAAAACTTTTACAGTCAGAGAGTTGTAAAACTGTGGAATTCTCTGCCTCAGAAGGCAGTGGAGGCCAATTCTCTGAATGCATTCAAGAGAGAGCTAGATAGAGCTCTTAAGGATAGCAGAGTATGGTGAGAAGGCAGGAACGGGATACTGATTGAGAATGATCAGCCATGATCACATTGAATGGTGGTGCTGGCTCGAAGGGCCGAATGGCCTACTCCTGCACCTATTGTCTATTGTCTATAGAGATACAGCGTGGAAACGGGCCCTTCGGCCCACCGAGTGCATACCAACCAGCAATTACCCCCATACACTAGCACTATCCTACACACTAGGAACAATTAAGTTTTCCTGAAGCCAATGAACCTACATACCAGTACGTCTGTGGAGTGTAGGCGGAAACTGGAGCAACTAGAGAAAACCCAGGCAGTCACATGGAGAATGTACAAACTCCGTATGGACAGCACCCGTAGACAGGATCAAATCTGGGTCTCTGGTGCTGCAAGGCAGCAACGCTACCACTGCACCACTGTGCCACCCCTAAATTGATGGGAATGTGGAGATAATAAGGAAGGTTAGGATCAGATTAGTGTTAGATCAAATAGGTGCTTGTTGGTCAGCAGAGAGTATGTATCGATGTACGGCCTGTTTCCATACTGTATCTCTCTCTATGACTCATGGTATGTAATAGCTTTCCGTGCTGCTGTGTTTTCTTCATTACAATAGTGACCACCTTCAAAGCGAATTCATTGGCTGTAAACTGCTATGGGAATTCCTTAATTGGCTGGAGAAAGTATAATAGAATGAAAAACCTGTACCTCATTCAGCATAATCCTTTGCATTCACATTCCATGCAGCAGAATGTGTTGCTAGCATCTCATTCACGTGTCCTTAATAAATTTATTGAATTTGATTTACCTTTCTTGACAATTTATGGAAAAAGGGGCAGAAGATAGCTCTGGCATTTAAGATCAAGGAGAATCCAAAGAGATTATATAAATACATTACGAGAAAGAGGGTAACTCGAGAGAGAGAGTAGGGCCCCTCAGAAACCAAAGAGGTCATCTGTGTGGAGCAGCAGGAGATGGGTACAACATGAAGAGTAGTGGCCCCTGTGGAACACCACTAGTCACCTGTAGCCAACCAGAAAAAATACTTTTATTTCCACACTCTGCCTTCTGCCATTCAGTCAACCACTTAAATGGGTAGACACAAATATGCTGGAGTAACTCAGTGGGTCAGACAGCATCTCGAGGGAGAAGGAATGGGTGATGTTTCGAGTCGATGTGGTGTAATCAAGTAGCCATTACAGATGTGGTTGGGAATTAAATATTCTATGATACATTTACTTGGGCAAAATGAAAAAAACAGAAATTAAGCAGAATGGGCCTATGTGATCTAGAGCTTAAAAGTGTTCTTGATTGACATCATAAATGTTCTCAATTATGACTTTGTGCTGATAATGGACTAATAGTCAATGCTAATGTTGTGGACACCATTACATTTAATTTATGAATGGTACAGCACTGAACAAGACAATTTGGACTTGGAGTCATGAAAACAGGCTCTTTGCCCCATAATCTGAACTAACCATCATACTTTCATTTTGATTAATCTGTACTTTTATTAAACTCTCCTTGCATTCCCATCAATTTCTTCCCCCTCCCCTTCCCAAATAATCCACTTACCTACATGCTAACTTGACAACTTGGGGATGTGGGTCACAAGGAGAACATACAAAACTTCACACAGACAGTACTGAAGGTCATGTTTGAAAATGAGGCAGCAGTTCTACCAGCTGAGTCTGCCTACCCTTAACTGAAGAACAGTTGCCCCATTAGACCTGCATCCTTGTTTTCTCCCATGCCCCTGAAATTTATTTTCTCATTATATTAGCTAGCTTTTAAAGAAAAATTTGAAAAAATGTTTTAATTGCCCAGCATTCTTAATGCTAACCTTTCTTTGGATACTAGACTTGATGTAAAGCCTCAGCCATGAAGTAATGGCCAATGAAGTTCGAAGATTCTATGGCTTATATCTACTATTTTCTTGGGTTCTGTGCTCATAACTGCATACAAAGTTAATCCTTTTTGTCGATTTCTGGACATTTTATCAATCACCTAAAACATAATTCATCATTCTCAACCCTTGAGCTGTTGGAAGTGATCTAACCTTATTTACTCTATACCAAAGCTTTCATTTGAAAAGTATTTTTCTTGGCCTTATCTGCTTTAAGGAGAACAATTTTAGATCTCCTGTTAGCAGTATTCCTGTTTAATTAAGAACCACGGCTTGGGACAAAGGGTCAAACATGACATGCAAATAAATAATTTTAAAAGGTTAATTACCCCAAAAGATTCTTGGGATGGGGGGTTGCGGTCAAAAGTGAAAAATATCTGATCCACAGTGTTTCATAAATTTACAGCTAGGCTTATTTTAGCTTTTTCACATTTTTCAATCAGATGATGCAACACTAAGTATTTTATGATAAACGTTTTAAGGCTTATATTGAATACCTTTTATAGTCCTTCTGACTGAGGGACAAGTGAGCATACTTCAATTTTTTTCTGATTTCCCAAGTTATCCTTGCTTGATTTGAAAGTCATTTCATAATTTAGAAATTATAATTTCATAGCAAGTCACAATTGAAAATAGGTTGCAAAATTAGATTGATCAAGTGATATGTGACAAAAGAATTCTAGATATTTTGATACTGATCTCAACATTTAATCTTTAATTTACTTGCATAAATTCAAATGAGGACCACAAAAGGTTATTTTAGCATAGTTTAGTTTAATTCTTCTTCTTCTTATCGTGTCCACTGTGACACTGTGAAGAAGTTTAACTAAAAGATGCAGCATGGAAACAGGCCATTCGGCCCACTGAATCTATGCTTACTATCAACCACCTGTTCATTAATTCTATGTTATTATCTTAATATTAATCCCACTTTTATATCTACTCTCTACACACTAGGGGCAATTTACAGGGGCCAGTTATTCTACAAACCCACACATCTTTGGAATGTGGGAGGAAACTGGAGCACCCATATGAAATCCGGTGGTAAAAGGGAGAATGTGCAAACGCCACACAGACAGCACCTAAAGTCAGGATCAAACCCAGGTCTCTATCACTGTGAAGCAGCAGTTCTACCAGCTGTGCCACTGTGCCACTCTTTGTTTATCATTGTTGCTTCTCTTAATAAATAAATTCCCTGATTGGCAAATATAGGTTCATGTGCCCTTCCACTTTAAAAAATATATCCCCCACCCACTAATAGGTTGGTTGAGCTATCTTAAAGTAGCAGCCATGGTTGGATTAGGAACGTTGCATCTGAGTCAGAGTTGTCAGTTGAGACTCACTTCAGAGACTTGAACACAAAAATCCAAGCTGATGCTTCAGTGTATTATTTATAGAGCACTACTCCAAATGTGGAATTGTTTAGACAAATTATTGATACAAGGCCTTATTGGCCACCTTCAGCACAAGTAAAAGATCCTATGGAAATATTTTGAAGAAAATATATTCTTTGACCAACCTGAATGGTCACTGTTACATAGATATTTGTGGGATCATGCTATTCTCAAATAAGCTTCTGTATTTTTCTATATCGCAACACTTCATATAATTCAGGATGTTGCTGTACATGATGCAAGCCTTTAAGTAACTAGAATGTAACGTGATGCTGTCATCTTTTGACATGTGATTACTGTTGATTTACTCACATTGGAAATATATTTTAAAAACAGGAGCAATTTTACTTAATATTTTAATCTTTTACGAATTTTATAGCAATGAGGAAAATAAAACTTCTTTCATGTTTTCAGATGGATTTCCTTTACGTTTTTGTTCGCGTTGCTTTTTCTGCAGACACATCCCTTGCTTTATGTGAGATGCTGTGAAACGGACTGAAGCTGTCTTGGAACAGATCCAAGTATATGTCCATTTGTAGTGGGCCAAGTAGGCCAAAATAACGACAAGTAGGCAAGGTTAACGAAAGCATGTTTACTGTATCTCTGGAACTCCAAAAGGGAATGAGAGTCATGCGGTCCTTGACCTTTATACTCCCGGCCGAAGTCCGCCTCCTGTTGATGGGAATTCTATTATGAGTCTGGCACCATAATGGACTCAAATGATTGAGAAGGACTTCTACGCTCTTTGCATAATGATATGACAAGTAGAGATGTAGAAACGAGGAACTGCAAATGCCGGTTTACACAAAAGGACACAAAGTGCTGGAGTAACTCAGCGGGTCAGGCAGCGTCTCTAGAGAACATGGATGGGTGAGGTTTCAGGTCAGGTGCGGAGGGGAGAAGAAATCTGGAAAAGGGGAGAGGCAGGGCAAAACAAGGCAGGTAATAGTTGTAGAGCACCAGCAATCACAGAGGGGATACAGTGTGAGAGGGTTTCATAAAACGAAGCATTCTTGCAGAGCTGTTTGGACTACAAGTATTCACTTGGGCACTCTGCTCTTCAAAACAATTGTGTAATGTTTCATGTCCACCCAAGAGCACACAGGGTCTCAGTTTAGTATCTCATGTGAAAGGTGGCATCTTCGATGATGCAGCACTCAATCAATAGTGAATTAGAGCATCAGCCTAATATTTTGTGCTCAGGTTTCCCTGCAGACAACTGGACATTTAATAAACAGGATATCCAGTGAAGATTGGGAATTGAAGGGACTGGCTATAAGGCTTTTATGAAGGGAACAGATGCTACAAAGTTTAAGAGGACGTTTATGCAATATAATAGTGGTTCATTGGTCATAAGGTCATAAGTGATAAGAGAAGAATTAGGCCATTCGGCCCATCAAGTCGATGCCATTCATTCATGGCTGATCTATCTCACCTCCATTCTACTGTCTTCCCCCATCGCCCTAACACCCATACTAATCAATAATCTATCTTGGAAAGAATTATTGGGAGGAAGAGATGGGGATTAATAGCAGGGGAAAGGTATGGCTGGGCAGGGCATGGAGGGATTTGAAATAAGGACTGAGCATTTGTTGCTAACTTTCTTGGATACAAGGAGATAGTGTGGCCTGGAGGTAACAGGAGATGTAAATACTAACTGTGCCTAGAATAGATCTGGACCTTGAATTTAAAACCATGGAGAATTGAGACATTGAGAGAGAAGAGCAATACTTTCATCACATTGTTTATATCGATTTCACACAGAACTTGAGATTGTCTTTCTCCACACACTTGAAACCAGAATTCCTGGCCAATTCACCAATGCAGTAGCAAGGGGGTAATGTAAAGTTGTAGGTGTTGTTTTTCGAATGAGGGTTCAAGATCCAATTGCTCCAATTTGAGGAGGACTAGCAGAGGCATTCTTGGTGTCCTGGCCAAAATGTATATAAGCATGAAATAGAATTAAGAGTATACTAACTGCCTTTTCGAGCCAACTGTGACATTGAATGGTGGTGCTGGCTCGAAGGGCCGAATGGCCTACTCCTGCACCTATTGTCTATTGTCTATTGATGGCTCAAATATGCCTTTTCTATGACCGTGTTCCTCAAGTTCACTTATCCAGTCCATCATCCTCATCTCTATTAGTTATTCAACGTCCACTTCTCATCTTCGAATGTGCTCAAAGACTGGACGTTGCAATGAATTTACCTCTTGTGTAAAGAAATTTCTTAATGTTTCAATTTCATTTCATCTTGAGATAATGACCCATCAACATGCTTTAAAAAAAGAAAGCTGATGTGTTTATTACCCACATTGCTGTTATACCAAGTTGACTACTGACTTAAATGCAACAATGGCCACACTTTAAAGGCATTTAATCAGCAGTAACGTGTTTTGCTATGGCGTTGTAGGCGCTATTTAGATGCTTGACAAGACCAGCTTGTCAAAAGAACATGAATGGAATTATTTTGTTTAAGTCGGTCCAGCAAGCGACCAAGCTGCAGAGGGCGCTGGTGTTGTATCTTGGAACATGTTCTCTGAAGAAATAAGGCTGTGATTTTTTTTCAAAAAGGAAAGCTTGAGAAAGCGCTGAGTGGTGTCTCTGGCTGTCAACGCTCTGCGCGTTCAACCCGCCAGAGCCTTTCGTCCCAACCGCAGCGACGAGCATGGATTGCATCTCCCACCACTGGATCCCCAGTCCTGACCACACACCTCGCTCCTGCTGAAGTGGGCTGAGGAGATTGAAGAAAAGTACACCGGTCGCCTTCTGGAACCTAGCGGGCTTTTACCGAGCATTTCCAAAGCAGGTAATTTATTGTCATTTCGAAAATTTCTTAATTTCCCATTTTGTTTCACAATTGCTGAGTAACTTTGCAAAGTAAAACTCAGCTGCACACTTTTATTGATCCCATGCAAAAAGGGGGATGTCACAGATTTTAGCCACTAATTTCGCTTCTGCAAACCTGGTTTTATTTTGTAAGAATCAGTTATTTTAAATTGCAGTGAAATTCTCCTGGAACTCTGCAGAATGGCTGGGGGGCTGGAAGCTACCTTGTCATCAGACCAAATCCACTTTGTGCTCTCAATTCTTGCCAGTGTTAAGGAATTTAAGAGGAACGGCGGTTCCCCTCTTTTCAACAGAGGACGCTGATTGGAAGGAGGGAAATCCATAACAGATTAAGTCCAGCTGAAAGGATCTCTGTTTCAAAGCTAAATGGATAATATCTTAAAACAATCGATGGGCACCGGTACAGAGCGATTGTTGCCACTTTTTAATGAATAGCAGGTGCACTGGAACACGCCTAATGATTGCCCTGTCGATATCATGAAGTCGGAACGTTCAGAGTGTGTTTGAAGATGATGATCCCGCTTGAGGAAGATGCATGGCATCTAATCAAACTATTCTCGGTTTCTTTCCAAGGACGTGGTCGAGTTTTAGAAATAAAGATTTTAGGATAAAATGAGTATCAAACTTTATCCTCCCGAACCCCGCACCCTGGCCACAGTTGCTTTGAAGTACGAGGCAATGACATTGTTGTAACTAGGGTGAGTGTGGGAGTGAAATTACTGATTTGGACATTATTTACAATGCCAAATAAATGACTAAAGTACTCGATTAAATGTCTTAATTCCAGAAACGCCTCCAACGGTGTATTTAGGAGATCGTATGTTTTGTTGGGATTGGTAGCGCAGCACTGAACTCTGAAACCCGGCTGTTTATGGGCAGAAGTTTTATAAATAGTGGCAGCAATTGATTGTGAAGCTAGATGAATGATGATTGAATGAACAATTTAATGCCCATTCAGTTTAATTTATCTTGATGAATTTGTATCCAGAGGGATAAAATCACAGCATTAGCGTTCTATGCATCCAACAAATGTTTGCAAACTTTTGTACCACATTTAAACAATTTAAATACACATTTTTTCTTCAAAGTATCACTGGGAATTGAACAACAAAGATGTGTGGATTCATTTACCATTGATTTTTTTTAACCTGAGCAGTGGTTGAGTTATTGAGTTTGTAACTTGGATTCAAAGGTCTTTTATTAACACGTGTATCAAATTTCGGTACAATGATATTCCTATTATCGTATAGCCATACTAAAAAAAAGCAACAAGACACACAACTGCATAAAAGTTAACATAAACATCCACCACAGTGGATTCCCCACATTCCTCACTATGATGGAAGGCAATAAAGTCTAATGTTCTTCCCTCATTTTTGGATTCGGATTGACCATTGGAATTCTTGTTTGTGAATGAGCAAAACAGTGAACTGAATGGAAACCAAAGATTTATAAACAGAGCTGGGAAAACAGATACAATGATAAAGCATTGTAGAAGAAACACCCAGGAAAAAATATCTTTTTTTGTAGGAAGGAACTGCAGATGCTGGTTTAAACTGAAGATAGACACAAAATGCTGGAGTAACTCAGCGGGACAGGCAGCATCTCTGCATAGAAGGAATGGGTGAGCCTTCTTGAGACTGAATATAGACTGAATAAAATATCTTGCCTGTTTTTTATTAGGCTTTCATCATTTAAATCTAGAATAATACAAATGCTTTAACTGCTGTTTCGCATGAATATGATCTGAACTTTTCATTGCTTCTCTTAAATCTTTGTAATGATGTTAGTAAGGTTTGTACAGTTTTCTGAGGGAGAGAGAAAACTTTTGAGTAGATTTTGCTTAAGACAAAAACTGAGTGGTTTACTCCATACCAGTCGTAAAATAATAAAGTGCCTGCAGTTTTGTGGAAGAAACACTTTAATGTTATGATTTTTCTAAAATACATCTACTGACACATTTAACTTTATAGTGATGATTCAAAATAATGTCAGGGTTCCAGTTTGAGGCAGGAAAATGCAGTCAATGGAATTAGTGATGGGCGGGGGGCGGGGGGCGGGGGGGGGGGAGAAATGTTTATTAAATTGTAAAATTTGGCAAATCCACTGGGACAAATTGGAATACTAATGTTTAAAAATCAAATATTTGATGGGACTCTAGCAACCTGTATAATGTAAAATGTGAGAATTGTGGTGAAGTGTTCCTTGTCAAAATGTTATGTTTTGTACTATAACATGGAACAAGCTTCACATTTTAGTCATCATTAGAGTCTAATGTACTAGAAGTAACTAACACGCTCGATCTATGCTGATCCATGACTGGAAACTTATGTGTAGTAGACTTTGTGACGGGGAAGTGAGTGAATTGAATACAATATGTTTGTTTAGTTTAATCCTTTCCCATTCAGTTTGGTAGGATAGCTCGCAGGGATATCCTAGTGATATGATTTGTGTCAGCAGTATCTCGGGGGATAACACTTAAAAATTGAGCTGATGTCCAGGTGTTGAGAGTGTGCTGGACTGGTAGAGGTACTGAGCTTGTTTATTTTCTTAAATGGGCTTGGTACAATATTAAAGATCAAGGAAATTATCAACTGTGTCCAAGCCATTATTTAATCTTCAACCAGTGTGACTAGAAACTGATGTTTTGTTATGTTGATGCGTGTGCGAGCTTGCTGTGTACAGATTGATTTACAAAATTTTCTACCATTATTTGACGCAAAGTGTTTTCGGGCATACTGAAAGGGAGGTAAAAGACACTAGAGAAATGCAAATCTTCCAATTTGGTTGGTTTGTAAACTTAATGATTAGTACTTTAACATTGGCATAATTAAGCATTAATTTTGTGATTTTCTTCTTGAGCTGGGGATTGAGTTATCTGACTGCACCAATGCTGTGTAGCCAGCCCTAAACAATGTGCATTCCAATTAGTAGGAAAAGGAAGGGATGGGTCACAATTTGCCAAATCAAAGCATCTTTCAGTGTGATGTTTGAGTTATTTCGTACACCATTTATTTCCAGGTCTTGTACTGTAAGTGCCATCTGGATGGGCAGGGGATGTAGGGTTACTGGCAACCTGGGAGCCCATAGAATGATGAAGCATCTTATGCCATGAGAATTCTTTACAGAGAAAGCAGTGGGTGCTTTGGAGACTTATCAGAAAGAAATGAGACAAAATAAACCTAAGATGAAATGTTTTAAAGTTAACAGCATTTGCCAATTTGATTGAAAATGAGACCGAAGAATTTAAATTGCTCCCTGTCTGCTACAATGAGATTCATCAGCATTTCATTAACAATCACTGCATGAATTAATCAGCCAAGAGGATTCTGAGGGACTGAGAAACGTTGGAAGGGTGTTTGACCTAACCTTGATATTTTTTGTACATTAAGTTCCTACAGAAAGCCCAAACTTTCTGTGGTGTGCCTGCCTGCAATTCAACCAATCCTTTGGGAGGTTGGGGTTGAGATGCAAGCAAGGTGAATTCAGCACTGGTTAAATGGAACAGCTAGCTTTCCATTAACATCACAAAATTTGAGCATTAAATGCAACCTGTGTGAAATTCCTTTGTCAGAAATGGCTTAGTTTTGGTCTTGGCTGATTTTAGTGTTTGCCTTGGTGTTATCTACAGTTGGCAGGTATGCATTAGGTATTTTTCTTGACAAGTATTTCTTTTCCACTTCCAGATTTGGCTTGCACTTTTCAAGTGGCAATTCCCATTTGGAGGGTATTTTATTTCAATTTTCCATCAGTTCACTTCACTGGAGAAAAGGAATCAGTGAAGTTTCAGGTGGAGACCTTTCTTTAGACTGAGGAGAGCGAATAAAAAGGTGCAGGTTCCCTTTCCCCTGGCTCTCAGTTTGAAGAAAGGTGTCAACCTGAAATGTCACCTATTCCTTTTCTCCAGAGATGCTGCCTAACCCGTTGACTTGCTCTAGCATTTTGTGTCTATCTTCGATGTAAACCACCAGTTCCTCCCAACACTGTGCATGTTCCCTTGCTTCAACCCAATTTGTTCAGCAAAGAGGATAGTGATACAACATGGGACCTGGAATCGTACGGCATAGGAACAGGCTTTTCGTCCCACAATGTCTGTGCCAAACATATCATGTTAAATGAATTTTGTGCACCAGATCCATATCACTCCATTTCTTGAATGAATGAATGATGCTTTATTGTCACATGTGACAAATCACAGTGATGTTCTTCGTTTCGCCCACCCAAGGTATGCAAAGAGTCGCCACATAAAGGGCGCCTACAAAGTTATGTATCCCATTTTAACACAAAGCATTGTGAACATATTCTATTGTGGTCCCCCTTAGTTCTCGGTGGTCCCCCCACGTTGGGTCCCCCTTTGTTCTCTCTCACGATGGTCCCCCCCACACTGGGTCCTCATTTGTTCTCGGTGGGGCACCCAAGCTCCGGCACTCACTTGGCCCTTTCTCGACCACCGGTGCCATTGGCCTCAACCGTCTTCACTTGACCTCGACTGCTGACCCCTTCCGGTAGCTCGAACACCCGCCTGACCTCGAACGCTGGCCAGAACCTCCTCTCCGATTGCCGGCCCAACCACGACCACCGTCACCCTCATTGACCGTCAGCCCAACCTCCTCGACGGCTCCGACCCAGAGTCTGGCCGCGGGGATCCGCTGCCTGGCTTCTCCGCAGCCTCCTGTGAGGCATCAGCTCATCTAAAAGCATCTTAAATATCACTATCATATCTGCCACTCCTGGCAGTGTGTTCCAGGCACCCACCACTCTGTGTAAATAAAAAAACATTGCGTTGCAAGTCTGCTTTGAGTAGGCTTCTGACTGTCTACCCGATCTGTGTCTCTCATACTTTTACATACTTCTGTCAGATATCCAGACAGAATAGCACAATTCTCCACAAGTGGCTAATGTACCTTTAGGAATGCAATGAAAACATCCTCACAACTGACGCTGTATACCCATTAAATTGATATCTTAGTTTCAAACTGCTTGGGCTGTACCTGTTGAAAATGGAGCTTAAGTTATTAGTGTAACACTTCGCCTCTGTTTTTGCTGAGAGATTGGGGTTCAACTTTGATGCTGAGGGTCCTTATTGGGCAGTTTTGAGTTTGAGTTCCACCTCAAAATCCTGAGCACAAACAAAAATCAGCATTCTTTAGTTGAGATATTAAACCTGCTGTTTCAAGTGGAGTTAAAAGATTCTATGGCATTTAGAGAGTGTTAGTTATGGCTCTTAGGGCTAACGGAATCAAGGGATATGGGGAGAAAGCAGGAACGGGGTCCTGATTTTGGATGATCAACTATGATCATATTGAACGGCGGTGCTGGATCGAAGGGTCGAATGGTCTCCTATTTTCTATGTTTCTATGTTTCTATTCTGAAGGCAAAACAGGGGTTGCCTCCAGTGTCCTCTGCAATGTTTATTCCTGAATCGACATTGTGAAATAGCAGCAGTTTGGCCAGATATTCTGTTTATGGGAGAAGGGGGTATGTGAATTCACAGCTGTCTTTCTTAAATTCTAGTAGGACACTACATTTCAAAATCTATCTTACTGGCTGTAGAGCACTTTGAGATTTCATCAAAATCATTAATATCACTGAATTAATCCACTTCCTTGTTTTTACTCTTTGAAATAAATTAGTATACAAAAGTTGAGCAATTTACAAAGACAAAGAAGGGATACAGCAAAGAACATGTTTTGGAGGGAGGGCCAGATCAATTTCTTTTAACTAGAATCATGAGAAGCATTTAGAGATATATGGCATAGAGTGGAAAGGAGTTAACAACACAGCAATGATCAGTGGGATATTATGATTTATGTATGTTCAAAACTAGCAAATAGCTGGAGGCTAAGTTGAAATTATTGACCAGAATCATTACTTGTATGCCTTAAATCTTAATTATCTTCCTGAAAGTGTTATTCCATTGTTGCATGTAATCTTTGAATGTCCTTCAGTTGAGATATTAAACCTGGTAGACACAAAATGCTGGAGTAACTCGGTGGGTCAGGCAGCATCTCTGGAGAAAAGGAATAGATGATGTTTCGGGTCGAGATCCTTGTTCAGACTGAAAGTCAGGTGAGAGGGAAAGTAAAGGTTCGAAAAGGTACAAAGAACAAATGAATTAAAGGTAGGAAAAGAATAAATCAAAGTCAGCACCGATGATCAAGGAAAGGTGGAGCACACAATGGTTCAAAGTTGGCTGTGGAAAATGTGATAATTATGAGATACAAACAGTGGAACTAATCTTAGAGTGATACAGTGTGGAAACAGGCCCTTTGGCCCAACTTTCCCACACTGGCCAGCATGTCCCACCTGCACTAGTCCCATCTGCATGTGTTTGGCCCATATCCCTCAACCTGTCCTATCCATGTACCTGTCTGACTGTTTCTTAAACGTTCGGATAGTCCCAGCGTCAACTACCTCTTCTTGCAGCTTGTTCCATACGCCCACCACCCTTTTGGGTGAAAAAGTTACCCCTCAGATTCCTGTGATCTACTTGATCTATTCTACTCATGATTTTATACACCTCTACAAGAACACCCCCTCATCCTCCTGTGCTCCAAGGAATAGAGTCCCAGTCTACTCAACCTCTCCCCACAGACCCTCTAGTCCTGGCAACATCCTCATAAATCTTCACTGTAGCCTCTCCAGCTTGAAAACATATTTCCTATAACATGATGCCCAGAACTAAACACAATACTCTAAATGCAGCCTCACCAACATCTTGTACAACTGCAACATGACCTCCCAACCTCTATGCTCAAAACTCTGACTAATGAAGGCCAATGTGCCAAAAGCCTTTTTGACCATCCTACTATCTACCTGCGACTCCACCTTCAAGGAACCCTGCACCTGCACTCCTAGATCCCTCTGCTCGACAACACTCCCCAGAGCCCTACCATTCACTGTGTAGGTTTTGCCCATGTTAGACTTCCCAAAATGCAACATCTCACATTTCTCTGTATTAAATTCCATCAACCATTTCTCAGCCCATCTGGCCAACCAATCATGATCCTGTTGCAATCTTTCACAACCATCTTCACTATCTGCAGAACCACCCACTTTTGTATCATCTACAAACGTGCTAATCTTGCCATGTTATCATCCAAATCATTGATATAGATGACAAACAGTAACGGGTCCAACACCAAACCCTGAGGCACACCAGGATGACAGTGAAACTAGTAGGACGACTAGGCGGGGGAGGGACGGAGAGACGGAGAGAGAGGGAATGCAACGGTTGCTTGAAATTAGAGAAATCAATATTCATACTGCTGGGTTTGTAAAAGGATTTATTATTAAACCTGGTGATTGAGGTGGAATTGAAGGATTCTACTTATACCTGAGGTATGATTCTTCAGTTCCTATAGCATTGGTGTGATTTTAACATTTAAGACTTTGCATTTTGCCACATAATTATCAATTGCATTATGGAATAGAAATTCAAAAAAATATTCTTTCACCAGACTATCTATTTTTTTTAAAACAAGCCTGTACATGAGTGTAATTTAAGGTTATCAAAATGGGCTGACAGAATTGTTTGGTCCAGCCAGCCTTGGTGTTTGGTTCAGTCTGAAGAAGGGTCTCGACTTGAAACGTCGCCCATTCCTTCTCTCCAGAGATGCTGCCTGTCTTGCTGAGTTACTCCAGCATTTTGTGTCTACCTTCGTTGTTTGGTGAGCCAGCTATACCATTGTTGCTCTTCATACACTCGTCTGCGTCAACAGCAAATCTGCTAAAACTGTCTGCAGACCAGTGAAACCCTGCAGAGTGCTGGGGGGGTCCTCCAGCCAAAGAAATGCAAACTCCACCTCTGGTGAGCTTTTGGCTGTTTATACCACACCTCGATATTAACTGCTATCAAAACTGCCAACAGACCTGTGAATGTCTGTGATAGAAACATTGAAAAACAATCAAAAACTATTATCAATTAAGCATACTATTGAAACAATTTTAGTAAAAAAATAAACATAATTAAAACAATATTTATACAATTTAATTTGACAATTAATACATTTAACTCGATTCAAAATGTCAATGACATGAAAATTGTTTATCTTGCTCGGAAGCATTAATTTCCACTGAAATGAATGGAGTTGTCAAACCTGGTGCCAGGTCTAACCTGCTGCAGGCTCAGGGCCCAGATTTCACTCGTGTAACTGCTGGGAAGCTGCAGGAAGTTGGCAGTGGATCCAGGAGGAATTACTCTTGCATTGGAACACAACTGGAATGATGACAACGAGGACCAAGTGGGAAGTTCGGGACTTCTGCGTTTGTCTGAATGGGCCTCACAAATGAATGAATGAATAAGTTTATTGGCCAAGTATGTGCATATACAAGGAATGTGCCTTGGTGCTCCACTCACAAATGACAACACAAACATACAGTTAACAATTAAGAATAAAGCATAAACACATCACAACAATAAGGATACAACATTACGGTCTAAACATGTGGGTGAAAATAACCAGAACAAAAAGAGACTACAGACTTTGGTTATCGAGTAGAACTACTACTCGTGGAAAAAAAAGCTGATTTTATGTCTGGCTGTGGCTGCTTTGACAGTCCAGAGTCACCTTCCAGAGGGAAGTGCTTCAAAGATTTTGTGGCCAGTGTGAGAGGGGTCAGAGATGATCTTGCCCGCTCGCTTCCTGGCCCTTGCAGTGTACACACAAGAGATTCACATTGTCAGTGTGGCAATGAAAAATATGTACCTTTTTATTTGACCTGCTTGCCCTTTCTGGACTAGTTTGATTAAATTACTACATTGCAACTTGCTGCCAGCCATTTGCCTATCTATATATGGCTACTACAGTGGTGATCTGTCTGCTTCTTGCCACAGTTGCTGGAGAACTTGTGCTAAATTATTGCATCTACTTTATTTTGACTGGAGATTTTTTGCTTGATGTTATGTTGCATTTTGTTTTAAATTAAAATTAATACAGTAGCATTCAGTGTCTGAATATGATGAGAGTTCCTGTTTAGGATAATTATATAAAACATATTGTTATTCATTTGGTAATTGAGAGTAGTTTCTGAGATTAACAACTACTCTGACATGATAATAATCTGGGGAAATAGTTAACGGGACCAATTGGTATCCATAGATTAAATCTGAGGCTCAGCCCCCTGCTTGCATTTGGGTATAAAATGGTGCAGCAACTTGAGACAGAAGTGGATCTAGCATTGCTCCCTATTTCACCAGGTCTGTCATTTTCCTGCATTTGCCACAGCCTAGTGGATATTACACGTTGAGTTGAAGGGCGTAGGAGCCGCTGTGACGAATGGCAGACCCATTAAATATCTGGCCACAGCCAAAACTGGTCATGTTGTGAATGTTAGCAGAATAATTTCTGATTCTGCGATTCAGATTGTTGTCTTGTACCATAATAGACAATAGACAATAGACAATAGGTGCAGGAGTAAGCCATTCGGCCCTTCGAGCCAGCACCGCCATTCAATGTGATCATGGCTGATCATTCACAATCAGTACCCCGTTCCTGCCAGTAATAATAATAATAATATAACCAATTCATTGTACATTGTCACCTGTCAATAGACAATAGACAATAGACAATAGGTGCAGGAGTAGGCCATTCAGCCCTTCGAGCCAGCACCGCCATTCAATGCGATCATGGCTGATCACTCTCAATCAGTACCCCGTTCCTGCCTTCTCCCCATACCCCCTCACTCCGCTATCCTTAAGAGCTCTATCCAGCTCTCTCTTGAAAGCATCCAACGAACTGGCCTCCACTGCCTTCTGAGGCAGAGAATTCCACACCTTCACCACCCTCTGACTGAAAAAGTTCTTCCTCATCTCCGTTCTAAATGGCCTACCCCTTATTCTCAAACTGTGGCCCCTTGTTCTGGACTCCCCCAACATTGGGAACATGTTATCTGCCTCTAATGTGTCCAATCCCCTAATTATCTTATATGTTTCAATAAGATCCCCCCTCATCCTTCTAAATTCCAGTGTATACAAGCCCAATCGCTCCAGCCTTTCAACATACGACAGTCCCGCCATTCCGGGAATTAACCTAGTGAACCTACGCTGCACGCCCTCCATAGAATGTACCGTCAACACTTCTCAAGGGCATTTCGGATGGTCAATAAATGTTGGCTTGACAATTTGAACCCACATCCCATAAAATATAGTGGTAAAAAACAGTTGGTAAGCAATACTGGTGGAATTTACTGGAATCGGAGGCACTTTTATTTTACTGCGTATCAGTTTTGTTTATATTTTTGCCTAGTTAACTAGAAACCGATGGCATGCTGCCTTCATGACACATTGCGGTTAGAATCAATGTAGGAATCCTCGAGGCACAATTAGTGTTCTCAGTTAGGAAAAGAGAACTGCTGCCAAGATTGGCACCAGACTTGATCCCTGCTCTTTCACAAGCGACTTGCTCTCAGCTGGGAAAGAAATAGGAACTCCACAGCTTGCTCCATGTTCCTGAGTTAGCATGGGGGAATCCAGGCAAGCATTTTCACTTATGCCGTTCACTGATGAGTGAGCATCTTGGCAGAGTCTGGCTAGGCAGAGGTGCTTGCTAAATAATTAATACTGCACTCGAGGAAGCCTGTTGACGATAATGCAACCTATATATTTGTGGAAGGGAGGAATTAATCATGAATGAAAGAACTTTAGATCTCTTACAATACAAGAGATCATTTGGCTCAGTGTGTCCAAACCAGTTGACAAAAAGCTTAAATCGCTTAATCCCACTACTTTGTGGTCTGTGTCCTTGTGGGTTAATGTACATCAAGAACCTAATTAAGTTTCTTGCATCTGGAAGGATAAATCAGAAAGAAAAGATTCATGTTTGTGATGATATTTAAATAGCACCTACCCAGAGGATTTTCAAAGTAAGGGCTATAGTGCATGGAGTCACACAAAAGGGTTTCAAGAAAATAATTTAATTTGGTGATGGAATATTATTGATATAATTTTATTTGGTAATTATTTGCATTAGGGATGGCTGTTAAAGTACTTGATCCATTAAATTGCATTTATTGAATCAATTAAGATCTAAATGTTTATTTTTAAATTTCTTGATAATTGTTTTCCTTGAATGAAAAATATTTTCCAAGGTTTTTCTTTTAACCAAAATCATGAGTTTTAATTTCCTAAAATGATTGAAAATGTTGGCAGTCGCATGGTTCACTAGGGGGGTGCAGAATAATTAATTGGCTGGGAAGTTGTCGAATCCTGTGAAGGCATTCGGGCCTTGAACCGCAATATATTTACAATGAGGAGAAGCGTACGATCAGGACCAACAAAAACAACAAACTGTACAGTGACTTTAAACATCTGCAAATGTCAGCCAGAATTCTGTGAGTGGCACCCCTGCATTACGGTTGGAAATCACTGGGTGCCAAGTCTCCAGCTCCATGGCAAACAAAATAAAAACTGCTCAGTACTGAGAAAGTGCTGTCTGTCCTCACTAAGCAGATGTGAAGAAGTGTGTGTGTAAGTTCCCTCTGGTGTCCAGGCTATTATTTAATCCTCACTCAGAACTGGGAAAGGGATTGTTTGTCTGTCATGACATTACTGTATGTGGCTCGTGGCTGGGTACAAATTGGATCCTTTCTATTCTTCAGTTACTGTCCTATCAAAACACTTCTTAGACTACAGCCCATCTTGTGATCAGAACAGGTGACTAAAATGCAGTCACAGGAGACTGCAGATGCTGGAATCTTCAGCAGAAAAAGGAAAGCTGTTGGAGGAACTCAGCGGGTCAGGAGGTACCTGTGGAGGGAAATACACATCCAATATTTTGGGTCGAAATCCTTTACCTGAACTGAAAGAATGGAGGAGAAGTTGCCAATGTGAAGAGTTGACAGAGAGGAGTGGAAAAGGGCTAACGTGATAGGTGGATCCAGGTAAGGATGGGTTGATTAGCAGATAAGAGACAGGCGGGGGAGAGAAATTCAGAGATATTGAGAGACTGGGGGGAGAGAAGTGGAGAATAATATGCTGTGGATTTTGGAATGCATTTTCTTGGGGTCTTTTTATATTTTGAATGCAGTAAAATGTCCCGGGGAGGCACAAGAAACTGCAAATGCTAGAATCTTGAGCAATGCACAGTGTTGGAGGCACACATCAGATTAGGCAGCATCTGTGGAGGAAATGGACAGATGTTTGGGACACTCCTTCAGAGATCGAGGAAAGATACTGATTTCTTGATCTCTGTTTCCGTCACATATATATATACATATATGTGATATATGACGTCTGCTATACGATACGATACGATAGAACTTTATTTATCCCAGGAGGGAAATTGATCTGCCAACAGTCATAAAAAAAACAAAAAATACATGAAACATGAAATTAAAGTGAGGAGTGGAAAGGCTTGGGCGATGTGCAAAGATTGAGGAGGTGGGGTGGGGGAGGGAGCTGACTCCTTCCATTACCTTGACTCCTCTCAACCTGCCTCTTGCCAGGCTGCCATCAGCAGCATCTGTTCCAAAGATGAGGCTTTCCACCCTTGGACATTTGAGACGTCCTATTTCTTCAGTAAATGTGGTTTTCCCCCACTGCTGCTGTGGATGGATCCTTCACACATCCCTTTTGTGTTCTGCAGTTCTGCTCTCGCTCTCGCTCTCACTCCCTCCCCTCCCACCTGCAAGGGAACAAGGATAAAAGGAGAGAATTCCCCTGGTCCTTGCCCCTTGCCTTTCGACCCACCAGCCTCTGCAACCAACACTTCATTCTCTGACATTTCTTCCACCTTCAATCACCTTCACCATCTGATCATTTCTACCCATCCACACCCCTTTTTGCTTTCCTTCGAGACCACTCTATTTGCAACAACTTGATTTACTCATTCCTTCTCACACAACCCTCCCCAGGTACTTTCCCCAACAAGTCTGAAGAAGGGTTTTGACCCGAAACGTTGCCCATTCCTTCTCTCCAGAGATGCTGCTTGTCCCGCTGAGTTACTCCAGCATTTTGTCTACTTTCCCCAACAACATCTGCCCCCATAGCTTCCTCTCACTTCGATCCAGGGGCAACCTTCTTGGTGAGACAGGTTTACATGGACCTCCTCTAACATCTACTGCCTTCAGTGCTCCCGATGTGGTCTCCTTTACCAAAGCATAGCGAGACCAAGCATAGTCCCGGTGACTATTTCACTGAATACTTGCCCTCTGTCCAACATGGCTTGCTGGATTTCCCAGTTGCTAACCATTTTATTTTTTTCCTGTTCCAATGCTGACCTTTCTCTCCTTGACCTACTCCATTGCCAGAGAGAGGCCACATGCAAACTTACAATAGCACCTCGTATCCCACTTGGGTAGCTTACAGCCCAATGGTATGAACAATTGAATTCTCCAATATCAAGTGATATCCAGTAATATCCCTCCACCCACCCACCCACCCACTGCTTCAGTCGCCCTGCTCCTTGTCCCACATTTGTATTCTCATCTCCAATCCCTGAGCCCTCCATTTCCCTTTTATCCCCCCTCGTCCCTCTCCCTCCCTTTACTTCCACCCAAATCCATCCCTTCGGTTTTACATTGCACTCCACCTCTACTCTCTTTATCTGACACCCCTTTGTCCTCTTTTTGCTGCTAGCCTTTATCACTTCCTCTACCCATCTGCCTATCAAACCCAACCCCTCCTCACCTGTATCCACCTATCACCCGCCAGGCTATGTCCGCCTCCCACCTTATTTATCAGCATTTCCCCCTCTACTCAATTAGTCTGAAGATTGGTCCCAACACGAAATGTCATCTGTCTATTCCCTCCACAGATGCTGTCTGACCCACTGAGTTCCTTCGGAACTTTGTGCTTTGCAATTAATGTCCCAACGTGCTGCATTGGAGCATTGCCAAATGATAATTTGACACTAAGCCATTCAAGGAGGTGTTAGGGAAGATGAACAAATGCTTGGTCAAGCAAATTAATTTTAAGCAGTATCTTAAGAGAAAAGTGAAGCAAAGCAAGCAAATGGTCTTGGTATCAAGATCATCATGTGCAATAATAGATTGTGATTAACCACCTGATCTTCACATAAGATTGCGATCTAATATCATTAAAATTAACCACCCTGAATTATAAAGAGCTATTCTGAGAAGCATAGAAATAATAAGTATGGAGATCATGATTAATTACAGTGTCTCCCATTATTTTCTTGATCAGATCAAAAGCAGATGTGATAAGATTTGAAATGCAATTTTTGATTGCTAATGATGATAAAGGGACAATCTTGAGAGGATTTGACATTTCACAAATACGTGTATAAAATCTCAGGCTAAGAGAGTTCTTGATTAATTGTGACTACTTATTAATTTATATTAAGATGGCTCCGAAAGCATTGCGCCCCCGGTTTAGATGCACGGTTGCAGAAATGATGGTAGTTGGCAGGTTATTAATCTGGAGGTTGATGCTTGTTGAATTGATGTCGCATTGTCCCGCAAGATTCAAACTCGTCATCAATCACGGTGGTACCAGCCACTGATTGCTACTTATGAACTAAATGTAATTTTGCCCCATGTGACCCCGAATATGTGTCGCACATGAGCAGCACCAAACTAATGAACAGGCTGTTACGTTCCTCAGCATCCACATCAGATTTGCAATGATCGCAACAATTGACAAAAATTACGCCAAAGCCGGAGTGAAGATGTTAGTAGGAAATAGCACAATCTCTAATTAATCTATTGTTAAATCCAAGAACATTGTTATGCAATTTTCGTATTGGCAACCAAGTTAATGTCTTATTAGTATGAAGAAGGGTTCCAACCTTGAACAAGTTTGCAGATGACACAAAGCTGGGTGGCAGTGTAAACTGCGAAGAAGATGTTAGGAGGTTGCAGGGTGACCTGGACAGGTTGAGTGAGTGGGCAGATGCATGGCAGATGCAGTATAATGTAGAGATATGTGAGGTTATCCACTTTGGCGGCAAAAACAAGGAGGCAGATTATTATCTCAATGGTGTCAGGTTAGGTAAGGGGGAAGGGCAGCGAGACCTGGGTGTCCTTGTACACCAGTCACTGAAAGTTGGCGTACAGGTAACAGGCAGTGAAGACAGCAAATGGCATGTTGGCCTTCATAACGAGAGGATATCAGTATAAGAGTAAGGAGGTTCATCTGCAGTTGTATAGTGCCCTGGTAAGACCACATCTGGAATATTGTGTACAGTTTTGGTCTCCTAATTTGAGGAAAGACATCTTTGTAATTGAGGCAGTGCAGCGTAGGTTCACGAGATTGCTCCCTGGGATGGCGGGACTGTCATATGAGGAAAAATTGAAAAGACTAGGCTTGTATTCACTGGACTTTAGAAGGATGAAAGGGGATCTTATAGAGACATATAAAATTGTAAAGACTGGAAAAGCTAGATGCAGGAAAAATGTTCCCAATGTTGGGGGAGTCCAGAACCAGGGGCCACAGTCTTAGAATAAAGGGGAGGCCATTTAAAACTGAGGTGAGAAGGAACTTTTTCACCCAGAGAATTGTGAATTTGTGGAATTCTCTGCCACAGAGGGCAGCGGAGGCCAAATCACCGGATGAATTTAAGAGAGTGTTAGAAAGAGCTCTAGGGGCTAGTGGAATCAAGAGATATGGGGAGAAGGCAGGCACGGGTTACTGATTGTGGATGATCAGCTATGATCACAATGAATGGCGGTGCTGGCTCGAAGAGCTGAATGGCCCCCTCCTGCATCTATTTTCTATGTTTCTATGTGTGAGGCTGTGTCTCACGAATCTGAGTTTTTTAGAAGATGTGATCAAAAAGTTGGCTGAGGGCAGAACTGTAGGCATTGTATACTGTATATGGATTTCAACAAGGCATTTAACAGAATTTTGCATGGTACGTTGCTCTGGAAGGTTAAATTACATGGGATCCAATGAGAAATAGCTGACTGGATAGAACATTGACTTAATGGAGGGAAGTAGAAGATGATGGCGGAAGGTTGTTTTTTGGATTGGAGGCCTGTGACTAGTGGTGCGCCTCAGGGTTTGGTGCTGGGCTCATTGCTGTTTGTCATCTATATCAATGATTTGGATTAGAACATATAGGCATGATTTATAATTTTGCAGATGACACTAAAGTGGGTGGTACAAAAGATAGTGAGGATGGTTGTCAAAAATTGCAGCAGGATCTTGATCGGTTGGGCAGGTGGGCTGAGGAATGGTTGATAGAGTTTAATACAAAGAAGTGCGATGTGTTGCATTTCGGAAAGTCTAACCAGGGCAGAACTACACAGTGAATGGCATTGTTGTAGAGCAAATGGATCTAGGAGTACAGGTATATAGTTCCTTGAAAGTTGCGTCACAGGTAAACAGTGTGGTCAAGTAAGGTTTTGGCACAATGGCCTTCATCAGTCAAAGTATTGACTATAGAAGTTAGGAGGTCATATTACTGTTATATAAGACATTGGTGAGGCGACTTTTAGAGAATTGTGTTCAGTTTTTGTCACCATGTTATAGGAAATATGTTGTCAAGCTGGAAAAGTTGCAGAGAAGATTTACAAGATGTTTCCAGCACTGGAGGGCCTGAGGTATAAGGAGAGGTTAAGCAGGCTATGACTTAAACTTTGGAATGCAGGAGGATGAGGAGTGATCTTATAGAAGTGTACAAAATTATGAGAGGAATAGATCAGGTAAATGCACAGTCTTTTAACCAGAGTAGAGGAATCAAGAACCAGAAGAGATAGGTTTAAGATAAGGGAGAAAAGATTTAATCAGAATCTGAGGGGCAACGTTTTACACAAAGGGTGGTAGATGTATGGAACGAGTTGCCGGAGGAGGTAGTTGAGGCAGGTACGATCACAATTGTTTAAGAAACATTTAGACAGGTACATGGATAGGATAGGTTTAGAGGGATATGGGCCAAAGATCGGCCTTTCATGTAGATGGCACATGTTGTTCAATGTGGGCAAATTGGGCTGAAAGGGCCTGCTTCCCTGCTGTATGACTCTGAGTCTAAATAATTAGTGGGCTAGGCAATATTTGTGGAAACAGAAACAGATTTATTGCTTCAGGTCAAAGACCCAAAATGCTGGAAACCCTCAGCAAAGTAATTAAAGAAAACACAAGGACACATGGATAGGCGACCTTTCGAGTCTGGACCCTTCGTCAGTCTTATGAAAGCTCCTGGCCCAAAATGTTGCCTATGCAATGTTCTCCAGAGATGCTGCCTGTCCTGCTGAGGTACTCCAGCACTTTGTATGTGTCCATGTGTCCTCTTTAACTATTTGCTGAGGGTTTAAATTTTTGTTGTTGTTGTAAATCAGCATCTGCAGTTCCTTGGGCGTGGGCGTGGGGAAGAGAGTGGAAGTTTTGTTGCCTCCATCACAGTGAGGGGGTGTTTGGAGTCACTGTGATGGATGTTTGTGTTGGGGTTATGTGTCTTGTGTTCTTTTTTGTATGACTGCTATGTAGTTTCGTTCGGTACCTTGGTACCGAATGACAAATAAAGCTCTGTTGAACTGTTGTGTCAGCAAATTAGGTGGCATCCGTTCTGATGCTGAGCCTTGGACCTGAATTGTTAATTTTGCTTGTCTTTCCAGCTTGCTGTTTCCAACATTTGCTGTTATTATTTGATTTCCAGCATCAGCAGTTTTGTTCTTTTGATTTTTAAGCGATAAATAAAATTGCCTCGGTTGATAGAGAAGTTAGCTAGATAATTCCATTCGAAACACTCACTGGGTGTGATGTGGTGTGATGTTGCAATGGGGGTCCTAATCTTTTTGTTCATTGCACTACTGTGCAAGAGAAACAGAATATAAAGAGGTGATTCAGCTAAACCTTTGAGGACAATTATCTTGTTCTCTCCTCAAATAACCAAGAATCATAGTGCTGTTACCAAGAATGCTTATTCCCCTAAATTAGGGAAATAATTTATTGCAAAACATTATGAGGGTTTAATGGTGTCATACAATCTGAACTGTAAAATGAAAGACATCAGTCATTACAATATGATGATGGGAAAATAATCATGAATGCACTATTTGAGATGAAAATTTCTTAACAATTATTTTAACGAGTCTTTTATGATTTATTAGCAAGCACACTGGGAAACTAGAGATTCATCATTTCTCATCCAATTAAAATGTTCCTGAGTCTATTTGTAAGTACTCATATCTTTATTGCAAAACAAAATCTAAGATTGCTGTTTGATTGATTTCCCACCTTTGAAATAAACCTATGATTTATATGAATTATTTTGATCATTGCAGTTGATATATTTCATGTTTGCGATATAACCTGCAGTATAAGACATTATACAGGTGAAGTCTACCTGATAAATCTACTCTTTTTAGGTATTGTTTGATCTCAAAGTGTAGGTTTAAACCTAATCCCCTTTGCACTGATTGTCTTTGTTCCCTTTGCTCTTGGCTGCATATTCTATCACAGAAAACAACCCTTTTGATTCACGGGCATTTGAAGTGATCTTGAAAAATTTCAACTTGAATGTGAATTCTCTATGATCTTGCAGTATTTTATAAATATTATAACTATTATTAACCATTTTACCCTTTGTGCAGTAAAATAATCTAATCTACACCAACAACATTGGATATTATCTAGGTTCTAAAAATACATTTTTGGTGTGATGTTGCAATGAGGGTCCTAGTCTTTGTTCATTTGCTTTATAAAGAAGAGAAAAAAAGCTGTATAAGATTGGTAGGGAGGAGAAACCTATTTGTCATCATTTGGATACTAGAGATGATTTTGCATTAAGGTTTCTATTTGACAATGCAGTAATTTGACAATTTATAGATTCTCCCGACTCTCGGACAACTTTTCTCTGGGTTTTACTGGTAAGCATCAGCAAGTAAGGGACTCTGGGACTACCAAGTGAAAAATACAAGTACTAAACTTGCTCAGATTAGTTATTACCACATCTTTCAATACCCTTTCCTGTTAGATACTGCGTTGAATCTCATGATGGAACTGGATCATGTATTCTGAAGGTTTTTGGAACTGGCACCAGGTTGGATCCAGTACTGATTTGACAAACCCATTGATATTAATTTTATGGCTGCAGGGAAGAAAGGCAAGAGGAAAGCAGGAGGGAGAGGTCAGGAGCTGCAGATACTGGAATCTTGAGAGAAAAACCACAGTGCTGGAGTAACTCGGTGGATCAAGGAGCATCTGTGGAGAGAATGGACAGCAAATCCCTTTTCCTTTTTGCAGTGCCTCAAAGGATGGAACATGCTGTTCTCTCTTTATTCATATGTGTATTCTTATGATCCCAGGAGCTTGGTGGTGTTAGTAAACTTCAGTCGGAACCAACAGATTGAGGACTAGACATGTAAACGGTATACTGTAATGTGGTGTCTACAAATATACTATTACCTCAGTAATACACTTCTTTCACGATCTTTGATTGAGATTGATAACTTATGCTCAGCTGCCTTTGTGAGTTTGTAATAACAAATCAAATTTGTAAGGGGCCTCCGAGCGTACTGACAAAAGTGCATGACACAGGTAGTCACAGCGGCAGTGATACTGACACATCATGGACTATATCAAGTACCAAGTTTAGTCATGTTGCTGGTGTAGAACAGATGTTCTTCCTAAGCCTACTTGTGCTTGCAATGGGCCCCTGTTCAAGAGCTTAACTCAGGGATTCAATAAATGACAGTAAACTAGTACAATCCCTAGTCTGAAGAAGGGACCAGACCTGAAATGTCACCTATCCATGTTCTCCAGAGATGCTGCCTGACCTGCTGAGTTACTCCAGCACTTTGTCTTTTATTTGTATGCCAGCAACTGCAGTTCCTTGTTTCTACTATTTCTTGCATGATTTGCTCTCATTCAAATTGAGAGATTACAACAACACAACATAACCTTGGATACCTTTACATCAGCCCGCATTTGAAGGCTGTCCCAATTGTCCTACTAATGGCTTTTATTAGCTGTTTGACAGCTACCCCCTTTTATCTCCATGAAATGTTTTACATAACGTTACCTACCAACAATCTGACCTGAAAGAATTCATGCCCCACCGAACTTATCTCTACCTACCTCGACTCCATCCTATCCCCCCTGGTTAAATCCCTTCCCACCTACGTCCAAGACACCTCACACACTCTCCATCTCCTTGATAACTTCCGGTTCCCAGGCCCCCACTCCCTCATCTTCACCATGGATGTCCAGTCACTCTACACTTCCATCCCCCACAAGGATGGTCTCGAAGCCCTCCGTTTCTTCCTCGACCGTAGAACCAGCCAATCCTCATCGACCAACACTCTCCTCTGCCTAGCAGAGCTGGTTCTTACCCTCAACAACTTCTCCTTTGACTCCTCCCACTTCCTCCAAACCAGAGGCGTAGCTATGGGCACTCGCATGGGCCCTAGCTACGCCTGCCTCTTTGTCGGGTACGTCGAACAATCCCTGTTCCAGACGTACACTGGCCCCATCCCCGAACTCTACCTCCGCTACATCGACGACTGCATTGGTGCTACCTCTTGCACCCATGCAGAACTCACTGACTTCATACACTTCACCTCCAATTTCCATCCTGCCCTTAAATATACCTGGACTATCTCTGACATCTCCCTCCCGTTTCTGGACAATAGACAATAGACAATAGGTGCAGGAGTAGGCCATTCAGCCCTTCGAGCCAGCACCGCCATTCAATGCGATCATGGCTGATCACTCTCAATCAGTACCCCGTTCCTGCCTTCTCCCCATACCCCCTCACTCCGCTATCCTTAAGAGCTCTATCCAGCTCTCTCTTGAAAGCATACAACGAAATGGCCTCCACTGCCTTCTGAGGCAGAGAATTCCACACCTTCACCACTCTCTGACTGAAAAAGTTCTTCCTCATCTCCGTTCTAAATGGCCTACCCCTTATTCTTAAACTGTGGCCCCTTGTTCTGGACTCCCCCAACATTGGGAACATGTTTCCTGCCTCTAATGTGTCCAATCCCCTAATTATCTTATATGTTTCAATAAGATCCCCCCTCATCCTTCTAAATTCCAGTGTATACAAGCCCAATCGCTCCAGCCTTTCAACATACGACAGTCCCGCCATTCCGGGAATTAACCTAGTGAACCTACGCTGCACGCCCTCCATAGCAAAAATATCCTTCCTCAAATTTGGAGACCAAAACTGCACACAGTACTCCAGGTGCGGTCTCACCAGGGCCAGGTACAACTGTAGAAGGACATCTTTGCTCCATCACAGGAGACAGACTAGTGACGGACATTTACTATAAACCCATTGACTCGCACAGCTATCTGGACTACACTTCTTCTCACCCGGTCCCCTGCAAAAAGTATATCCCCTACTCCCAATTCCTCTGTCTACGCTGCATCTGCGCCCGGGATAAGGTGTTTCACACTAGGGCTTCCGAAATGTCCTCGTTCTTCAGAAAACGGGGCTTCCCCTCCTCTATTATAGATGAGGCTCTCACTAGGGTCTCTTCTACATCCCGCAGCTCCGCTCTTGCTCCCCCTCCCCCCACTCACAACAAGGACAGAATCCCCGTCGTTCTCACCTTCCACCCCACCAGCCAGCGGATCCAACATATCATCCACCAACATTTCCGTCACCTACAACGGGACCCCACCACTGGCCATATCTTCCCATCCCCTCCCCTCTCTGCGTTCCGCAGAGACCGTTCCCTCCGTAACTCTCTGGTCCACTCGTCCCTTCCTACCTAAACCACCCCAACCCCGGGCACTTTCCCCTGCAACCGCACGAGATGCAACACCTGTCCCTTTACCTCCCCCCTCAACTCCATCCAAGGACCCAAACAGTCTTTCCAGGTGAGACAAAGGTTCACCTGCACCTCCTCCAACCTCATCTATTGCATCCGCTGCTCTAGATGTCAACTTATTTACATCGGCGAAACCAAGCGCAGGCTCGGCGATCGCTTCGCTGAACACCTGCGCTCGGTCCGCATTAACAAAACTGATCTCCCGGTGGCCGAGCACTTTAACTCCCCCTCCCATTCCCAGTCTGACCTTTCTGTCATGGGCCTCCTCCAGTGCCATAGTGAGGCCAACCGGAAATTGGAGGAACAGCACCTCATATTTCGCCTGGGCAGTTTGCAGCCCGGTGGTATGAACGTCGACTTCTCCAACTTTAGATAGCTCCTCTGTCCCTCCCTTCCCCTCCTCCACCTATATCCTTCCTTTGTCCCGCCCCCCTGACATCAGTCTGAAGAAGGGTCTCGACCCGAAACGTCACCCATTCCTTCTCTCCCGAGATGCTGCCCGACCCGCTGAGTTACTCCAGCATTTTGTGTCTACCTTCAGCTCAAGTTATGTTGTCCTCTCTGTAACAGCCTCATTAAGTCCATCAAGAGTGTTTGTTGTTTGCACTGGATACAAATTGGAACATTTACATTTTTTACTCGCTGAAGCTTTACACACACCCATATCTTAAAGAATGTTAAAGAGCTGTGCAAGGAATGCTGGATCATTAATAGTGATCATTTTTTTGTGTGGTATTAAGAAAATGACTTTTATAATACAGTTTTCTGATTCCTTCAATTGGAGTTTAGTTAAAGGCTTTTTTGTTTCAGGTTTAATAGTTGAACAGGGGTGGGGGACAGCAGTAGCATTGAGTGGCTAACTGTGTAGTCTTGACATGTGTGCTTAGGGGAAAGCATATGGTTTGTATGTTAAAGCAATGGCACGTTCTTTAAAGCAAATAATATCTGAGAGTTTAAGGAAGGTGATATCAATGGAGGCTAAAATGATATGATTATGTATGCATGTAAAGCAATCCTCCTGATCAAAAATGGGCCAAAGGTCTATGGAATGACAAAGAATCTTCTGAAGCCATAAAAGTTATTGTGCAGAGGTCGGAAGATATGCAAAACCAGGGCTAGCTCGGGCATTGCTTTTGTTATAATGACCTTCACTCACTGCAGCCTTATCAGTTTAGAAGAGTAAAGTGGCACAGCGGTGTAGTCGGGCGGCACAGTGATGCAGCAATGGGCTCTCCGTTTCAATCCTGACTACGGGTGCTGTCTGCACAGAGTTTGTACATTCTCCCTGTGACTATGTGGGTTTCCTCTGGGTGCTCTGGTTTCCTCCCACATTCCAAAGATGTGCAGGTTTGTAGGTTAATTGATTTTGGTTTTAAAAAAATTGTAAATTGTCCCTAGTGTGTAGGATACTGCTAGTGTCATCGTAGGGTTGATCGATGGTCTGTGCGGACGGTGGGCCAACGGGGTTGTTTTTGTGCTGTGTCTCAAGTCTAAAGTGCATCAGTTGGCAAAGAATAGGTCACATTTTGACTGCTGAAAATCCCAGGCCACATCAAAAGCGACTTCAGTGGTGACTTGTGGACGATGGAACCTTAAAACAATGGAAAGGTAGATCTTGCAGTTTGGAAATTGATTAGGATGATGAGGAACTGGGATTGTACAGTATCTATGCCACTGTGAAGCAGCTTGCAGCTGCCTGCAGCTGGAGTTCAGACTGGCCACTGGTGCTCTCTGTGTGAAGTTGCACATTCTTCCTTTGACTTTGTGGGTTCCTTCCGTTGTTTTGTTCATTAGAGGTGACTTATTTTATGCTCTGTACAATACTGGTTAGTTGAACTCTTGTCCACAGTGTGGTATTTCACACTCTATTTGATCTAAAAAAACCCTCATCAGAATAGGTTTAGTTTGACATTGCTTTCCATGAAATGTCTGGCTGATTTGGTGGAGTTAGTAGTCTGGTTTTCTCACTTGCTCCAAATCCGTGCAGATTGATATGTTAACTGGCAGCTGTGAATTGTGCTAGTGTGCAAGTGAGTGGTAGAACCTGGGGTGAGCTGATTACTGTGGAAGAGTACAATCATATCATATCATATCATATCATATCATATCATATCATATATATACAGCCGGAAACAGGCCTTTTCGGCCCTCCAAGTCCGTGCCGCCCAGCGATCCCCGTACATTAACACTAGGGACAATTTTTTTACATTTACCCAGCCAATTAACCTACATACCTGTACGTCTTTGGATAAATAGGTCCTTGATGGTTGCTATGAGCTTGGTGGACTGAAGGGCCTCATTTATGTGTGGTGTTACTCTATGAACTCTAAATAGCAATGGCAACTGACTTTTGGTTAACAGTGATTAGCAACTAATACATTAACATGTAAATTGATACTGCTGTTCAGTAAGGAGTCTAGCAAATGATGAATACAAAGGCAATTTAATGGAGACCCAGCCCAGACTCTTGCTTCGGAGGGCCAAACTGAGAAGGAATTGAATAGGCAGGAAAAAATGGGTGTCCTTGTGAAACCAGACCAGAACTGACAGCTACACCAATAGATGTCATAACTAAGGCAGACAAACTCATACAGTGCCCTCCATAATGTTTTTATTATTTATTTATTTGCCTCTGTACTCCACAATTTGAGATTTGTAATAGAAAAAAATCACATATGGTTAAAGTGCACATTGTCAGATTTTAATAAAGACCATTTTTATACATTTTGGTTTCACCATGTAGAAATTGTAGCAGTGTTTATACATAGTCCCCACATTTCAGGGCACCATAATGTTTGGGACACAGAAAAGTCATGTAAATGAAAGTAGTCATGTTTAGTAATTTGTTGCATATCCTTTGCATGCAATGACTGCTTGAAGTCTGCGATTCATTGACATCACCAGTTCCTGGGTATCTTCTCTGGTGATGCTCTGCCAGGCCTGTATTGCAGCCATCTTTAGCTTATGCTTGTTTTGGGGGCTAGTTCCCTTCAGTTTTTTCTTCAGCATATAAAAGGATGCTCAATTGGGTTCAGATCGGGTGATTGACTTGGCCACTCAAGAATTTACCATTTTTTAACTTTCAAAAACTCCTTTGTTGCTTTAGCAGTATGTTTGGGATCATTGTCTTGCTGTAGAATGAACCGCTGGCCAATGTGTATTGAGGCATTTGTTTGAACTTGAGCAGATAGGATGCGTCTATACACTTCAGAAATCATTATGCTACTACCATCAGCAGTTGTATCATCAATGAAGATAAGTGAGCCAGTACCTTCAGCAGCCATACATGCACAGACCATAACATCCCCACCACCGTGTTTCACAGATGAGGTGGTATGCTATGGATCTTGGGCAGTTCCTTCTCTCATCCATATTTTGCTCTTGCCATCAATCTGATATAAGTTCATCTTTGTCTCATCTGTCCACAAGACCTTTTTTCAGAAAAATGTTGTGGTTGCTCTTTTGTACTTCTTGGCAAACTGTAACCTGACCATCCTATTTTTTACGTTAACCAGTGGTTTGCGTCTTGCAGTGTAGCCTGTGTATTTCTGTTCATGAAATCTTCTGAGGACAGTGGTCATTGACAAATCCACACTTAACTCCTGAAGAATGTTTCTGATATGTCGGACAGGTGTTTAGGGATTTTTCTTTATTATAGAGATAATTCTTCTGTCATCAGGTGTGGAGGTCTTCCTTGGCCTGCCAGTCCCTTTGCGATTAGTAAGCTCACCAGTGATCTCTTTCTTCTTAATGATGTTCCAAACAGTTGATTTTGGTGAGCCTCAGGTTTGGCTGATTTCTCTAACAGTTTTATTCTTGTTTCTCAGTCTCATAATGGCTTCTTTGACTTTCATTGGCACAACTTTGGTCCTCATGTTGATAAACGGCAATAAAAGTTTCCAAAGGTGATGGAAAGACTGGAGGAAAGACTTGGTGCTGAGAGCTCTCTTTTACCTGCATGAAGGAGGCAATTAAACACACCTGAGCAATTACAAACACCTGTGAAGCCATGTGTCCCAAACATTATGGTGCACTGAAATGGGGAGACTATGTATAAACACAGCTGTAATTTCTACATGGTGAAACCAAAATGTTTAAAAATGGCCTATATTAAAATCTGACAATGTGACTTTAACCACATGTGATTTTTTTCTATTACAAATCTCATATTGTGGAGTACAGAGGGAAATAACTAAATAAATAATAGGTCTTTTTTGTCCAGAACATTATGGGAGGCACTGTAATTGTTCATGCAGATCAAATGATTTCTACTGGAGATAAATGGGGTCTGGACTTTGAACCATTGAATCATGGGTTGGATCCAGTACAAACAATATCACGAGGAACCCAGCAGGTCTCATGAGGAAATAAAACCTTCTTTGGATTCTAATCCAAAACTAAATCATTCAAAAGTTGATTCGACATCAAAGCTTGGCAGCAGATCTGGAAGATTATGAAAATTAGTTACTTGGTTTGCTTTGTAGTTCACTAAATGTATAACTTATTATATACATAATATTTGGATTATTAACAGGTTAGACAACATCTCTTGAGGGAGAATTCTGGAGTTAACTGGCTAGTTCTGATCTAACCCAGAAAGAATATCAATCTGATGTTGTTGAATTCAATGAGTCCTGAGGACTGTGAAGAACTCTGAGGAAGATGACATGCTAATCCTTTTAACCTTCGGATAACCAGCAGCTTCAAGACTTGATGTGTAAATTGTTTTAGGCCTGCAGCCTTTCAATTAAATCATTACTTTTTTTGAGAATAACTTTCATCTCAAAATCCTCGTGGATAGGATAGGATTAGAGGGTTATGGGCCAAGAGCAGGTGGGTATGAAGGTGGGGCATTTTAGTCGGCATGGGCAAGTTGGGCTATCGGGGCTGTTTCCACACTTTGACTATGACTATGTTTATTTTTTAATTTTTCAGTTCATTTGGGGAAAAAATCTAGGACAGCTTTTAAACAGAATCTTGCAATAATCTGGTGAAGAAGCAAGACTAACTTTTATTGCTTTCAAACATTTAAATTTGCAGGAAGTACAGTTTGTTTATAACATCCTGATGTCATTCGGAAAAAAGTTTTTGACACCATTTGGAGTCCCTTAAGATTGTAAAAGACAAAAATTAAACATAAATTTGGAAAACCCAAAATCACAATCCAAGGCTGAAGCTCCAGAGAGTGTTGCACTGAGGTATTGAGTTTGCAGATATACAGTAATGCCAGGCCCAGTTAGCTCTATGATGTGGGCAATATGAATTTCATAGAAGTCCAGGAAATTATCTCCAGTATCCTGCCAAAAATGTATTCCTCACTCAACACTGCTACACAATGCAAATGTTTCTTTGGTTTAGAGAAACAGCACGGAAACAGGCCCTTCGGCCCACCAAGTCCGCATCGACCAGCAATCCCCACACACATACACTATCCTACACACTTCTTCTTCTTAAGCTCTTTAGGGAGCATAGGCCATTGACAAATGTCCTCCACCTCACTCGGATGTTGGCGGTTCTTTCGAGATGTCCCCAGTTGAGCCCACTCCCAGACATTTCGGTCTGGACACCTCTTCTCCAGCTGTTTCTGGGACGACCTCTTTTCCTTTTTCCTTGGGGTTCCATTTCAGGGCTTGCCGGGTGATGTTTGTGGCAGGTTTTCTGAAGGTGTGTCCAATCCAACTCCATTTTCTCCATCGAATTTGTAAGTCAATGGGATCCTGGCTTGATCTTTTCCACAGGACCACATTGCTTACTTTGTCCCTCCACCAGATGTTTAGTATTCTCCTGTGGAAGGTGTTAATGAATGTTTGCAGCCTGGTGTGTGTTTTGTTGTTTTCCATGTCTCTGATTCATACAGTATCACCTGCTTCACGTTTGAGTTAAAGATGCGTATTTTGGTGTTGATTGAGCTGTGTTTTGAGCTCCAGATCTTCCTGAGCATGTTAAACAGCACCCTAGCTTTATTGATTCTGCTTTTTATGTCCGCATCTGCCCCTCCGGTGGTGTTCAAACACTGCCTAGGTATGTGAATGTTTCTTCCTCCTCTCGGGCAGTGCTGTGCATGAGGATAGGGTTGCTGGTTTTGGAGTGGATCTTCATCACCCGTGTCTTCGCTGTATTGGGTGTAAGACCAAGTTTTGTTGCAACTTGTAAGTAGACTGTCCGGCTTATCATGCATTTGTATCTGTGTATGTGAAAGGAGAGCTATGTTGTCTGCAAAGTCACGATCATCAAGCTGCTCCCACATTATTATTATATATTTTTTTCATATTTCAGATACAGCGCGGAAACAGGCCTTTTCGGCCCACCAAGTCCGCACCGCCCAGTGATCCCCGCACACTAACACTATCCTACACACACTAGGGACAATTTTTACATATACCCAGTCAATTAGCGCGGCACGGTAGCGCAGCGGTAGAGTTGCTGCTTTACAGCGAATGCAGCGCCGGAGACTCAGGTTCGATCCTGACTACGGGTGCTGCACTGTAAGGAGTTTGTACGTTCTCCCCATGACCTGCGTGGGTTTTCTCCGAGATCTTCGGTTTCCTCCCACACTCCAAAGACGTACAGGTATGTAGGTTAATTGGCTGGGTAAATCTAAAAATTGTCTAGTGGGTGTAGGATAGTGTTAATGTACGGGGATCGCTGGGCGGCATGGTCTTGATGGGCCGAAAAGACCTGTTTCCGGCTGTATATATATGATATGATATGATATGATAATTAACCTACATACCTGTACGTCTTTGGAGTGTACCTGTACGTCTTTGGACATTGTCCACTGAATTCCATTTCTTTCCATCATGAGCCAGTCAATTGCCAGGAGCAACAGGAATGGTGACAGTAGACAACCCTGCTTGGCGCCCGTCTTGACACTGAAGCTTTGGGGAGCTGGCCTGCATGCATAACATTGCATGAGGTTCCATCATACGAGTTCTTGATTAAGTTTATGATCTTGGTGGGAATTCCATAGTGGTCCATTAGGCGCATAGTGTTGTCCTGTCTAAGCTGTCAAACGCTTTCTCAAAGTCGATGAAGTTGATGTACAGGGACGTGTTCCATTCAATAGACTGTTCAATGATGATGTGCACTGTTGCTATGTGGTCTGTGCATGAGCGATCCTTCCTGAATCGTGCTTAGTGGTCCCATAGCCTCTCGTCTACAGCTTCCTGAAGACGGTTGAGGATGACCCGGTTGAGAATTTTACTGGGTACAGAAAGTAGGGTGATCCCTCGGTAGTTGTTACATTTTCTTAGGTCACTTTTTTTTTTGTTGGCAGTTTCACAATGTATCCCTCTGCCCATTCTGTGCGTGTCTTTTCCTCTTCCCAAATTCTCCCAAAGAAGCCGTAGTTGATGAGTCTATATCTACATTTAGGGCTTCAGGTGGGATATTGTCAGGGCCAGCAGCCTTGCCAGTTTTCAGTTGCTTGATTGCAGCCTTTATTTCTGATTTTGTTGGTCTATCACACTTAATTTGTAGTGGTATCGTGGCTTTGGGAATATGTGGCTGAACTGCAGGTGTTGGCCTGCTTAGAACTTCTTCGAAATGCTCTTTCCATCTGTTGAGTTGCGCCTCCTGGGTTGAAAGCAGTTGGCTGTTCTTGTCTGTAATTGGTTTATTACCGTGCAGGTATATCCCGAACAATTTCCTTGTGATGGTTTATAATTCCCTCATGTTCCTTTGCGTCACCGCTATTTCTGCCTCCTTGGCTAGCCTCTCCACCAGTGTTCTCTTGTCCCTCCTGATGTTCTTTCACACTTCTTTGTGGCATCTGTTGTACTCCTTTTGGGCCAAAGCTTTTTCAGCTCTTGTTCTTGTTGTTCACTTTCTCTTTGAACTTTCTCCTCTGGTGGATTGTGTTGAGGGTTTATGGTGTTATCCACTCCTTATGCTTTTGGGTCGTTCTCCCTAGGGCCTCCTCAGGTTGAGCTCCAAGCAGCTTTTAGGTGTTCCCACTCCTCATTTATTGTCCATCCTTCCTTCCTCCTCAGCTGTAGCTCTGTATTTTCCCTTGAGAGGATATCCTTGAACTTCTTCACCACTTGAGCACTGCTGAGGTATTCAGTTGTATTTCGCTCTTTGGCTTTTGGCCCAGTGGTGTCTCCTCAGCCTTAGCTTGAATTTCCCTACCAGGAGGTGGTGGTCTGAAGCTGCATCTGCTGCTCTTCTTGTTCTGACATCTTCCATGGACCTTCTGAACCTTTTACAGATACAAATATGGTCAATTTTGTTTTCTGTGTCATGATCTGGTGACATCCAAGTTGTTTTGTAGATTGTTTTATGGGGAATACACTTCCCCCAATCACCAGGTTATTGTTAACACAGGTCTCAGCAAACATCTCGCCATTTTGATTCATTTTCCCCACTCCATGTTTTCCCATTGCTGCCTCATATCCCTCGTTTTGACCTCCAATCTTGGCGTTGAAGTCACCCATCAGGATAATGAGGCCTCTGGCTCAAATCCTACCAAGTAAGTAGTTCAGGCTTTCATAGAACCTGTCTTTGACCTCAACCTCTGCATCGTTGGTGGGTGCATAACATTGGATTATGTGGGCTTTCACTCTCTTGTTGGTTTTGAAGGTTGTGGAGATGAGGCGAAAACTGATGGGTTTCCATGCCGTTAGAGCCTTTCTAGTGTCCTTCATCATCATGATGGCCACTCCCTCTGTATGCTTCGCTCCCTCATCTTCATGTCCGGAGTAGATAATGGACTGCCTGCTGGCCAATTTGATCTCCCCTGACTGTGTCCATCTTGTTTCAGCCAAGCCCAGGACTGAGAGATTGTAGCGCACCATTTAGTTGACAATAGTGGCAGCCTTGCCAGCCTGGAACATGGTTCGGATGTTCCATGTCCCCACAAGGATGGATTTCTTTGGCGGTCAGAACACCTTCTGATGCAAAAGGTTCCCAGCAACCTTGCGGGTTTGGCTGGGAAGCGTCATGTTCCCCGTCGCTGGGGCACCTTCTTCAACCAGGTGTTTAATTTGGTTTTCATTCGTCCAAGTTTCTGTAACTCACACTTTTTTCCAGGGTGGGGTAGTTAACCCCACGCCCAACCCCCAACCTGGAGGACCAGGGACTGCTTCGTCTGCCTCCTCACCCATGGCCTGTCCGGTTTGGTTGAACCTGCTAGGGATATTTAACCCCATCTGGCATAGCTCACAGGATCACTGGAGTACACAAACCCCTCCATCACGCCAAGGTTGCAGTCCAGGGGAAGGTACACACAGTAAGCACAATTTACAATTTTTACCAAGTCATTTAGCCTCCAAACCTGTATGTCTAGAATATGGGAGGAAACCGGAGCTCCCAGAAAAAACCCATGCAGGTCACGGGGAAAACATACAAACTCCGTACAGTTAGCACCCATAGTTAGGATTGAACCCGGGTCTCTGGCGCTGTCAGGCAGGAGCCGCTGCGCCATCTTGCTGCCCTAATATTTATTTATTTTTCTTATCTTCTCTGACATTTAGAAAAACACGTCAATAATCAGTTGACCGCCATAAGAATTAAGAAATCCTACACTGATTAGAATGTTCAGGATTACTGTCTGCTTCTATGCATAATCATGACAAAATCTATCAAAAAGATTGTTATGGGATTGTTAAAGATTGTTAAAGATTGCTAAGCAGACATTGGCTTCCACATTTAAAAAAGACATAAAGTGCTGGAGTAACTCAGTGGGCCAAGCAACATCCCTGGAGAACTTGGATAGGTACCATTTTGTGTTGGTGCCTTCTTCAGACCCTTCTTGGGCTTCCACATAGCCTACATTGCAAAATTCATAACACTTTAAGAGGACAATGGCAGTAAAGTATATCTGGGCATCCTGCAAATATGCAGGGGGATATAAAGTAAAAGTTTATTGTTGATATTCTTTTTGGGCTGTCGGCATTTCAGCCTGCACCATCAAAATACCTTTTAGCCTGGCTTATTATTACCTTGTGCAGATCGCAGCTGGGCTAACAAAGCCATTGCCAGATTCATGATTGCAGTGTAAATACACTGCTAAGCTGTAACCAAGAGGTGGTGATTTCACAGGCAATCAGAGCAGGATAGAATCAGTGTCTAAATTTAGCAGAGACCGAATCAGTAATGTTTCGGAAATGTGCTGTTTTACGTGGTTCTCTTCCATGGGACTAGTTTCAAAATGGTCCCGTTTAATAGACCTTTATAATTTCATATTTGTTTCATTGCAAAGTCTCCCTGGGATCTCTGTAAATGAGCCATATCAGTTCATTATCTCTGGTACATAACAAGAGTTTTTGAAATGATTGTGCATATCTGTAAAGAACATTGTACCACAGAACATCCTCTTAAGTGTAGAATTTCCTGATTCTATTGGCGGTCAGCTGATTATCAAAATGTTATCTCTAAATGTGCAAGAAGGTAAGAATATTGGATGAATTTGTACTGCTTGGCTCATTTATATAGTAATTACATTGACTGTGCTGCCTTTATGATTTTTTTTCTCTTACTATTTTTAGCATAGAAATGGGTCCAAAAGTGTGCTTCACGGAGATGGAATAAAAATAAACGCAGTGTAGTGAAGTTAAAACGCAGTGTAGTTAAAAATTGAGTCAGACTTTAGTTTGGAAGAGAATCTTGAGAAGTGGAGATGCAGAGGAGCTTATTCCAAGAATTCGAGGACAGCAGACCGAGTTGTTTGAGGATGCAGTTGGCAACGATAAGGTGATTGTCTTGATATATAAATGTCAACATGTTCTCAATTACTCAATTGCTATTTAGAGAACTAAGTGAATGATTCATAGTTTAGCAGCTCTTGGTTTTTCTTCATTTGTTTGCCTGCCAACAGGTTAATATGGTAATGAAAAATAATGAGAAAGGACCATCCAGCCCAATCTTTCCATAGAATGAGACAATCTGCTTAATTGTGGACTGGTTCAAGCGAATAGTATAGTTAAGCAAGTGAACAGAATGTTTCCATTCTTTTGCATTCAAATTTGATTTGATTTTTACTGATATCATTAACCTTGACAGACACAAAAAGCTGGAGTAACTCAGCAGTACAGGCAGCATCTCTGGAGAGAAGGAATGGGTGACGTTTCAGGTCGAGACCTTTCTTCAGACTGGTTAGGGATAAGGGAAACGAGAGATAAAGAACAATGAATGAAAGATATGCAAAAAAGTAACGATGAAACAGGCCATTGTTAGCGGTTTGTAGGGTGAAAATGAGAAGCTAGTGTGATTTGGGTGGGGGAGGGATAGAGAGAGAGGGAATGCCGGGGCTACCTGAAATCACTATTCATACCACTGGGCTGTCAGCTGCCCGTGAAATATGGGATGCTGTTCCTCCAATTTACGTTTAGCCTCACTCTAACAATGGAGGAGACCCAGGACAGAAAGGTCTGTGTAGGAATGTGAAGAAGAATTAAAGTGTCCAACAACCGGGAGATCAGGTAGGTTCGGACAGGCTGAGCGAAGATGTACCGCGAAACGATCGCCCAATCTACGTTTGGTCTCGCTGATGTATAAGAGTCCACATCTTGAACAACGGATACAGTAGATGAGGTTGGAGGAGGTGCAGGTGAACCTCTGCCTAACCTGAAAGGACTATCAGTGTCCCTGGACAGAGTCGAGAGAGGTGTTGCATCTTCTGCGGTTGCAGGGACAGGTACCTGGGAGGGGATGGTTTGGGTGGGAAGGGATGAGTTAACCAGGGAGTTGAGGAGGGAACGGTCTCTGTGGAAGGCGGAAAGGAGTGGAGATGGGAAAATGTGGCTAGTGGTGGGATCCCATTGGAGGTGTGGAAATATCAGAGGATTATGTGCTGTATGCGACAGCTGATGAGGTGGAAGGTAAGGACTAGGGGGACTGTCTCTGTTGCAACGAGGGGGAGGAAGGGCAGAGCTGTGGGGTACCGAGGAGACGGGAGTGAGGGCCTCATCTATGATGGGAGAGGGGACCCGTTCCCTAAAGAATGAGGACATCTCAGATGTTCTAGTATGGAACATCTCATCTTGGGCACAGATGTGGCATAGACTGAGGAATTTTGAGTAGGGGTAGATTCTTTGCAGGAAGCAGGGTGGGAAGAAGTGTAGTTAAGATAGTTGTGGGGGTCAGTGGGTCAGTCAATAGTCTATTTCTTGTGATGGAGACTGTGAGATCAAGAAAGGGGAGGGAGGTGCCGGAGATGGTCCAAGTAAATTTGAGTGCAGGATGAAAATTGGTAGTGAAGTTGATGAAGTCCATGAGTTCTGCATGGGTGCAGGAGGAGCACCGATGCAGTCATCAATGTAACGGAGATTGAGTTTGGGGATAGGGCCAGTGTACACCTGGAACAGGGATTGTTCAATATACCCTATCTCCAAATCACAGAGCAAACATTTCTCTTGGACTACTTATAAAACAATGGTAAGTTTTCATGATAGATTGCTGTTAAGTGCAAACTGTTTGGAATAAATTGTATTGCTATAAAATAGGACTAGTTATTTGTTTTATCCTATAGAGTGAGAACGGGCAGGACATCTCATTGTTCCTTTATTCTTTCAGCTGTGTCGCAGTTAGTAGCATTTTTATGAATTAGGTTCCAGGTTTATGATCAGTGTGATGGACGAGCTGTAGTCCAGGCAAATACTGCATTTCAGTACTGAGGGAGTGCTGCACATGGACATGTTTCATCCTTTGAGTAAGATGTTAAACTGAGAATCGGACTACAAAACAAAACAATGCTTGCTTTTCAATAGAGCAGGGATGTTCCCCCTGGTATCCTGGTCAATATTCATAATTGATCAATATTTACTATATTCCACCGTGCCTTGGTTATTTGAATTCAGAACTGGCTTACTTCTTAGAAGCCAAGGTTGTTGTTGGAATAGTGTTATTTTTGCTGGAGATCTGTGACCTGTGGTGTTTAGAGGGATCTGTGCTGGGACCTCTGTATGATACAGTATATATAACTGACGGATGTAAATGTAGACGGGTTGGTCAGTAGGTGTGCAGGCAATGCCTAAATTAGTGAAGTTGCAGACTGTGAGGAAAGTTGTCAAAATATCCCTAAAAGCTCCCTAAAAGTGGCAACACAAGTCGATAGAGTGGTAAAGAAGGCATGTAGTCAGGGTATTGAGTACTAGAGTCAGGAAGTCATTTCACCACTTTATGGACTTTGGTTAGGACACATTTGGGCTATACTTTGCAGTTCTGGCCACCCCAATACAGAAAAGATGCAGAGGCTTTGAAGAGGGTATAAAGACATTTAGCACAATGCTACCTGGATTGGAAGGTATTAGCTATAAGAAGAGCATCGGACGAACTTGGATTGTTTTCCCTAGAGTGTTGAAGGTTGAGGGGAGACCTGGTAGAAGTATATAAAATGATGAGAGACCTAGAGGGTAGACGGTCAGAGCCTTTTACCCCGGGTGGAAATGTCAAAGACTTGGGGGCATATCTTCATGTGAGAGGGGCACAGTTTAAAGGAGATGTGCGGGGCAAGGATTATTTTACACATTGGTGGGGGCTGATAGGGTGGTTTTGGAGAAAGTTATAGTGGCATTTAAGAGGCTTTTGGATGGGCACATGGTTATGTGTGGAATGGAGGAATATAGATCATTTATGGGCAGAAGCATTTCGTTTAATTTGGCATCATGTTCCGCACTGACATTGTGGGCCGAAGGGCCTGCTCCTGTGCAGTAATGTTCTATGATCATCACTCAATCAACATTTTTATGATTATCCAGTCATTATTACATCGCTGATAGAGGGGAAAAAGCAGTGCACAAATCTACTTCTCTGTGTCGAGATTAGGAACTGTAACTCAAAAGGATTTTTTATTGACTATAGAGTGCCTTGGGATGTTGTGGAAGGAACACAAAAAGCATTTGTAGTTTTTTTTTCTATACCAGGACTGAAAAATAGACCGGTTCAACTTCCGACAGTAGCCAGCAGGAAGGATAGAGACAATGGGCGAGGAATAGAGTTAGCGAAATGAAAGAAAACGGCTGTGTTGGTCACATCCAGCTACTGCTCTGAATTAGCAGCTGGAAATGACCAACAAAATAGCCTATTTTCATCTTGTAAACTCTATTCCTTGTCCATTGATCCGTTGGTCTATTAAACGCTCACTATAACGGATGACACTGGGAGATGGAGTCCGTTATTACCAATTGTCTGCTATAACCGAATAAGGGGGTGAATATGTGCAGTACTATTGGAAAAACATCCACTAAACATACAATATACACATTACCTTGGGATATTGTAAAGGACACAATATACACATTACCTTGGGACTGCACAGTGGCGCTGCGGTAGAGTTGTGACCTTACTGTGCCAGAGACCTGATCCAGGCTTTGGGTGCTCCCTGTGGCATTGTAGGTTTCCTCCCGCTGCTCTGGTGCTCTACCGACACACTGTGGTGTGTGGGGTGGATCTGGTGTGCCGGGGCGCCCGGTGCAGACCTGAGTCTCCGGCGCTGTGGTGCGGCGGCTCTGCCGGTGGTACGCGCACTGTATGTGGCTCGCGGTGACCTGGGCTGTAGGCCAGCGTATCTTTGCGTTGTTGGCGAGGGGGAGGGGTGCCCAGGGGAAACCCATGATAAACACTGTCCTTGTCTTTGCAATGTGTGAGGAAAGATAGAACCACAGCAGAGGTTCTCACCTACACACTGTGAATTGTCCCTAGTGTGTAGGATAGAAGGAGTGTGTGGGTGATTGCTGGTTGGCACAGACTCAGTGTTTTCCATGCAGTATCTCTACACTAAACTAAGCAAAAATGGTTCAAAAACAACATTCGCTCCATCCACCTAGAGGTCATTCTGTGAAACAATAAACTGTCTACAACAGTGTAGGAAGGAACTGCAGATGCCAGTTTACACCGAAGATGGACACAAAATGCTGGAGTAATGCGGGACAGGCAGCATCTTTGGATAGAAGGAATGGGTGACGTTTTGGGATGAGATCCTCCTTCAGATTGAGTCAGGGGAGAGGGAGACACAGAGATAAGGAAGGGTAAGGTGTGATAACGAGACATCAAAGGAGATGCATGACAACTAGAAATTATATGGAGACACTGGAAACTGCAAATGGTGGAAACATTCAAAACACAAAGTGCCAGAGAATTTCAGTGAGTCTGGCAGCATCTGTAGAGGGAAATGGTTAATGATGTTTTGAGTTGGGACTTTTGTTCAGATTGAAGGACTCTGAGCTGAAACCTCAACTGTCCATTTCCCCCCACAAATGCTGCCTGACCCGCTGAGTTCCTCCAGCACTTTGTTTGTTGCATTACGCATTAACACAGCATAGCAAATCCCAGGTGCTTCACAGGAATGTTTTCAACAAAATGTGATCGAACAGAGATGCTTGAAGGGTGGCTTAGGAAGAAAACAAACCATGTGGACAAGGGAGGGAAATCCAAAACTTGGATCCCTTTCAAGTCTATTTGCACCTCCTTTCTGTAATTCCTTCCACTGCATTGTTATGAGGCATTCAGAAAAACAGTGTGATCTCCATCAATGCAGGAAAGAGTTACCAGTGCTCTGCTTTGATATCCTCAGTTCTGTATCTAAAAATATGCTGCCCCATTTGGAGTTATTTTGATGAGAACCTGACTCCAAGGAGCCAGTCCTGCATATTCAGCAAGTTGCTTCTGGCCTGATTTGGGATTTGCTGAACTCAGGAGCAGGTGTGGAATTCGGCACATCAGGAAAGCTGCCTGTATTGGACACAATGCCTCATACCAACGGGGAACAAACCAAACATTCAGTGGGCATGCTGTTAATGCCTCTTTTCTGCCCAGTGACATATTTTGTAAATGCAAAATATAAACATTTAAAAGGACTGGGATTTCCTGACCTTTTAAGTGAATAATTGTCAAATTAATTGCTGCACCATTTTAATTTGTTTTGTTTCATAATGTGCAAAGAAAATTCTTCTGTGGTCGCTCAGTGTTTGACGGACTGATGGTATCCATCTCAACCTCTGCACCTCAGTCAACCCTTGTAGTTGTCTCTTTTCTCAGTTTGACTGTTCTGGCTGAGTCGTTGAGAGTAAATGTGTCTTACTGAAACAAGGCACGTGTGGGCAATTTGAGGCTGAATGCTGTGAAGGGAAGATCACCTGGGGAAGTGAGATTGCTCAGAGTATTGGTGGAAATGCCCTCGTGTTCGGCATGGGTTCATTCTTCAGTGGAAGCTTGAGCAGGAGCCTGAAGGTTGACATTTACTTTCTTTGACAGAGTTTGCTAAAATGTAATATAGTGTCCTTGTCAGTGGATTTGACAGCCGTCACTGAATGGAATCCTGCAAGTTTAGAGGAGGATAGATTAGAGATGCACCATAGACTGTATTCGACTGGATGCATCATAGCTTGTTATGACTACTGTTCTGCCTAAGGCAGCAAGAAATTGCACAGAGTTGTGAACGCAGCCTAGCCCATCACACTGGCTTGTGAATGTGGTCGGTGTAATCAAGGATCGCTCACACCATTGGAATATGCGATTTCACAATGCTCAGTCCAGTGATAGGTTTCAATGCTTCTTTATTCAAAGCTTACAGTTGTTACCTCTTCAGAGAGGAGGAGATGAATCATGCAAGACAAATCTCTCTACACTAATATACCAGCTTATTTTATTTACATACTTTGACTCTCTCTGCTGACTCCCTCTCTTACTGGCCTAAACCTACTAACTTGGGTCGCATCTCTTCCTTATTGGTCCTAGTGTGTAGGGGTGGGTTGGTATTGCTTCATTACCTTGGGGGTTGCTGTTCACAGATCTGACTTGGTTTTAGTCAGTTCTAATCATTACACAAGCTGCTCTTTGCAAAGCTCAATGAGTCGGTGGTTCTAACAAATTCATTTGCGCCATTCTCTGCAAACTCAACACACACCATGGTCATTCCCTCTTCTCCCATTTCTTGTCGGGCCGCTCCATCCACTTTCCTCTCTTTACACCCATCTCTTTACCCCCGCCCGCTGATTGCTCCCACCCTCAGTATCCTGAACTGCGTCTCTTTGCTTCTGCTCTTTTCACTGTGAAGACTGCTTCCTTCCATCTCTGTGACATTGCTGCCCTGTCACCATTGTCAATATTGTTCATAACTTCATAATTTCTCATCTTGTATTCTATCTCCCACCTTTTCCCAAATCCATAATTGTCATATTGCTTTGCATAATCTATGAATACTCTAAGCAACTCTTGCAGTGCCAGAGACCTGGGTTTGATCCTGACTATGGGTGTTGGTTGTATGGAGGGTTTGTATGTTCTCCCCATAACCTGTCATGGTTTTCTCCTGGAGCGCCGGTTTGCTCCCACATTCCAAAAACGTACAGGTTTGTAGGTTGATTGGCTTTGGTAAAAATTGTAATATGTCCCAAGTATGTAGGATAGTGTTAGTGTACGGGTGATTTCTGATCAGCGCGGAATTCCACACTGTATCTCTAAATTAAACTGCAATATTGGCAAACCTGTATACATGACCTTTTGATCTTTTGTTCGTCATTAATATAGATTGTAACTAACAGAGGCCACAGTGCCAATTCTTGTGGCACCTCATTAGTAATAGTTGCAACTCGTAAGAGATATTGATTCTTATTCTTGTATTTTCTCATCAACAAATGGTAATTTATAGTGCCAGATTGGATGTCACAACCTTTTGTAGGGTTCTTTATTAAATTCCTATTGAAAATCTGGATAGACTCCATCTGCTGGTTCCCGCTTGCCTGCTCTTTCAGTTACATTCTCAAATAAAAAGGTCGTCTAACACCTTTCCCTTCTGCCATTTTGGCTCGTCTAATTATGCTATGATATTCTAAACACCTTTGACATTGGTGGAAATTACTGAGCTGGTGGTTCTACCAATGCGTGCTTTATAAATAGCAGAGCAAAATCACCATATAAAATTACATTGATGTATGAACAGCAACTTAATCAGAGAGAACAGTGGGTAAGCAAAGACCTTGAGAGCAACCAAGAGGACTGAGCTGTACTGGAAAATATAATAGATGCATAAATGTGTGAACCAGACATGGTTCAATCCAAATACGGCTTGCAGCTGGTGATGAGGGAAAAGGAAGGATGAAACCTTAGTATATGAAAATGTATGTTACCATCACGGGTAAGTACATTAAAATAAGTACTTTAGATGCTTTTTGTGCTGTCTCATTTTTCAAACCATGTCATTTTTTTATACCGGTCATTCAATGTGAATGCTTTTTTCGTTAAGTTGTGGGCAAAATCCGACAATGACAATACCAAGTGACCCAAGATGGTACGTTAAACCTGCATTAGACCTGCCACAGTTTTCTATTGATATATTTTTTGAAAGAATATTAGATTCTAGGCCCACATTGGTAGAACACTTAAGTATGTTACATAAACAGAATTTCTCACTTAGCAGGAGAATGTGAGAATGTGGAAATAACTCAACACTAGTGACATTTAGAAATGTCTAAATGAAGGAATACAAGAGATGCTTTGCGATGTGGGGGCTTGTAGTTTTCATCCTGTTATTGTATCCTTGCCTTGACTGGGCATCACCACTGCCAATTGCTGGAAGAAGTTACAGCAGCAGAATAGTGAAGTAAATGACGTTTTGGGCTTGTTTGGGCGATTGGAAAATAAGTGGCCCAGTCAGTTGTTCAGCATGCAGCTTCATGTGTATATCCCCTTGGACTTAAGGAAATGCAACTCTGAGCTGGACTGGGGAATGGAGATGTATGGTGTACCGCAGGGCAAACTGTCCGGGTGAGAATAACGTTTTTAAAGGTGGGCAGTTTACCTGAAGGTGAATCTATCATATTGGTAAGTGTGCTTCCTGAATTAGAAAGGTCAAAGGGTGATTTAATTGAGATCGTTAAGAAATTAAGGGGACTGATGGGGTAGACAAATAAAGCCCTGACCTGCTGAATGAGAATGAGCAATCTTAAAATAGGTGGCACAGTCTGAAAGATTTGACCCAGTACTTTCAGGGGTGAGGTTAGATGTACCCCAAGGTGCAGTGAGTGGTAAGTGTTTGAAACTCTCCACGGCAAATCACAATTAATGGTGGATTAGTTGTTAAAGTGAAATTCATATTTTTTTGTTAATGAAAAGCATGACCAGATATAAGGAATATTGCAGAGATGCAAGAGATGAAAATTGCTGGAATCTGCAGCAAAAAAAAAAGGAGTTGCTGGGGGAACTCAGCAGGTCAGGTGGCTCCTGTGCGGAGAAAATGAAAAATTAAAGGTTTTGGGTTGAGAACTTTCACCTGGACTGAAAGAGTAGAGTAGTGGGACGACACGTGGTGCAGTGGTGGAGGTGCTGCCCTATAGAGCCATCGTGCCACATGTAGTGCATACATAGGTTCTTGGAACATACATCATTGAGAGGGCTGAAGACATCAACTGGCTTATCAAGCTTCTCTTACGACATAAAGACTGGACCATGAAGACACGATATTTCCTCAGTTCAGTTTAGTTTATTGTCACGTGTATTATGTAAAGCTTTTTGTTGCTTGCTAACCAGTCAGTAGAAAGACAATACATGATTACAATCAATCTATTTACAGTGTATAGATACATGATAGGTGAATAACATTTAGTGCAAGGTAAAGCCAGCAAAGTCCAGTCAAGGAAAGACCGAGGGACATCAGAGGTAGAAAGTAGTTCAGCACTGATCTCTGGTTGTGGTAGGATGATTCAGTTGGCTGGGTACAGCTGGGAAGAAACTGTCCCTGAACCTGCAGGTGTGTGTTTTCACACTTCTGTACCTTTTGCCTGATGGGAGGGGAGAAGAGTGAGGGGCCAGGGTGTGACTCATCCTTGATTATGCTGCTGGCCTTGCCGAGGCAGCATAAGGTATAGATGGAATCAATAGAAGGGAGGTTGGTTTGTGTGATAGCCTGGGCTGCGTTCACAATCCGCTATAATTACTTACGGTCCTGGATGAAGCTATAATGCATCCTGATATAGACCTCCCAACCCTTCTGAATTTGGTGGAAAGTTTCCGCTTTCTTATTTTATTTCCGCCATTCCGATTTCGCCTCACATTTTTCCACAAAACACGTGCCTCGCCCCCCTGCCCCGCCCCGCCCGTTACTCTGCCTAGCCTATCGCCACTCGCCGCTGGCCTCGCCTCGCCGCAGGCCTCGCTGCTGGCCTGGCCTCGCCACTCTCCGCACCCCTTGCCTCTGGCCTGGCCTCGCCACTCTCCGCACCCCTTGCCTCTGGCCTGGCCTCGACGCTGGCCTGGCCTCACCGCTCGCACCTCGCTGCTGGCCTGGCCTCGCCGCTCGCACCTCGCCGCTGGCCTGGCCTCGCCGCTCTCCGCACCCCTTGCCTCTGGCCTGGCCTCGTCGCTCGCCGCTCTCCGCGCCCCTCGCTGCTGGCCTGGCCTCCTCGCTCGCCGCTGGCCTGGCCTCCTCGCTCGCCGCTGGCCTCGTCGCTCGCCACGCCCCTCGCCGCTGGCCTGGCCTCGCTGCGTAGCGTGAGGCCCGTTGATGTTGAGAGGGGATGGGTGGGTGAATGGGGGGGGTTTGGGGTGCGGGAGAGGGGGCAGGGGAGGGGGGGAATGGGAGGTGGGGGGGGTGGAGGAAGGTGGGGAGGAGAGTGGGGTGGGAGTTGGGGGGGAAAGGGGGAGGGCAGGGGAGTAGGGGGGAGAGGAGGGGTGGAGTGGGGGAAGGGTGGGGGGAGGGGGGAGTGGAGGTGGGAAAGTGGGGAAAGGGGGGAGGGGAGTAGGAATAGGGGGGAGGGATGGGGGGAGTGGGATAGAGTGGGAGTAGGGTGGTGGGGGTGGGGGGGAGGGTAGTGGGGGGGAGTAGGGGTGGGGAGGGGGAGGTGGGGCTTACATGGATCGTTATGATTTGCTGTTGAAGACCACAGGAGCAAGTATGTCTTCAATGAAATTAGGTACGTGCAGTTTTAAATGAAAATCTTTCTTCATAACTTTGTCATACATTTTACGACCATTGTTCTTTTATTCAATACCAAGGGAATTGGGATGTGCAAGGAAAAAGTAAAATAGAAAAAACAAAACAAAAATGAATTTCTTTGTGTTGTAAAAGGTATTTAATAACCTTTCGAAATTGCAGAATATACTCATGATAGGCCTGACATTGTACATGTAGTCCAAGAACTATAGACTGTTGGAAATAATAGTCGTTTTTCACATGTGAATGTAGCGCAACGCGCACGCGCATTTGGCGTGCATACTTTTTTTTCCCTGAAAAGTTTCATTACGCACCATATTATGAATTTTGATGTAAAATTCTGAAGTTTGGACAGGAAAATTCTGAATTTGTAAAATCAAATATTGGGAGGTCTGCTGATAAGGTGCTTTTCTATGGTGCATCTGTAGAAGTTGGTGAGTAGCAGAGATATGCCAAACATCCTAAGCCCTCTATGGAAGTAGCCTACTTCACCAGCCACGCCCAGAATATTGTCTTGAATCACATGAATTTGACTTTTAATAAATTTAAGTTTAGAACAAGATTCAGGCTTGCAATAATTTTTAATTAAATTTCAGGACCGGCACTGAATATAAATGATTCTCTTCACTGCCAAAGCAAGTCGGAACTGTTTCTATTTGCACAAATACACCAGTGCAAAATTGAATATATTGTGTTTTGATTAAATAAAGATCAAAAACTGAACTGTAGTAATTAAACAATTTCTCATTTGTTTAGGTCAGCTATTTATTTCTTCTTTGTCTTTCTTCTTCTTTGCTCCTCTGCTCCTAAGATTTTCCTCTTTTTTAAATTTCACCATCAAACTTCCCATCTGAATTGTGAGTTACTTACATCAATGATGCCAATTCCATCTCTTAACTGTCATTGTAAGTCAGCAGTGTCCACTTTGATTGCTTCTCTCTCCCCCTCTTTTCTCTCTCTCTCTTCTCTCTCCTCTCTTCATCCTCCAATCTCTTTCTCCCAATCCCTCTTCTCTCTCCTCCCCTCTCTCCCCTCTCTCTCTCTCCCCTCTCTCCACTCCTCTTCCTTCTCCCCCCTCTCTCCTCTCCCCCCATCTTCCCTCTCCTCCCCTTCTCCTCTCTCCCCCTTCCTCCTCTCCTCTCCCTTCCTCTCCTCTCCCCCTCTCCTCTCCCCCTTCTCCTTCCCCTCTCTCCTCTCCCCTCTCCTCTCCCCCTCTCCTCTCCCCCTCTTCCTCTTCCCCCTTCTCCTCTCCCTCCTCTCCTCTCCCCTCTCTCCTCTCCCCTCTCTCTCCCCTCTCCTCTCCCCCTCTCCTCTCTCTCCCTCTCCTCCTCTCTCCTCCCTCTCCTCTCCCCTCTCTCTCTCCCCCTCTCCTCTCCCCCTCTCCTCTCCCCCTCTCCTCTCCCCCTCTCCTCTCCCCCCCTCCTCTCCCCCTCTCCTCTCCCCCCTCTCTCCCCCCTCTCCTCTCCCCTCTCTCTCCCCCTCTCCCTCTTCCTCCCCTCTCTCCCCTCTCCCCCTCTCTCCTCTCCCCCTCTCTCCCCCCTCTCCTCCCCCTCTCCTCCTCCTCTCTCTCCCCCTCTCCTCTCCCCCCTCTCCTCCTCTCCCCCCTCTCCTCTCCCCCCTCTCCTCTCCCCCCTCTCCTCTCCCCCCTCTCCTCTCCCCCCTCTCCTCTCCCCCCTCTCCTCTCCCCCCTCTCCTCTCCCCCTCTCTTCCTCCCCCTCCTCTCCCCCCCTCTCCTCCCCCTCTCCTCTCCCCCTCTCTCTCCCCCCTCTCTCCTCCCCCTCTCTCCTCCCCCTCTCTCCTCCCCCTCTCTCCTCCCCCCTCTCTCCTCCCCCCTCTCTCCTCCCCTGCTCTCCTCCCCCTCTCTCCTCCCCCCTCTCTCCTCCCCTCCCTCTCTCCTCCCCCTCTCTCTCCTCCCCCCTCTCCTCCTCCCTCCTCTCCCTCCTCTCTCCTCCCCCCTCTCTCCCTCCCCCTCTCTCCTCCTCCCCCTCTCTCCTCCCCCCTCTCTCCCCTCTCTCCTCCCCCCTCTCTCCTCCCCCCTCTCTCCTCCCCCTCTCTCCTCCCCCCTCTCTCCTCCCCCCTCTCTCCTCCCCCCTCTCTCCTCCCCCCTCTCTCCTCCCCCTCTCTCCTCCCCCCTCTCTCCTCCCCCTCTCTCCTCCCCCCTCTCTCCTCCCCCTCTCTCCTCCCCCCTCTCTCCTCCCCCCTCTCTCCTCCCCCCTCTCTCCTCCCCCCTCTCTCCTCCCCCCTCTCTCCTCCCCCCTCTCTCCTCCCCCCTCTCTCCTCCCCCTCTCTCCTCCCCCCTCTCTCCTCCCCCCTCTCTCCTCCCCCCTCTCTCCTCCCCCCTCTCTCCTCCCCCCTCTCTCCTCCCCCCTCTCTCCTCCCCCCTCTCCTCCCCCCTCTCTCCTCCCCCCTCTCCTCTCCCCCCTCTCTCCTCCCCCCTCTCTCCTCCCCCCTCTCTCCTCCCCCTATCT